>NC_079152.1:69682850-70008405 GCF_947563725.1 Argiope bruennichi
ACTTTACAGGAAATATTTTAATCATTTTTGAATTTCAAATTTTTATAAATAATTTATGAAACACAGCAACGCAATTTAATCAATTTGTCCTTGAAAAATAGCTTTGTTTAAGTGACTGGTGTTGTCGGACGATTACAGTGATAGCCAGACGGATGGATATATTTTAAATTTCCAAACTTGACCTCGTACATAGCATTTTTGGGTTTTCTGTGCAGGCATTAGGATGAACGCTTCGTAGAAAGGGTCGTAGGTTAAAAGGATTAGAATATCCCATAGTTTTATCAGCGTTCTAAAAATTTTCTTAAGTAAAAATTTTTATATGTGCAAAATTATCTCATGAATTTTCGCTGTAAAGCATTTGCTGGAGATATTTCATGCAAAATGTTTTTTTAACTGTGACGGCTAACTTTCATGAATATGAATGCATGTTAAAATGTGGAATTATTTTTGTCTGGATCAAAGACTGAGTTGAAGACTTCGAAATGCTAAAATTAGCTCTGTGGGATTTTTTTTCACGCTTTTACTGAAAATCGTCTGGAGTTATCTCCCTAAAACCTTCTCGAATACTTTATTATACATGTGTTATCCCCCTTGATCCCTTGCAACTAAAATCCGACTTTAACCTACAACTGTAATTACGAGATTTCATTCATTTAGATCATTTCGTTGCCTTTGCAGCCATTAGAAAGTACAAATCGACAGACAGGCAACACTTGGACAGATTAAGTTTAAAATTTTGTAAGAATCTCTATTTTAGATGTTAAACCAATGATCCAAATTTTATCTATCCAATTCCTTAAGTTTTGTAGTTATGTAGCTCATTTAAACTCGAACAGCCAGACAGATTTCTTCTAATGGATTTTGTTCAAAATTTGATAGAAATCTTCAAATTTGTTATTCATATACCAAAATTCTTCCAGTTGAAAGCTTGTTTGAGTTATATTCACAGATAGACAGACATCATACCAAAAATATGTCTTTTGAACGAAATATGTCTTTGGAACGTGGAGATTCGTCGAAATCTCGAGATTCATATGCTTGCAGATAAAAAGAAAGGGTGGGGTGGGGGACTTGAAACTTTCCAGTTTCAAACTTTTTGCTACGTACAAATATTTGTTCCCGATTTTGTCTTTCAATTTGCTCATGTAAAATAAATAAATAAAGGCGAAAATTCATGAATCAATTTAAGAGAGGAAAAGTCTTGAAAAAGACTTTTAGAATTATTTTTGTTAAATGTACATATAAAAAGTATCCTTAAAATATATGCAATTTAAAAGACTATAATATGCGATACAGTAATAATGTAAAAATATGTAGCAGTAATTTTTTAAAATCTGAATGTATCTAATATTTTTTTTATAGCTTTAGAATGTGATTTTTTTGAGTCCTGGATTAATTTTTTTATAATCTTTTTTAGTAGAATCCAGCTATAGATATTGGTAGGAACAATAAAATCTCTATTCGTAAGACAAGCAAATTTAAATTTAAATTTCTTAAATAACATTTCTGACAAGACAGTAAAAAGAACCGAAAAGACCTAAGTACATCAACTTTTTTATGCTTTAATGAATTCCTTCCATCATATTCGTAGACAAACTTGCACTACATTAAACCAACAAATTAATAGACTGTGACTCAACCGGCTTCGGATTTAACGGACAAAATTTGACTGACGATAAAAATGTATCAAATTTGTAACTAGTTTCAATTCCTTCCCAGCCATTTTCTTCCAATATGCACGCGCAGCTATGGTCTAATGGTAAAGTCTCCACCTAGGGTTCGATGGATCTCAGGTTTGAAAATCAGTTTTAGCGAAGAGCTGCCTTGTAAGTTGCTCTGGTTCATACTAAATCTGTCTTAGATAAATCTCATTAGTGTGGTGCGGAATCTCGCGCAGTAGAGTATTGGCTTAATATTTGTAACCGTCATCTGATCGGGATTCGAACTTATGAGATCCATCCCAAAATAGCTATCTACTTCAAAACGGAATGTAAATGTAATCAAATTTTCTAATATGTAAAGTAAGTCTTTTTTTAAAATTTATATGGCACATTAATATGGCAAATAAAGTACATTAAATATTTTATGTATTTATTATATAAGCTTAATTTTTCATTTAAAATATTTTTTAAACAATTTACAGTTTAACGAACTTCCGAAATTAAGTCTTTTGACCCCAGTCAATCCGCTGAAAGGAGGGTATACTGTACGTAGAAGCTATATTTAAATAGTTTTAGATCTAAAATGATCCTCTTTGCAATTTTTATCTTGTATAATTTAAAATGACAAATTGTTAAATATGTTCGCAATCCATATTTATTAGTGATCTCATGTTAGAATTTTCTCTCAAGTTAATGTGTGGACTCTAGATCTCAAGCTTAATTACCTTAAATTTTTTGGATTTTTTTTTTTAAATGAAGACAATGAGTTTCTTTGATTTTTCTCGGGCCATCATAGTTTCTACAATGAAATTACTTTTTTTGTTCCTACTTTCGCGATTCCACGTATTACAACAGATCTATAAAAACTGAAGGGAAAAAAAACCTATAATGAATCCCTGACATGAAATTTGTGCCTCAGATTTAGAGAAACTTTCTAGAAGTATGACCACTAACCTTATAATTTCCTCTCAAAACCTTGCCATAATAATTTTTATGAAATAGTTTATGAATTCGCCTTACAATTTACAAGCTGCATTGTCATCTGACATTAATGAAGATTGGATATGAGGTGCTTATAATTGAAATATATCCACATAAAAGAACTATATTGTATGACAGCACGAGCTGCAAACATCATTTTTTTCATCTAAAAAAGTTATAAATTAAGTTCAAAAGAAAAGAGTAACCAGAGATATTTTCATCTTTGACCCACCGAAAGAAGCAATCCATCTGACAAGTAGCAAGTAAATCCCACGAATTTCAAGAATGTCACTTTGGCAGAGTTTTTATGAGGGTAGGTAACCTGCTCAAATCCCCCTTGACGAGACTGTATCGGTCGACGCCTGAAACAGACCCCCTGCTTTCTAAATACTCTGTCATAAAATGATGTACTTAAGAGGGAAATGTGGAATTTCAAGACCCAAAAGGCGTTGTTAGATAGCAACGTCCCGTTGTTTTACACCGTGTAACGCAGCCGGGACATTGGAGGAATCCAGCAAATTTATCAGATTATCAGTCTGTTTGTGAGTTATGAGTCAGTCATGAAATTTACGAGGAGTGAAAATGTGGTACCATTTAGGCCAGTTCCTGAGTTTTAGATCTGCTCTCTTTTATGGTGAGGGGGCTTTTAGATTTTTCCTGATTAAAATGTCTCGGTAGCCATTTTGTAGCAACTACTGTTTTTGAGTTATGCGCTGTAAATCAAGGACTTGCCTGGAGACAGGCGCTTTTTTATTGCTGCAGTTGGAGACTTTTAAAAGAGATGTCTGGGGAAAATGTCTTGGAAATTCTAAAAGCTTTAAAAGGGAGTACTAGCCGTTATATAAAAAAGCTTGTAAAAAGTTTTAAATTATTAAAAGTAGTGAAAGATTTCATTGCTAAAAACAATTATAATAAGCGAACATTTAAGTAAATAATTTGAACTTGATATGTGATTTTACTTTTGTTTAATTTGATGATTAGCAATTCTAACTTATGGCTGAATCCGTTACGGAAACACAATTGCATTCTTTTTATTTGTTCGTTTCAACCCTTTTTCCACTATTATTCTCTGCTCTTATAATTTTAAATTTTTAAGAAATAATTTATACATAAATATAAGACCAACAATAGTCACCATGTGCATGTTTATTTTACAATACCTCCTCCTTTTTCCGCTCCTAAAAGAAATGCTACTTCGCAACAATTAAATTCGTGGCTAGATCATATGATCAACCATTTTCTAAATTTAAAAAATGTTAATAAAAAGAGGAAGAAAATGAAATTCCCTCTTTCTTTTTTATAAGTTATCTTTATTTTTAATTTTGCAACACAAAAAAATTAAAATTTATACAGTATTATGTCAAAGTTGGAGAAAGAATGATACTAAATATATATCCGAAAGATTTTAATTATATCTGTTATTTTATTAAGGCTATTTTAGCCCCATAAAATCGTAATAAATTTTTTTATATATATAGAGACATAATCGATTTCCCTCTCGTTCATTTGATTTCTGTAATTTACGCTATTACATCATTTTATTTAAAAATTATTTATTTATATTTTTTACTTTCTTAATTATTTTATTTTTTTTTTAAATCAAGTGTTTCACACATCTGTGATCCATATAAATAAAAATGAAATTTATAAATAATTTATAAATTATAGAAATCCAAATTATTAAATAGATTTTCTCCAAATTTAGCCCACAAGATAAACTATGAAACATATGTTAGATTTTTAGGAAAGCCAGTTTATTAAACAGTTATTTCAGTGAATTAAATTTTCATTTATATAAGAGGCTACTTTTAATGTTGCCACTTCTCCTGAATAAAAATAGTATAAATAGCTAAATCGTTTTGTATATTTACATCCGAACTGCACCCTGCTAAATTAAATGTTATTCCATCTTTTAAAAAGGATTAATAAGTTGTGCAAAAAAATAAATTTCGGCATCTTGTAAAAATCGTTTGATACAGTCTTTATGAAACATTCAATTTGAATGTATCATAATCATTTAATACAACTGATATTTTCATTTTAATTAAAAGTATAACTTCAGACGATTAGAAGATTTTAAGTATCATAGCCGAGAATTGTCATAGCTGTCAAAAATTTAGTTTCATGCTGAACAGCAGCAAGTATATCAGTTATTTTACAATAAAATTATTTATTAAATTTTTTTTTATTTACTTTAATTCTATAAGATCTGAATGAAGTTTGTGTATAAATACTATATCGAATTTATAAATGTAATTATATTTAAACCGTATTCCTACCACTTTTCTAAAAAATTTAGTTAAAGCATAATTTCTTAACATATCTATACTTATATGTATGTATATTGAGTTTGGGGTGGGTGCTTTAATAAATTTTTAAAGAAAAGTTAGATGATTTCATTTTACTAAAAATAATTCCTCCAAAACTTTACAAATAAAAACATATTAAAAACCAAATAAAACAAAACAGAAGACTGTTTGTAAAAGATTGAAAAATCCACAGAATACCTTCAATCCCAACATTTTCTATTCCATTAATAGATCTGGATAAAATTATGAATTAACGGAGAGAAAATAAATTAAACAAAAAAAAGGAAGAAAGAAAAAAAAAATTCGAATACTTTCAATGAGAGAAATCACATACTCCAAGATAGATTTTTGGGCGTGTTTTCGGCGTAAGGCTACTCTGTAATTCAGTTAGCGCGATCTTGGCCCCATTAGGCCAGCTCCTCAACCCCCCACCTGTTGCATTCAGACATTATGAAATGTGTGCCTTCCCTCCTTCCTATCTTTTACTCAGGCGTAAATTTTAGTTTTGTTATTTTCACTTTATGATACCTTTGCTTTGTAATTTACGATGCTTATCTGATAACCCTAGGATTCTTCTGAAACATTTTCTTTCTCATTTTATTTTTGGATGGAGAGGTATGCCTTACAGCCCCAGAGAGGGTAGGAATCCTCACAAAATGTGAGATTTTAATCGCCAAAGAAAAAAAAACTCGCCAATAGAACGTATGCTTCGCGTTCATCATTTTGTAAATGCATTCGTATATTCATGCCTTCAAGCTTGACTATATGAATTTTTGGTGTAGTGATTGTTAAAAGAAATTTACATTTTATTTTGGAAAAGAAAGTTATGCCAAGCTTTCCAAAGCTTTGTAATATATTGCAATTTTTTATATTATTTTCAACGTAAGCATTTTCAATACATTTTAGAATTTAAGTTTTTCTTTTTCGTGTGGTAAGAATATTGCATCCATGAATCCCCTCCCCCCCCCTCAACTTCATTATTGTTCAATTTAAATGATATTCCTTTCTTCTTCTTCTTCTTTTTTTTTATCTTCTGGAAATTTTCACACAAAGAAAATCTATTACTTTTGATAAAAGTATATATATATTACCCTTTTTCTTTATGCATGAAGCATATTTCATTTAGGATCATTTTCATGTAAATAGATTTTTTTTTTATGTGTGCGTGTGAGAGAGAGAGAGAGCAAGAGAGATTTTATTATTTATGAGAAGTGAGAGATTTTATTTATTTGTTTTTGAAAAAACTTTATAATATCTCGTCTAAGTACCATTTTCACATTATTTTCCCCAAAAAATTTCCAAATAAAATGCATTCAGAACAATATTGCATAAGATTTTCGATGTTAAAATTTCTGGTCATTTTTTTTTTTTTTTTTTTGTATAGTAAATATGTAGTGAATTCGTAACTATTTTGTAAAAGTAATTTTTTCCCTCTCATATTTAAATTGTTTGAATATATTATTGAGTAATATAAATTTTAATAACAAGAATGTTTGATGAAAAAAAAATCGTTTGTATCAAATAATTTTAATTATATTGAGATATATACCTTGAGAAAAATAAACAAAAGAAATTTAAAGTTTTTTGAAATATTTAATTTGTTTGAAACTACTTGACAATCAATCATATTGGAATTTGTAAATTCTTACAAATATTTTTTTAATTTTTCTGCAATTTACAAATAATTAATTTTTCTTTTTTAAATTTCAACTGAGCATTATATATATATATATATATATAAAAGATTTAAAATTTAAAAATTTTTTTCAATGAGCTTTTTATATTATAGATAACATTGTAGCAAATGTAGCAACAAAATATGAATAATTAAGAAATAATTCTAAAATAAAATGTTTTTATTTAGGTTTACTGAAATGAGACTCAAACATTAAAAAAATTCTGAATACAGGAAAAAACATTGTTTTGAAATTTAATATAACTCATTCATTTTTACTGCTACGCATATAGATGTGGGATAACAAGATATTTAAAAATTAGAAAATAAGATTTATTTAATATATGTGTAATATTTGAAAAATAGTATCGTTTGGTATTTTTTTTAATTTCAATTTTATTCTAAATGAAATGCTTATAAAAAAAACTCGTCTGCCTTATTAGTTTCAACATTTAGCAACTACTGTTCCTGCCTGTAAGCGAAAAAATTTAAAAATAGTTGTAAATCGTTTGGATAAATAATTTTTTTAACACATTTTTATTTTATTCGAAATGAAAATCAGTTTTTGAAGTAGGATTTAAAATTATTCTAGAAAAAAAAAATATTTTAAATTCTATATATTATGTATAATAAGATTATTATTATTTTCGTGAATTGTTCCTTTGTATTCTTTACTCGTTCATAATAAGCATATTTCCTATTCTGAATCGTGACATCACTCTTCATTAAATAAGAAAACTTTTATTTTATCTTATATTACGTATTTCCTTCGGACAGTAAGAATCAAAACATAGTACTGATATATGATTTAAGATCCATTTTCTTGAAACAATAAGAAACACTTATTTCGCTCATTTTTATCAACAACTAAATATACGGTTCACCAACGAGGATATAATTACGTGTTTGAGCAAATAATCAAATTTTTCCGACTTTGTTAGTCTTTTTTATTACGCAAATAAATTTCACAGAGTCAAGGTTATACAGGATAATAAAGCGAGAGCGCAATATGCGCCTCGTATATGACTTACGCACGTTTCTACACTCTTCTCATAATTATACTTCTTGTTTTTCTCACTTTGAAATTCATTTTTCGCCAGTAAACAATACTTGTGGCCTTCATATCTGCTTTGTGAGAAAATATATGGGAATTCCAACTCCGAAGATTATACTTTTTTTTTAAAAAAATCATAAAATTGTACACTTTTTTCACCAAGATATTTTGAACTAGAATTTCCTTTGAAATTCTCTATTATAGCAGAGAATTATCAGAATGCGAGGAACTAATACTATTTTTATCCATTTGCAATTTTAGAAAATTCATCAATTAAATTACGATCCTGAATATCGTATTGAGGATATAGCTTAATAAATACTTGACAAGTACAGTCTAACTTCAGTAAGTTGTTTCCCTTCTAACAATGCAGTTCTGGTAGCAAATAAAGAGAGAACAAATATATGCAGGTCAATTGATATCCATTTTGAATTCAATTCTCATTTATAAGAATTTCCACCTAAAAATCATGATTGGAAGTAGATATTTAGATTGAATAATGGTTTATTGTAAATATTTTAGCAATATTTTTAATTCATACAGATTTTAAAACGTGAGATATGACAATTTGTGGAGAATTAAACTGCTCCAAAACACTTATAAGAACAAAGTCTTGTTCTATTGCCACAGTAGCGAAGTTATTTCATTATTGAACTAAGTATATTATTTTTTATTTGGCGTTTAGATCTATCTGAAAAATGAAAACTATTACTTGGATGTGTCATCAACCATCAGTGACCGGTGGTTTTTGAAATTATTCGCTAAATTACTTATTAATTTATTATGTTTAATTGCACCTTACCGGCAAATAGTACCATTAGAGCTGAGTATGAATTTGTAATGGCAGTAACATTGTAAAGGAAGACAACAGTTCGGGAAAATAATATAATTCGCTCTTCATCCTTGTCATATCTGTTGATTAAAACACAGTAAGGGCAAGAATATTTTGTATTTGAATATCTCCAACTCAAGAAAGTCGCCAGGAACATTAATATGAGTCATACTCCTTACTTAAGGCGCTGTGTAATGGTTTGCATTTAATACAACCACATTTCATTTAAGAAGTTAAATACTATTGAGAAATGTAAAGTAAAATTCGAAATTTATACAATGACTAGTTGACATAACCGTTGTTTGTTCGAAATTAAAACTCTTTTCCTGTATAGTATTTTTAATGTCCAAATTATTTCTGTTTAAAAGATAATATATAGAACTCTTTTCAATACATATGTATTGAAATAAAAGAAAAATTTAAAAAAAGAATTATGGTTAGAATATTTCAAACTCTTAACGTTGTCTAGTAAAAGAATACCTCTAAATTCCTTATTTCAAAATCATCTGAGCTAAATTTTCTGAAGAATTACGATTGATTGAAAGAAAAATTACGCAAAAATGAAACTTGTGCCGTTGAATAGGTAACAATTTTAATTTTCTGGTGGTGTAGATATTTTTTCAGAATCATTTCATCCAAAGTTTCTGTGCGAAAAAAAAAAAAAAATGACCGAAAGAGCCTTTTTTTTTTCAATGACAATGTTAAGTCTCAACTATTATGAAACAAATATAACAAAAATTTTATATACATCCATACATATATATATACACACACATAGCACACATACAGGGTAGAGATAGAATTTTAACACCAGTTGTAATGCGCTTAAATTATTTTAAAAAATTAATAACAATTATAGTCAGTAATGAATGCAATATAGTCAGTAATGAAATAAAATATATATCACTGAAATGATAAAATTTTGAATTTTTGAAATGCATTAAAAAATTTCTCGTAAAATTATTTGAACCAAAGTTAGCGCAGAAAAACGAAAAATGTTCAATTAATTAAAAATTAATGGAACATTTTTCGTTTTTCTGCAGTAACTTTGGCATTTTCAAAAGTTTACTGTTTTCTTTCTCTTGACATAAAGAAAGATATGCGCAGTTTGTTGGAAAACGGCCTTGGCTTTTAATACACTTTTCTTCTTTTTTTTTTTTTTACCATGATTCATAATCACAATGCTTATACTTTTACACCAATGTTATTTAAACAAGCACTTGTTTGTATAAATGGTACAATAATTAAGAGAATGCAGATGGCAACCTAGCCATTTGGAAAAATATTAATAATATCTTAATTTATAATTCTTAGAATTTATCTTTTTTTTTAAAAAAAAAATATTTCTTTCGTAACTAGGGCAATAACATCTTTAATCAATCGAGCTTGCGGCCTTCTTCTGGCTTTAGCCTTAGACTATTACCTAGTGGGAAATCTGCGAATCGAATATAAAACTCGGAATCTGAAAATGTCTGCCAAAAGGTAACATTTATCAAGCACAGAGCACTCCCGCATTAAACCTGAAGACAAATGGCTTTTACGTCAAGATTCAGCAGCCAAACAAGCGATAAATTGCCAATCGTGCCATCCCTCTCACCTGAGGAACTCGAAGCATCTTGTGGAAAATAGGGGCCATAAATTATTGCGGCAATGTTTACGATCAGCCAATTTAGGAAGCAAATCTTTTTATTGCGCACACTTAAGCACACCTTACGGAATAGATTTTAAATGTAATGACGTCTCCCCCGGCCACTCCCTTGTTAACTTTTTAATGACACACTTCCTCGCGTTATTTACTCTTAATATTTGTGGTCTTAGACGCGAATTACAAGGGGTCAGTGCTATTCGCGGATTTATTATAACGCCATGTCTGACAGTTTTCAGCGCAAAATATCCTCCCCAAACTTGTTCCATTTTCATATCATAGTTTACAGGAAGCCTGGACGCGATATATCTTCCAAACCTCCGCTGAGATATTGAGCATGAGTGATTTTGCCCTATAGAGTTCGAATGTACTATTTCGTTTAATCAAGAATGCCATGTGCAGTCGTGATGATATTTGGAATAATGGAATATATATTAAAGAAATAATACATTTTCCCAGCTATCTCGGGCAAAAGAGTTTCCTTTTGAAACGATTTCAAGTTCGATTCACTTACTATATTGATTCGGTGAATGTGTGTTTTTGAATAATATACTGTCTGAAACCTCACTAGTTGCAAGTAGGTTTTGACCATGGTACCTAGGTTTTGCCAAATATGAAACAAAATTTATAAAAAAGACCAATCAGAATTATTTCGTCCTCTACAATTCATATATTAGAATAACTTCAGCCCTTGGTTTCACACAAGTTGCATACAGTTAACAAAAATATTTGAATTCAATGGCATTGAACAGTTTAAATAGGAATACATTACACAAGTCTAAAGAATCATTAAAGCTTAAAGACGGCACCAATTTCATTAGGATTCTAATTTCAGATAAAAATGGGGAAAAAAAAAGTTAAAGAATTAACACACCCCAGGCAATGCAGTACATATTTATCTTCGATGGAACTGATAAAAATCTCACATTACTTAGGGGACACATCGTTCATGACAATTGTTTATAATAAAATTTAATTGAATATGAGTGCTTTAGTACCAGTTTAATGATTATACCTAATAGTTGATAAAAACAGCTATAAAATTGAGTTCTTTCATGAACTCCATAACACAAAAATTAAAGAAAGAGACAGGAATCCAAAATTTTGTTTATAATAAGGGAGGGGGAATTTCTATTAAAAAATATTGCACCCAAACGTTACTCATATTGTCTTTAACGTACGTAGTGACGTCAAATCAGACAATAGAATACTTAACAACTTACATTAGCAACTCAAGCGTTCAAAATTTCGTTCAACAAGATATCCGCCTCCAGTGTTCTACGTCCCATCATTAAAGCCTACTCGTTAATGTATTCATTACTTTTCCTTAAACCTTGAATGGTTTAATAATGAATACACCACATACTCTGCATCGTGTTTTTCTTAAAATTAACCAGCAAGAAAAAGTTCAATATTTAAACTCTTAATAACTCTGCCAAGCTCTCATTTTGGGTTTCCCATCCCTCTCGGGTCTAAGAAAACCAAATTAACTTCCACACAGCGGCATCTTTTAGCGGATGAGAAATTGTTCCCCGGTCTAATACATTCTCTTTGCGTACAATACTAATGATCGTGCAAAATTAAAGAGCAGTCAGTGACTCGAAGCAAAAGGCTGCCTCCACCCCCACTACAAGGCCATTGGTTCACCTACAGGGCTTGCCATTGGTGAGAGGATTCTTGTCAAAAGCAAGAGTTGTGACTAATTGTTGAAAACTGGCTCGGGGAGACTTAGTAGATGATGCGTCTTTTTAAGAAATAAGTTACGCCTCTCGCCACCTTGTTAAGCCACATCTTTTTAGGGTTTGCCCTCCTACCTCTGGTGGCATGACAACCAACCTTCGATTGCCTGCTCTTTGTTGTTGTTCCCTTTTTTTGAGCCGTCTTCATATGATACCAATTATAAATTCCACCCACTTTCCATTCTCACCGCAGCATATATGCCATCTCATTTTTTTTAAATATTTTTTTTATTTCTATCTTTTCTTTTGAGTCTGTGATGATATATCGTGTTTTTCGGTGGATAGGAAATAGCACTATTTATAATGTTGCTTGCTGCCTTTTCATGTTACTGTGTGTGTGTGGTGAATGGCTGAATGGAGAAGAATTTGCTACAAAAGCTGTTATCAGTAAGTGTTTCGTTTCTAATGAAGTCAGCAATAAAAATATATGACCTGTGATAAATTTGAAATGTGCTCCCGCATTACATCAAATTTTTTAATCGAAGTGTAAGAAAAAAAAAGGTTTGAAAGACTAACGCGAGAACAGCAAACACACACAGCAAAAAATTTACTTGAAAGAAAAAATTATAGAAACTATTTATAATAAAAGAAAAGGAATGATAATACTTTGATTGCTTTTTTAAAATGGCAGAAGTTCAAAATCATTGAAACTATCTTTAATATCTATTATCCTATAGCTTAATGGGGACATAAATCCAATTCAAAACAAAGATTTGTTTTAAAATCTAAACTTCGTCAGTTACGATGTAATCTTCTATTTATTTCTTTGATCTGAAATAAAGATTTTTGAATAATTTAATTTGGAATAATAATATTAACCATAAATTGAAAAGTACTGAAGATAATATTTATTTATAAAATACTTGTTTCTTTTAAGAATTATTTCTAAAATTATGCGAGCCGTATGTGTTTTTCAGAAAGAGAATGCTCCTTATAGTTTAATGCATTGTGTTCATTCAGGTATCTAGATTTCAAAAATCATCATTAACTAACATTACAATTAGCGACACTCTGCTATATATATATATATATATATATATATATATAATCTTTATATATATAATTAGGGGGCTTCATCTCCAGCTCACTTTCGCTCGACAACCCCGATGTTTTCCTTGAATCAAGTATGTTCTCAGGTTACTGGGGTTTTTTGTGGATCTGATTTCCTCCTTTAGACAATTGAAGTGAATGGAAAGAAGTTGTTTTAAAAATATCATAAGCAGAAAAGTTTTCCAAATAAAAAGAAGAAATATATTTGCATTAGTTTAAATTCAGAAGAAATCTTTTCAAGTTTTTTTTTTTTTTTTTTTTTCTTTTTTATTAGGAATGAAGAATTAAAACATGAAATTAAACAAATTAAATTAAAAAAAACTTTCTTCATACCGTTAGAAGATACTTACTAATTTAATATGTCATGTTACTTAATTTTCATTAATTGAAAGCGTATCTAAAAGCAATATTTTTAATTCTGCCTACTTTATCTTGGATTTTAATTTCAGCTCTAGAATACACTCTGGATAATGCTTCATACAACTGGCCGTGTGGAAACATTACACTTTGATCATTAATTATCAGACCAACTATGTCAAAACTCTGACCTTGTGATTTATAGATGGTCGTAGCGGAAACTAGTCTCACTGGAAATGGGCATATCTGTATCACTTTTTGAATCAGTAATAATATGTGGTATATGAACAATTTGTTGTGATCCGTCAACACTTCAACATGCAAAATGTCACGCTCAGTCTTTCTAACCAGAAACCGAAAATCGCTGCAAAACTTACTACTCATGTACAAATTTCTTAGTAACATTGCATAACAATAATTGCGTAACAAGATATTATTTCATGATGAAAATATTATTTGTATTTATGAAAATATTATTTGAAATATATTATTATCGCCAGTATCTAAATATTGATTCAATTTTTCACGTTTTGTCGCCAATGTAACAGCTTCGCGATCAGCTTTTCTTTTCAAATTGGCAGATTCTCGCTTGGTATTTCTTCGCATTTTCCTTCATCTGATATCATTGGATGTCTCATTACTATTTTTTTTAAAAAAATGCAGGGTTAACACGTGTACTGTTTAGGTATTTAGACGACGAGAGATGGAATATCTCCCTTAGATAGAAAAAGGTAAACAAACAAGCAAACTATTCATTAGTGTTGCAACGGTGTGTCTAAAAATAGAATTAAGAAATATTATTGTTTTGACTTCATTTGGGGTTATTAAAACTTTACTTTTCCTTTTTTTTATCATCATTTCACCAACAAATGCAATAAAAATATTTACTACGAAGTAATAATAATTTTTATTAAATATTTCATATAATTGTAATAGCGCATATAAATTGCGTTAAAAAGTCGGTGTAACTTTTTTGACAATTTATTGAAAATTATTTTGAAATATGATTTGCTTTTTCTAAATGTGAGCTATTGAAACCAGTTTTCTTAAAAATGCCCCACAATTAAATGTTTTGTCATTTTAGCTTTCGTAATATTTGATACTTAAAATATCGCTTATTTATTAAAACTTGTAAACCGTAAGCTTGCATTGCCTAAAAGTCCCAATTTTTCTTAGGTAGGCTTTATGTATCACGAATTTCTTGAAATATTCAGATATTTTTGATCAAGCTATATTAGAATGATTACAATGGCATAGATTTGTTCAAATTTATGACCATAAAGCAACTTTTTTAATAGTACAAGTTAGGACAAGCATTTACTGGTTTTCAAAACATAAGAATACTTAAATTCCTTTTATAAATATAAAACACTTAAGATAGTATCCACGATGTGGATGTAATATCAGTTATCACAAAAAGATTATTCAGAGAATATTTTAAAATTAGAATTGTTTATCAAATATATATATATTCCCTGTTTTAAAATTCCATTATTCTTTCTCATAGAACGTACCCAAAATATATTTCCAGTAGAGATGGAACTCAGAATAGTTCTAAAACGAATTTGGCGACTTGACAGCCTTAATGTTCTGAGCAAACATCTCTCGCCGATGTATTAACAACCCAAAATTCAACAACCCCTTTCTCCCTAGATAATAGTTGAGATAGGCGCTTGATGATTCTTCCAACCCTACCATTGCCATCCACAATAGATTCCTGAAGCTTTCTCCTAGACGTCAACCCCTCCCCTTTTCTGAAATTCAGACGATGCTTAGCAGAGTGCGTTAACTCAATAAAAGCCTGCGACGCAAAATCTTCCAGCCTGTCCGATGCAATATCCCGTAATTTAACATTGTTAGATGAAGTGACTCAACACCACTTAAGCGCCCAATGTCCAGCTTGTCACTTCATCAAATGACGGAGAGTAAGTAATAGCTCTGACCCCGCTCCAACCCACTCAAGCGTCAACCAGGGCTGCCGCATTAGAATGCCAAAATAAAGCCAAAGTTCTTTTAAAATTGAGGCCAAAAATCGGGAGTGCTCCGCTCTTAGTATGCTATGGCATACCCCAAATAAAGACGTCGCTTCTATAAAATAAGCTTTTATGTAGCGAATATAGGAATAAATACATTTATATAAAACTAACTAATATTATCTATAAAATGCTTTTAGCTAACTGAATAAAACGTGCATTGCAGAATAAATATGGTTGATGTGATATTAAAATGGAAAAATAATCAGAAATTAGAAAATTAAGATAAGAACAAACAGCTGTTGCTTTAAAATAAAACAGCATAAAAAGGAACAGAGTACTTAAAACAATATTTTAATTCAATGATTAAATTAATATGTTTACTTTCTGGAATAACAAAGCGCTTGTAAATAAAAAATGGTAGACAAAAAAACGTACATTAATCATTTCTCTGACATGAATGGTAAACACAAATAAGTAAATATATTAATCAAAAATGTGTACTCTAATAATATTTTTATTCAAGATAAAAAAAAAAAGCAATGCATATATGTATATATATATATAATATATATGTGTAAAGAGCGTTTCATAAATGTTTGATTTTTTTTTGTTTCATACCAAACAAAAAAAAAGTGGGGGGGGGAGAGAAGCGCTCACCTTTTATTTTACTTTCATTCCCTTCAAAGAATGCTATTTAGAAAGTGCAGTAAAATTTAATAACTATAATAACAAAATTTAAATTTTATCATTAAAAATATTACAATTTAATTTAATAAATGCACGCATTTATATTTTTTCGTGATAGTTTTTTCATTGTTTTCGTTGCGTCGTTGTTTTTTTTTAAATAAAAGACTAATAGAATTGTTATTATTTATATTTTAAAATTTGTTTTTAAGTTATATGTATTAATGTATTCCTAATCATATGCTATGCATAACTTTTTCTAATTATGATTTACTTTTTATTTTTAGGTAAGTACAACTTGATTTTGCTGTTTATCAATAAAGAAAAAAAAATCAGATTCATGTTAATGTTTCAAAATAAGTAAGTAATAAAATTTATTTATTAAAATAAAATTTGACATATACTATTTTTGACCTTAAAATTCAGCATTCGAAAACCTTAATAACAATAAAGGATCATTCTTTTTTTTTATTATTATTATTTTAGAAGTTTATTTTGTATTTTGCTGGCTCATCTATTTCTAACATCATGGCTACTTTTTTAAAAACACGATTCTAAAAACAATGTTAAAAAATATATATAATCGTTTGTCTTTTCAGCATTTTAATATATTCGTAAAATTTTATGAGTCAGGATAATTTATATTCATATCAAATGACAGATGCTAACTTTTTACTTTATAACGACATGTTTATTTTCATTTTTTTTTCTCTCTCTTTTCCTTTTTGCATATTAAGAGTTTCACTTATTTTTATTACTATTGTGCGGTTTCTTTGTATATATTTGTTAAATAACAAAATTCAGGAGTGTTCTCCTATAAAAATCTTTTAAAAGCATATAAAATGCTTTCACTGACGATTTATAACTGTTGTTTTATTTTATTTCTTTGTTTCTTTTCTTTTTTTTTTTCCTTGTTGATATCAGGAGCTTCACTTATTTTTGTTGTTATTGTGCGGTTCCTTTGTATATATTTGTTAAATAACAAAATTCAGGAGTGTTCTCCTATAAAAATTTTCTAAACGTATATAAACTGTCTCTACTGACAATTTATAACCGTTGTGTGTTGACTTTTAATTTTGATGTCAACCGGATTACTCTGGGAACTGACGGAAATTATTTTTACATCATCTTTTGAAAAACTGCGCTGTAGATAAGTAAGTGACTGAATTGCATACTAAAATTCATTTCACTAGTGACTCTTAGAGGAACAATTTTTTTTTTCAAACATAATTTCTGGAATGTAATTTTGTTGATCCTTTGATTTGAATGAACAGGTTGCTAAGGGAGCCATAAAAATAAAATAAAATAAATATTATTATAAGATTATAAACAATTCGGTTTACAAGCAATTTTTTTCAGCTCAAAACAGTTTCTTTGTTTGTAAAACATTTGACTTGCAACTAACTACCTGTGTCTTGTTATATCAACATGTAAACTGTGAAATATCAGAATCATTTATATATCAATATAAAAATGAAAGAGGCGTATTTTCTTAAGTGGGAAGGTGAATTCTTTAAGGGTATTAATCTAATCCTGGTAGTTATAATTTCTTTATGATGTGTACATCGCAAGGAATATGTATGAATCATTTTTGATTGCACCATTTAAAATGATGTGATCAGTTCTTCCCATAGAAATTAAAACAATTTAATATGCAGATGATACATAAATATGTAGTAAAATTAAATTGAATATTCTAAGAAATTGTTATTATTATTATTATTATATTTGTCTTTATCTGGTGGTTTTAATAGTTTTCACCCTTCTTTCAAATACGCATTTTGTTTTTATTTAACTTACAACTTATTTGTTTTATTAAAAACTTCTTTTCATAGAAATTAAAGCAGCTTCATTTGCTTATGATGCATAAATATGTAGTAAAATTAAACTGAGTTTTCTAAGAATTTGCTTTTATTATTACATTTGTCTTTTTCTGATGGTTTTAATAGTTTTCACTTTTTTTCAAATAGCTTTCAAAAATCAAAGCTGTAGATATTTAAATAATCTTTTATCTGAAATCTAGGAAAACGATTTCACTATATGGATCTATATTTTAGAAAGAATTAAACTTCATAGACCGAACTTTTGAATATCAATAACCCTTCTTGAAACTGAATATCAATAACTCCTATTTTCTATAAAATATATATGTAAAAAAGAGAATTAACATTGAAACAATAAGAATAATTATTATTATTATTATTTACAAAAATACAGCCTGGGCTTTCCATATAACTCTAAGTCCGGAAAATATGGCCTTAAAAAAGCCAATATGGCAACCCTGAATTTAAAATCTATCCTTGTCTAACTCGAGCGATCTCTCTGTGACACATTCCTATCTGTGATGCGCCCCGGTGTTTTTCAAGGTGGTATTCTGTTTCAAAGGGGATTTTTTTTTCTGATCCTCACTCCCGCTGTTTAGCCCCTTTTTTTAATTTTGGAACAAAAAAAAACACAAATAAAAAAAAAGGCATGGGGATTGGATTCACTAAGTGGGAACTTAATTTGTGTCGGAGATTTGCACGCTTTGCAAAGCATGAAATCTTTCTCCCCCTTCTATTTCCCTCCCCCCTTTTTTTATGGGAATTGAAAGAACGGAACGCGTAAAAAATTAGATCTTTTCTATTTCGTTATTTTATTGAAAAGTCTATACTGTGATGCAATTCTCATTTTGGTGGTTTGCATTGCTCCTCAAAGTACAAAAGGTTCTTACTGGCTAAATTGCTTTTAGCTTCTGACGATTGTCATGATTAAACTGTTGTAGTGTAATTTCTGCATATGTCTGCAAATAAAGAAATAGGCTAAATGTGTTAACAGAAAATAATTTTCGAAAAAAAAAACTATTATGTTGCATTAAAAGCTGTTTATCAGATAACATTATGAATTATTCAATTTATTGATTTGTTTCTGAGCATTTATATTCCTCCTATTATTATAATATATCATTTTTGATTACTTTTGTATTTTTCTAAATTCGTTAAGTAATAATTATAGAAACTAATATTATTTTTATTGATTTATTAATTAATGGATATTTATTAATCTGAATAATGTATTAAGATTACTTATTTATTTACATTAGTTTCTATATTCGCATTCATATTTTGTACTTCTGTCCATAGTTTCTATCTTACTATAATTAACACTTACAACGCTACCGACGAGATATCTCGTCTATCAGATACTTCCAATTACAGGTTTTCTGTGAGCTAAAATTTGTCTCTTATGCCAGTTTAGATAGGTTGAACTTTCTAATACTTATCTGAAGAATACCTTTAATTTTTTCATTTATTTTTTGCATAAAAAATGTCAACTGCCGGGTGAATTGATATTTGTCTTTTCATGGAGTTTTTATTTAATTCAACCTTAGCGATGTATGTGTTAATGATATTTACGATTTTTTTAACATCAATAGTTTAATTTAATGGAAAGGTTTCTTGTTTGTAGGCTCGTTAAATTTGATTAATTATTAATATATAATTTTAGTGCGTAGATACTAAAATTTCTAATATTATTAATTAAAGGGGGGGGATTATCTATTTCTTCCAATTCAAAATCTTGCATTTGCATTTATAGAAATTCTTGACCCTTCTTAAGGGCCGCGGTGGCCTGTTGGTAAAGTCTCGGCTTCGGAACCGGAGGGTTGCAGGTTCGAGACCCAATTCCACCGAAGAACTGTCATGTAAGCGGGTCTAGTGCACGTTATATCCGTCCGTACCAAACGTCCACTCGCTGGTGTGGTGTGGAGAGGGGGGTACCAGCTCAGGTGTCGCCCTCGTCATCTGACCACGGTACAAAATTGCGAGGTCCATCCCAAAATAGCCGTAGTGTTGTTTTAAAACGGAACGTTAATAAAACTAAACTTAACCCTTCTTAATTAAGCTGAAGTATTTCTTAGTCATGATAAGAATAGTTTTCTCATTTAAAGTGCAAAAAAAAAAAAAAAAAAATGTAGTAATTTTTTTATATATGTGAGTTACAAATTGTTCCATTATTTTTTGTATGTGTACGAGAAATTAGATTTTTTACATTATTTTGAAATTGAATCTTTTTCTCATTTCTAAAATTCAAAAATATAAAAACGCATTAACATTTAAGTAGTGCGAACTTTCAACTTATTTCATACCTTTCAAAATCTAGTTACCATAACAAATCGTCTGACATTGATACAAACTTGGGAAATAATTATAAGTACTATATAATTGAAATTTAACAATTTTTGCGTAAATTCAGTTTACAAATAAGAGGAAATCTCCGTTTCAAACGTATAAAAGTCAAGGACGCTCTGCTAACCATCTCCTTTTAAATTTCACTCTTACACAATAGGTCGTGATTATTTTATTTAACTAAATATTGAATACAATATTTAAAGTATTTATTAATAACGATTAAAATATAAATTATTTGTATAAATCTACATCTGGCAAAATAATTTATTTATCTAGCAAATGCACGAAATCCGAATAAAAATATTGCACAAATTTATAAAAAGAATTACTTTTTGCAGAATTTTCAAAACAATTCTTAAAATCTGAGATATTTTTTATTATTTTTCTTTGCCGCTGTCCATTCTGCGAAAATCCCTCCCCCCCTCCCTCCTCCCGTCTTCAAAATGTCGAAATCGTTTGCACTCCGAAACAATTATGAGTTTTCACAGAAAAATATTTTGCTTTCTTGGTAAATGCCATATTTCACAGAAATTCTTTTATTTTCTTGGAAAATTCGAGTTTTCTCAGAAACTCTTTGACTTTCCATGGAAATACCACCATAAAGCTCCCCCAAACGAAAAAAATAAATTCGATTAGTTTTTAATATCTATATTTTCGAATTGTTAAGCTTAAAAGAAATAAAAAATTTTTCTTCTGGCAGCATTGTAAAATAAAATTCAATATTTACGAATGCTTGTTAAAATACGTTTTAACGATGAAAAATTAGTTTTTTATGTACATCAACTGTTTGTGTATCCAATTTTACAATATGTTAAGATTTTGTTATTATTATTATTGCCACTAAAGGTTATTGCGAATCATCGAGCACAGATATCGAAAAAAAAAATGTCAATCTTGCAGGCGTCTATGAAAATAAAAATTAACATAAATTAATGTAATTAAAAATAAAGTAAAAAATAAAATGTGAAAAAAATTTATGCTTAATTCGTATTTTCATTTTATTTAGTTGGTCTCTTCACTTCACACCATATTTAAATATTTCGAAATTCAAAGTAGCTCTTTAATTCATTATCAACTACGAAATAACTAATTCACTGATATTTAAACAATGTAGACTAAACTTTCTCTCTTTCTGTAATTACCAAGTCGATATCTTTATATTTTCCTCAGCACAATTCTTCCTTATTGGAAAAAATAAATTAAACTATGAATTATTAAATACAAGTGAAAAAAATGAAAAAAATCAAAATCGAATAATAAAATTTTCTTTCAATAAGACTTAGAAACAAATCTTATTAAAAGAAAGATGGTTATCTTTTTTTTAATATTGAAAAATTAAAAAGAAAGGATAATAGGTGTTTTCTGGCAATATACTTTTTTTTTTACCTGCAGTCCATAAGAAAACCTAATATAAAGCATATTACTGAGCACCAGTTATTAAAATTTAACGAAGATTGAATTGATATACAGACATAGCCAACCTTCGGATTCAGATATACAAATAATGAGATAAATGAATAAATTTAAAAATTAATTTACAAAAAGATATCAAGCATTAGAGATCTTTTCTTTAATTTACGAAATCAAAAAAAGATGCAAAAGTCTGTAAATATTGTAAAATTTACAAAAAAAAAAAAAAAAAAAAAAAAAAAAACTATAAATTAAATTATATATGAAGGTTTATTACATACATATATAGTATTAAAATTGAAAAATGAGCAATATAGCATGCATATCTTTATTTCATTTACTAAAAATAATCTCCTTTCTTTTGAAATAAGGCTGTAGACTACATCGTTTCTTTTTCTTTTTTTTTTTTTAGCCCTTAACTAATTTGGATAATTAAGGATTCATGTAACTGAACTTCAGATTATTGTTTTTTTTGTTTGTTATATTATACTTATTAACAAAAAAAAAGTAGCTGTTGTTAATAGAATAAGCTATAACGTAATGTTTCGATTTTTTTTTTTTAATCCAGTGTTGTATTCTTAAACAAAACAATATCAATTTCAAATCGTCTTCAACTGGTCGTCTACAGAAATATGATGTCTGAATAACTTCGCAAAAAATCCTAGATTTGAGATTCCCGCCCTGAAAAAATATGTTATAATCGTGGAAATAAAATAGCCAACTTTGTGCCCCCAAGATATCTTCATAATTGGCGCCAGAAATCGAGCGTTCTTACTTTGATATCAAATGAAAGTTATGAACTGGTTTACTATCTTCTAGTCATCAGATTACGGTATAGATTTACAAAGTGCCTTCCCAATTATTTACGAAAGATGTTAATGATATAGATGCCTCATTAGTTGTGTAAGTATTAGAGACACTCTGAAAAAAATGAAACTACTAAAATTGATTCTTTTCATATTAATTATTAAACGATATCTCCCGCTCTTATAGTTTTATGACCAACTTTAGCTAGTACAAATAAACAACAAAAATTTAAACAACAAATCCAAATATTTTAATAGATCTCATGTGACTAAATATAATTAAATATTATGGTTTTCAGTTTATTATTGCTTCATTTCTCACATTTATTTTTCAAATATTTTTGATAATCGGTTTTTCTTTTTTATGAAATTTACATGTTGTAATTTTGACAAGGATACCTCATTATCGTTTTGATTTCTGTTGAAAGCTTTGTGTTAATACAATGGCGAACAAAAACTATCCTCAGCACGGATATTTTCAGGAACAAAGCCGAATGGAATAGAAAAAAATAAAAAAAAAGAGGAAGAAAACCTGAGATATATATTGTCTGTTTAGAGTCTTGACTCATGATATATAAGGCGCAGAAATTAAACATCTTTTATTTTTTAGAAGAAGTAGTAAAAACAGGGATATATAAAATCAATTTATCGTCGGCAAGTGCTTTTTTGAATTTCCTATCCTACTATAGCTTTATATTATACTAAATGGCTATACACAAGAGACAATACTTGTACCTAATTGTTGCTACAAATTTTTTGATGAAACCGTAAATCTTTACCATTCGAATAGCTGAGATGTAACCAAATTAGGTAACGATTGTTACTTACTGCGTCATTAAATTGCTTTTTTTACTGAATATAACAAAATCAAAAAGAAGTTTAAGATTGCTTACAGAGAAATGAAAACGTTCTTGGAGCATACCTATAACTTTTTTTAACAAGACAAAGGCCTCAGATGATCATTAAGAATATTTATGCTATTATAATTACATATTTAAAAACATTATTCTCTGATAATTATAATAAATTCTTTGAAGCGCTCTAAAGTTCAAAATAAATTGATCGGTTTTAGTTTAGCGAAATGAATTGCACTGCGAGCAATAATTAGAGTAATTCCGTTTTTTTAATCGAATATTCTGTTTTTAAGCAGAAAGAAAACCAAATATCATTCAGATATTCAAATTGCAAATGATCTTCAATTGCAGATCAAAGGATAAACACTAAAGCGCTCCAAATTTCATTTCAATGTAAAAGAGAAGATATTCAACTAATTAACATCCGAGCAATTCAACGGAACTTCTCATCAAAATCCAATTCAATAAGCTCTAAGACAAAAATAAACGTGTGAAAAGAACAAGACTGTGGCGGATATAAAAAAAGAGATTGAAAATAAAAGAACGTTTTACTCAGTCTTTCACTTTGCGATTAAATTAAAAGCAACGGGATGACTGCGGTATACGAATTCCCTTTCATAAAAGGCAAAGTGGATCTTGGGGCGCAAAAACACACTACACAAAACGGAAATGTCGGCATCGCCAGTTTCGCTAATGCGAGAGCATTAAAAAGCGCATTTTAATTAATATTTTCCTAATGAATCAGCAGAAAAGTGTTTTTACATTCCCCTTTTATCTCATAAAAATGATTACATGCCAAATCGCTTTCCTCATTAGCGAGAATGAAGTAAAAAAAAATCCAATTACCCTCCTTGGCGCAAAAGCGCCGTAAAAATATGCCGTAAAAACGTTTTTAATAAGGAAAATACATAGTGTCTCTCCCCCCAGCCACTTTACGGTCGTGCCGCTGATGACTCGCCAAAATGACCTTATAAAAATGAAGGCTATGATTTTATCGCCCCTATACTTCTAAGAAGTTCCTGGGAGGGTTCTCCATAAATATAGTATTAATGACTAGATCGCGTAGAATAAGAAATTCACACATTTTCGTGGGAAGAAGAGCACGAATTCCTTTAAGGAGTGCACTTCTTTCGATGAATTTTTCAAAAAACATTATAAAATATATTTTTGATTTTTTTTCTCATAAAGTAAATAGAAAAAATACCTATGAAATAATTATACAGGGTGGTTATAATTAAAGTTCTACTTCGAAATGGTCATAAAAGAAAACTGCTGGACCAAATGTTATCAAACTTGGTATGGGAATTTCTTTTACCCCAAAAAATAATAATAATAAATAAATAAAAGTTCAAAAACTCGCCACCAGAGGAGAAGTGGCGCTGTTTGCAATATTGTTAAACAAAATAGGATATGAAGACAGCGGTTTAAAATGTGTTTAATCATCTCTGAAACGTGTTACAAAAAAGAATATTCAATATGCCGTCCACTTTTCTCTGAAATCAAATTAAATCGCATTACTGCATTCTCAACAATTCTCTCTAAGCAGATCAGGAGGTATGTTACGCACAGGTAAACGAAGCATACCTTGCATTGCTGTTACATTCGTTATAACATTCAAACGAGAAAAGCACGGTCTTGCATGGTTAGAAACACTGTAGACTCGTATCAATGAGAACTCTGATAAACAGGCTTACTTTTATCTGGAATATCAAATGACATGTAAAGCGCATCTGCATAAATTATTTGCTTCTTTCTGTCGTAAGCCAGTTACAAGCCATTGCAGTTTGGCATAACCCCACGAACAGTTTCGTTTCAGAAACGATTAAATTCATTTTAAACCGATATCTTCGTATCCTATTTTGTTTAACAATATTCCAAACAGCGCCATATCCCCCCTGGTGGTGAGTTTTTGAACTTATTATTTTTTTGGCGGAGAAGAAATTCTTATGACCTTCTTTAAACTGTTTCCAAATTTGATAACATTGGTCCAGTAGTTTTCCTTTTATGGCCATTTCGAAGTGGAATTTTAATTGTAACCACCATGTATATCCATTAAAAGCCAAAAGTGTGAAAATTGACTTTTTTTTTTTCTTTTTCTAAAAAGAAAATGAAGTATAATGCAAAAAATGTTAATTTAGAAGTTTATCAAAAGATTTGCTCAACATTTCACAGACAACACAAGAATCACATTACCTAGTTTCTAAATTGATTAAATTTCGAAACTAGGTGATAGTGTATTAATCGTATAATAAACTGATAGGTTTATAATATAATATTCTAAACTTAGAAATCATTATTTTCTAAAGATTGAATGGGAATAAGCTGATTTCCATCCAGTCTTTAAAGACTGGGTTTTGTCTGCTTAACTCCTCCCACTGGTGTGGTGTGGTGTGGAGATGGGGGTGCCAGCTCAGGTGTCGTCCTCGTCATCTGACTGCGGCTCAAAATTATGAGGTCCATCCCTAGGACCTCATAATTTTGAGGTCCTAGGGATGGACCTCATTTATAATTCCATCCCTAGGAATTATAAAAAGTTATAATCTGAAAAAAAATAGCATTAAAAATAATAGCCCTAGTGTTGCTTTACAACGGAATGTTAATATAACTAAACTAAACTAAACTTTGTCTGATTATCAACCAATTTTTAAATTTCTCGCATTGTAAAGCATTTAAAAAACTGTAATGTTTTTTAACGAACTGATTATTGACACTGTAGTTCATGAATAGAATAAATTAGAAAATTGTTGTACCAAAATGAAACAAAAGAATATCTATTAGATTTTAATTTATAATTTTTTTTTATTAAAAGAATTATAAAAAGTTATAATCTGAAAAAAAAAATAGCATTAAAAATAAATTTTGCAAATATAAAAATGAATGCAATTTTTCAAAAAATTAACATTTAAACAAAATTCCAACGATTTGATGAAGAAAACTGTTCAAAAATTAGAAATATCGAGAAAATTAATTCATAATTTAGACAAAAATTCTTTTGAACCAAATCATATATAATGTATTAAATACATATATTTAAATATTTACACAAACTATGAAACTTGCACCTTATAATTTTAACCAAATAATTGTAACAGAAATTGAATATTATTATTAAATACAGACTCGATATTATTTCAGGAATAAAATCATTAATAATGTCTGTGTAAATCTATTTCGGAGAAAGAAAAAATACCTCTTTATATTCACATACAACGAAGTGGGTGATAATCTTTATACTGACCAACAATCAGTGGTTTAGAACCAGAAATAAATAAATTATGGATACCCCATTATTATCATATACATACATGATACTGTATCAAAAGAATGTCATTGATAGTATCCATATATATCAGCATTCAGAGATGTAGAGAAAAAGGAATTATGGATACAGGGCTGGCTTTATGTGGGTAACAATATAGTTAGCCGTCCTGATTTCCAATAAACTTGCACCACATGGTACCCCCTCTTCTTCTTTTTATATTTCCTAATATCGGATAAATGAAAAACGAAAATACTGGCATAAAAAGGAAAAGTAATATAAATTGATTATTATTATTATTATTATTATTATTTTTTTTGCATATTGATTTTTATGATTTTTAAAAGCAAGGCCTAACTTTTAAAATTTTTATTAGACCTTTTATGTTTTCTTTTTTATTAATTTATTTTTGATTTTTTTCTAACAATGGTATGAAAATCTGGAAGACCAGGTCTCAAGATCAGGCTGTAAAATAGACTATAGACTTTGATTTCTATCGATTTAATTGGTATCATATTTTTGAGTAGATTATTTATAGCAATGACTCTCATAGCAAGTTAGAATGTAATTATTGAAAACGTTTAAAAATGTATTATTATGTATGTAAAAATGTATTAATCCTAATCTTGACCGTTTTAAAATCAACAATTTATGTCGCCAGTTTTGAAAAGAAAAGAAAATAAAATTTCTACTTTTCTTTTTTTTCTCTATAGTTTGAAATTGTTTAAATGCGCATGGAGTAAAAATTAGAAGTTTGAAAAAAAAAAAAAAAAACCTAATTAAATGAAAATTATGGAGGAAAAAGATTTAATGGTAACATTATGTAAAAACAATCAGCCTTAAAAATTTCCAGAAACTGTGTGATTTTTACTTCTTTATATACATTTTTAAAATGAACCTCGCTGTTCCGGAGTTTATGTCAATTTGATGGTCTTTTGGTTTGTTGTCAGCTGCATTAAAAAATATATATATGGTATCAAAAAATATTGTAATAATAAAAGACAACCATTATGGCTTTATAAAAGTTCCCAATATTGGTACTTTATAACTGAATAATGGTTGTCTTTTATTATTACAATATTTTTCAATACCGTATATTTTTTTAAATGCAGCGATTATTTACCAAAAGAAAATCAACAACGATATCATGTTAATCTATTGACTATAGACCGGCCCTGGGGATGCGACAGAATTATATATATATATATATATATATATATATATATATATATATATATATATATATATATATATATATATATATATATATATATATAATATTATTTGTTGTGAAGCATGATGCAGTTTGAAGACAGTGAAGATACTTTACTTTTTGTGAAGTCGTTTTATTTCATTTTGAAGAAGCAAGCATATGTACAAGCGAAGAGCACACAGAACGACACAGAAAGGAATGAGGAAAAAGCTCTTGCACATTTTATCCCTTGTCTTATATAACCTATGATTTTGATAGGGAAAATATTTCTTTACAGTGCTAATGTATTATGAGATTTCGATAGGGATTTTAATTACACGGGTGGACAAGGTAGGGGAAACACAGGGAGATTTTAAAAAAGAATTTGCTTGATCAGCGGTATGTTATCCCTTCACGCGTAGTGTGGGAAAGTTAGATTTTAGCTGATTCAACAATTTAACAAAGCTTCTCTTGAATTAATTAAGTAGAGACAGGGGAAGTGTATCACGAAATAAGAGAATATTTTAGAATAAAGTTACTATGGGCTAAATTAAGATGAAGTTATTATGAAAATTAATTAAATTGAAATTAGAGTTAAAATATCATTACATATATATATATATATATATATATATATATATATATATATCAGAGTCTCTCATATATATTTAAAAGTCTAAAAGTCGATATTTAAAAGTCTAGATTTTTTCTTCCAATTTGAAGTCAAAATTTTTTTTTCGTATATTAAGATATTCACTAATAGTAACAATTTAACATTCTACTGTATAACAACGATATGGATAATTCTTATGTGGCATTTAATTATAATGAACTAATTATCATTTGTTTTTAAATTAAAATAATATTCTCTAATAACATGAAAGTTCAGTAAAGAACAAAACTCCAAAGCAATTCCTATTTATTGGGAAAATAAAAAAAAAATGAATAATTGTAGCACGTTTTTAATTTATTCTATAACTGATTTTTCACTGCCGTTACTCAGAAATACAGAAGAATATTTATGTAAGATAGTTCCTTTATCTTTTCAAAATTAAATGGCATAATGTCTTTTGAAAAGTCTTTTCTTTATCATTTATGTTGATGCTTGAAAAATTTGAGCCATTGTTTTTCGTTCGAATGTTTTCTAAATGAAAAGACAAAAATTAATTCCAATTTCTTTAAAGTTCATCTATTCTGTGGAACGTAATAATAAATTAATGAACTAGTACTCTTAAAAAATATTTGAACTACTTGTAAATTGTTATGGACTTCAATTTATTTATAGTCACGTATTAATTTCGGCGAAACGAAAATTAAATGTGGTGGGAAATTAAAAATCATTTTGAATTAAAGAAAGTTATAATCAAATCAATAAATTTTCTTTTTATTAATAAAAAATATATGTTTGTAATTTCAATGAAACATTTTTTAACAATCAAAATATTTGAGAAAATATATTTAAATTGAATTCAAATATACATCTTGCCCTGAATTTTGCAATATTTATTGTCCATGATTCTTTGCATTAATATTTGAAAAAATAATTTACAATAAAAATTTAATAGCATGATTTTGGAAAATGGTAATAATCGTTTGCAAATGGGATGTCACGGATGTATTAAGGTGATTTCTGGGAAAAAAATATAAGAAACAGATAAATAAAAAAAATTTATCCATCAGAAACCTGTCAGAGAAAATATTTAGTATCAAATATATTTTCAGTTTTATAATGGTGTTCAATAACTTTTCGTAACTCGTAACTTTAATTTTTTTCATTTATATTTATAAAAACGAAATAATTATTTAAATTATTCATTTACATAAATTAAAAATACTCGAATCGCGTATATGAACATTTCATTTATAAAAATAAAAAATTTGTAAAGATGAATTGTGAAAATAAAAATTATAAAAATAAGAATAATTAATTTGTGTTTTCTATTCTCAAAAATAAAAAAGAAATTAAAAATGAATTCTTTATATGAAACTTTTTTGCCTTTTACAACAATAATTTTTTTCCTAAATCATGCCTACAATTAATTGTAATTTGCATTGCAAAATTACATAATAATCTATTAAAATGTATATGTTTATTATGGGTAACATTTGTGTATTAAATCATTCTTTACGAATTCAAAAAAATAATTTTAAATTAAGAATAAAGGTAAATTCGGTAAAAACAAATTAGCATTAGACCTTTTTTTTATTGAAGAAAGAATTTAAAGGCCTTATATGCTAAATGAAAAGAATTTCCTAAGTAATATTTGTATTCAGAAGAGAATTTTCCGGATAAAAGAATGATTCTAATATATTAATAAATTAATTAGCATTAGACCTTTTTTTATTGAAGAAAGAATTTAAATGTCTTAAATGCAAAAGAAAAGAATTTCCTAAGTAATATTGGTATTCAGAAGAGAATTTTCCGGATAAAAGAATGATTCTAATATACTAATAAATTAATTAGCATTAGACCTTCTTTTTTTTATTGAAGAAAGAATTTAAAGGCCTTATATGCTAAATGAAAAGAATTTCCTAAGTAATATTTGTATTCAGAAGAAAATTTTCCGGATAAAAGAATAATTCTAATATATTAATAAATTAATTAGCATTAGACCTTTTTTTATTGAAGAAAGAATTTAAATGTCTTAAATGCAAAAGAAAAGAATTTCCTAAGTAATATTGGTATTCAGAAGAGAATTTTCCGGATAAAAGAATGATTCTAATATACTAATAAATTAATTAGCATTAGACCTTCTTTTTTTTATTGAAGAAAGAATTTAAAGGCCTTATATGCTAAATGAAAAGAATTTCCTAAGTAATATTTGTATTCAGAAGAAAATTTTCCGGATAAAAGAATAATTCTAATATATTAATAAATTAATTAGCATTAGACCTTTTTTTATTGAAGAAAGAATTTAAATGTCTTAAATGCAAAAGAAAAGAATTTCCTAAGTAATATTGGTATTCAGAAGAGAATTTTCCGGATAAAAGAATGATTCTAATATACTAATAAATTAATTAGCATTAGACCTTCTTTTTTTTATTGAAGAAAGAATTTAAAGGCCTTATATGCTAAATGAAAAGAATTTCCTAAGTAATATTTGTATTCAGAAGAAAATTTTCCGGATAAAAGAATAATTCTAATATATTAATAAATTAATTAGCATTAGACCTTTTTTTATTGAAGAAAGAATTTAAATGTCTTAAATGCAAAAGAAAAGAATTTCCTAAGTAATATTTGTATTCAGAAGAGAATTTTCCGGATAAAAGAATGATTCTAATATACTAATAAATTAATTAGCATTAGACCTTCTTTTTTTTATTGAAGAAAGAATTTAAAGGCCTTATATGCTAAATGAAAAGAATTTCCTAAGTAATATTTGTATTCAGAAGAAAATTTTCCGGATAAAAGAATAATTCTAATATATTAATAAATTAATTAGCATTAGACCTTTTTTTATTGAAGAAAGAATTTAAATGTCTTAAATGCAAAAGAAAAGAATTTCCTAAGTAATATTGGTATTCAGAAGAGAATTTTCCGGATAAAAGAATGATTCTAATATACTAATAAATTAATTAGCATTAGACCTTCTTTTTTTTATTGAAGAAAGAATTTAAAGGCCTTATATGCTAAATGAAAAGAATTTCCTAAGTAATATTTGTATTCAGAAGAAAATTTTCCGGATAAAAGAATAATTCTAATGTATTAATAAATTAATTAGCATTAGACCTTTTTTTATTGAAGAAAGAATTTAAATGTCTTAAATGCAAAAGAAAAGAATTTCCTAAGTAATATTGGTATTCAGAAGAGAATTTTCCGGATAAAAGAATGATTCTAATATACTAATAAATTAATTAGCATTAGACCTTCTTTTTTTTATTGAAGAAAGAATTTAAAGGCCTTATATGCTAAATGAAAAGAATTTCCTAAGTAATATTTGTATTCAGAAGAAAATTTTCCGGATAAAAGAATAATTCTAATATATTAATAAATTAATTAGCATTAGACCTTTTTTTATTGAAGAAAGAATTTAAATGTCTTAAATGCAAAAGAAAAGAATTTCCTAAGTAATATTTGTATTCAGAAGAGAATTTTCCGGATAAAAGAATGATTCTAATATACTAATAAATTAATTAGCATTAGACCTTCTTTTTTTTATTGAAGAAAGAATTTAAAGGCCTTATATGCTAAATGAAAAGAATTTCCTAAGTAATATTTGTATTCAGAAGAAAATTTTCCGGATAAAAGAATAATTCTAATATATTAATAAATTAATTAGCATTAGACCTTTTTTTATTGAAGAAAGAATTTAAATGTCTTAAATGCAAAAGAAAAGAATTTCCTAAGTAATATTGGTATTCAGAAGAGAATTTTCCGGATAAAAGAATGATTCTAATATACTAATAAATTAATTAGCATTAGACCTTCTTTTTTTTATTGAAGAAAGAATTTAAAGGCCTTATATGCTAAATGAAAAGAATTTCCTAAGTAATATTTGTATTCAGAAGAAAATTTTCCGGATAAAAGAATAATTCTAATATATTAATAAATTAATTAGCATTAGACCTTTTTTTATTGAAGAAAGAATTTAAATGTCTTAAATGCAAAAGAAAAGAATTTCCTAAGTAATATTTGTATTAAGAAGAGAATTTTCCGGATAAAAGAATGATTCTAATATACTAATAAATTAATTAGCATTAGACCTTCTTTTTTTTTATTGAAGAAAGAATTTAAAGGCCTTATATGCTAAATGAAAAGAATTTCCTAAGTAATATTTGTATTCAGAAGAAAATTTTCCGGATAAAAGAATAATTCTAATATATTAATAAATTAATTAGCATTAGACCTTTTTTTATTGAAGAAAGAATTTAAATGTCTTAAATGCAAAAGAAAAGAATTTCCTAAGTAATATTTGCATTCAGAAGAGAATTTTCCGGATAAAAGAATAATTCTAATATATTAATAAATGAATTAGCATTAGACCTTCTTTTTTTTTATTGAAGAAAGAATTTAAAGGCCTTATATGCTAAATGAAAAGAATTTCCTAAGTAATATTTGTATTCAGAAGATAATTTTCCGGATAAAAGAATAATTCTAATATATTAATAAATTAATTAGATAATGATTTAGATTTGGGTCATTTTTATAGTCGCCTGCTGTCACATGGAACTGTTAAATCTTTTTATCAAAAGGATTTGGTGTTTTATTTCAGAAATAAATCATAAAATTAATTATTTTTTTTCTTTTTGAGATCCACTTAAACTTGTATAACATGATCTCAAAATCCATTTCTAGGCTATATTAAATTAATAAGGCGCCATCCATATATGTATCCACGATATCTTGTACTGAATTTCGAATAAATCAAACTGAACCTCACCTGTATTTTAATGAAAACCTAAGAAGGTGCAATGCACAGTTTTCTAACAAAATGATACTGTGTTTTTATCGAGTAATAATTTTTTCCAAGCTTAGCAGACAATCGTAATGAGACTAAGGTATCGTAATTATGGGTTAAAACTATCCATTACATCTATACCTTCAATATGTAGTTGGGTACATTATAATAATTGAGTCTCAGTGCTTACTAAATCATGCGCGAAATTTCATGACTTAACGTGAAACAATTCAAAATGCCGCAAAATAACGACTGGTAATCTAACGCGCATGCGCCGTCGCACACTCAGTAAAAAAGAATAGAAAGAAAAAAGGCAAGTTATATATTAATTTTCCGATTTGCATAATTACAGAGGAACCCACCGATGCTAGAGGGTGAAGCAATTTCTTTTTCCTTTCTTGTCGCAAGCTGGCCATTTATTTTTCCCTCTTGGTTTTCACACATGCTGTGTCATACGTTTGGGATGCGTAATGTTTGCCGTTTTATAACAATGGGAATGACTCAAATCATGGAATGCTGGCTTGCACTTCTTAAGATGCCGACACGGCATTGAAATCGTTTGTTGCTAATGAGTTTGGATTGCATTTAGTCTATTGTATTGCAATTGTTTAATTTATTATATGTTTACATTTGGTGGATGACTATTCAGTAATAGAAAAAAGTTCCGATTTTGCTTATTACGGCCGAAAAAGCTTTGAAGTAGGAAAAATAAATATTAAGAAATTTTGTTAATTAGGGAATTGAAAATTAGAATCTTTTAAGATTTTTTATTGAAGATTCTAGCTGCCTTTTGACCATTTCTATTATGTTTGTGCAAATCATATTTTTAAGATGTCAATTTTTATCGAAGTTGCGAATTTTTATTTGTATGTTTTCTATTTTATTATGCTTTTTTATGAAAATTCAGGAAAGGAATAAGCTATTATCAAAAATGTTATATTATAATAATAAGTATAGTTGCCATAAAAATGTTATATTTTAACATCTCGATTACTTTTCAAAAGAATGTCGAATATTCGAAGCTTCGGAGCTTCGAATTCTGAAACATTCATTGGAAGTCTTCTTTCTTTCAATGATTCAAGAATTTCAAAATTATATTTTCTCTATCACTTGAAATCAGTTCATTCAAGCAAGTTAAGTATAAATTTGTTTAAATCTAGACTGTTTTTAAAGAAGTGGAATCATCATAAATTTTCGATATGTATATTTCATTTCGAAATTATAAATTTCAAACCTTTTTCCTAACAAATATGTTTATTACATTAGATTATTATATTACCAACAAACCTTGCATTCGCCTTGCTGTTACCTTACTCTGAAATCTTACTGTCCTTTACACATCACTCTCTAGAATACCACACACCATGCCAACGAGAAGAAAGATCTAAGATAAGCCTTTACTAAGTATGGACTAATCCAAATCCAGATGGAACACTGAATGCGTCTATTACAAAACCAAAATTGTGACATTAGATCATTTTGCCTCTGAAAATATGTTTCCCTTTTTTAACAAAAATATTTCCTTTTATCGTCTTAAAAACATTATATCCTAACGAATTCTAGTCACCGTTTATAGTTACAAAAATCTCTCTAGGTGCCATCAACATCGAAATATATCTCTAACAAGCCAATTTAGAATGAAAACAAATGCACCTTTCATGGCGAGGCCGAGTTTGAAAGTTGAAAAATACACTATCTAATCAAATCGATCTCCAAATAACACACTTCCATTTTTTTTTAATAATAGGACATCCCCTTTCGAAAAATAACAACAAAATGCAGCATCCCATATATATTCGACATCTCTGATAAGAGCTATATTTTGCACAAAGTGTTCAATTCATGAGTGCAACATTACACCTATCCGATTACATGTATCGTAGACACTGTAACTATTTCACCCTGGGTGGACTACACCCGGTAATCGAGGAGAGTATATCAAATGCACGATTTTCCCATAAATCCCGAGAAGAAAGCACAAAAAAAGAATTGCTAATTTATTTCGGTTCCAAATATGCCATACACGCATCTGCTTAGCATACAGGGCAAGTAGCTCTATTGAATGGCATGGTTTTTTAAAGGGTGTGCCGATTTTGATCTAGGGTGATAGGAATAATTCGAATAGTGATTTGGAGACTATAAGAGAACATGTCTTTAAGGCCATTAATGTCCCCCTTTAAAAATTTAACACAATCAACCATTGTTATTTTAAAAGATTCATTTTGATTTAAACAAATGGTTTCTTTTTCGAATTTTAAGCCGCTGTTTCAATTTTTTTTAAATTTGTAATATATTCGTAATCGTCTAATCTTCTTTGCCCTTTGTCTGACCTTTGGTAAATGATTTCTGTGTCGTGAGATTCGTTAGACCCTTGTAACCGCCACAATGTCAAAATAATTTACGTTTAACAGATTCAGTGAATTCTGAGAGCAGGTTAAAAGCCTACAGACGGAATTTTGTCTTTCCTCAACATTAAGAGAAATAAATGAGATAAATTAAAAAGACTCAGATCAAACTAAGAGCACATAAAGTAAAAACCCTTCTAAGCAAGTTTTATATAAAGTTGATATAATTTTTTTTTTTTTTTAGATTTTAAATTTTTACCATTTGTTATGTTTTTAAACACGCCCCCCTCCCCTTTTGTGATATATTGGTTTATTTGGGTGCATTTTTTCCCCCGGCAATGACTTCGGAAAGTAGAATTGCGGAGAAATAAATTTTATACCCTTTCAATATTTTTAAAAAGTTGTCTCTTAAATGATAACAACTTAATGGAAGTGTAAATTTTCCCTCAGTTTTAGCAATTTGTAATATATATATATATTTTATTTCCAGCAATAGATTGAATGGTTGAACTAGAATTAAAACCTTTTTTATTGTTTCATCAGATGTTCAATCGAAAATTTTCTTCCATTATTGAAAGATAAAGATGAAATATTCTGTTTAATATATGTGTACAGTTTACAAGACGAAAAAAAAAAAAAAATGGCCACAATTCCGCAGAATTTAGAAGGCGTATAAAGCACAATTTAAGTTTCTAATAGCGCTACGATGTACTCCATTAGAAAGGTTCCTGTATACATTGAAATGAACATATGTAAGACAATTAAAGTAACATGATTTTAATATCTGGCAATTTGACGGGAACATGAGCATGAAGTCATATCTAAATGTTTTAAAAGAAATGAAGCATAACCAAACCAATATCTCCGGTGAACCGGCAGACTAATTTGGGAATTAGTCGGCTGGTATATAAAAAAATAGTAAATTTTGCTTAATTTGTATATAAGCAAATGACAAACTCTTTGAACAGTACGTTGGTCGTGATTTTTTTAAAACTATATTACAAAATTTCAATTCTACCATTTTGTTTCAGCAGTATTTACGTAAATAAAAAAAAAAAAAAAAAAAAAAAACTCCGAAAAATATGAGATTGATGTTTTCATAAAAGTTGAACGATGTCGTAGAAACCAAGTATTTGCGACTGTTTTTCAAACATTTCATGAAGGGGTATCGAAAATCGAACCAATATACTAAAGCTGAATAATGTTCAAAGAAGTAATTTTCTGAATGACAAACAAAGGCATTTGCTAATTGAGATTATACTTGGCATTTTGAATTGGGAAAAAAATGCATAGCTTATGAAGCTAAATGCATAGACTTAAGCATATCTAGCTGCTAAGCTATATGCGTGGATATAGCTGAGTCGTTTATATGGAGAAACAAAGTTTTGGCATTTAATTTCAATCACATAATTATTATATTTTCATATTCTTTTAGATGGAAATTATATTTATTGTAAAATATTTCCACTGAAAGTTAATCTCTTATTTGCTGTTTTAGAAATAAAATGTAATACAATTTGATTTTCAGAAATAGTTATTTGATTGAATCATGCGCAAGAAATTATGGCTAAGAGATTTCATTGAAATTAAATACAGCTAATATTCTCGACGAATTAGCTGGTGAATGTTGTTCCAAAGCCATTTCTTTCATACAAATTTCAACATATACAGCTATTATAGCTATAGTACCATCTGGTGAATTTTGTTCCAAAGCAATTTCTTTCATCCAAATTTCGACATAATACAGCTATTATAGCTATAGTACCATCTGGTGAATTTTGTTCCAAAGCCATTTCTTTCATCCAAATTTCGACATAATACAGCTATTATAGCTATAGTACCATCTGGTGAATTTTGTTCCAAAGCCATTTCTTTCATCCAAATTTCGACATAATATAGCTATAATAGCTATAGTACCATCTGGTGAATTTTGTTCCAAAGCCATTTCTTTCATCCAAATTTCAACATAATACAGCTATAATACCAGCTGGTGAATTTCATTCCAAAGCCATTTTTTTCATCCAAATTTCAACATAATACAGCTATAATACCAGCTGATGAATTTCGTTCCTAAGCCATTTTTTTCATCCAAATTTCAATAGCAGAAATGATTCAGAAGTATAATAAGCAAAGAGGATAAAAAAAGAAAGAAGAAAAAAAAAACACGTCATAAATAACATATTTTATGAATGAGAATCAAACTCATAAAATCATAATAGCCGATTCAAACTATTTGTTTTTAGTATCTTTTTATCATATCAGATATATTTATAAATAAAATTTTCACTTTCAAATAATGATATATGAAAAAAAAAATTTAAGTTGATATTTCATATGATGCTATTATTTAGTTCGTAGCTTCATTATGTGTAAAATAAGCAGCTGATGCTTTGACTGCCTTTGTAGTATAATTTAGAAAAACAAAGCAATTGTTTGTGTAGCAAAATGATATGATTGCTTTGAATTGTTCGTTATTTATATCATATTTAAGATGGCTAAGAAAATATTTTGAATCATTTGTTTTCAAACAACCGATCTACTACAAAAGAAGCGTATTGTTATTTTTATACGGTATTCATATAATACTATTCGCACAGATAAAAAAAGCGTTTTCGATAAAATCTTTTATCTAAGATTCGCCGTTAAATTAAATTATAAACATTCTTTGTGTTTTTTGAAAGTAGTTGTACTGTTCAAGCATTCTACAGTTCGTATAACAATAATAGCTTTGTTACTGTAATAGTTCAAATATTTGGAAGTATATTTATTCTTTTAAAATCAAATTATCATCAAATCTTTTGGAAAAAAAGAATTAGGGAAGAATGAGTAATTGATAGCCACATTATTTATCGTTCAATATTTTCATTCTTTTGTTTTTACTCGTCAAAATTTATTTAAAATAATATATTTTTTTTCAGCCTAGAAGTTAAATTTTCAAAATAAAAATGTTAAGGTTATTATAAGGTTACTGTAAAAATGTCAGTGAAAGCATGTTTTATTGTTATTTTGCAGAGAATATTTACGTAACTTTGGGAAAACTTTTAATATCTGTTATGGAGTTTGGTTAACTTTCAGATATTAAAAATAAAATAGGTATTCAGAATATGAAGGATATTTGAACTAATATTTTATGCAGACTAATTTCCCATGAGATCTATCCAAATGAACTTCAAAGTATTCATTAACTATCGGAAAACCGTCTATTAATTATATTATTTCAGATATGATTAGACAAAACATAAATAGTATATAGTTTATATTCAGAGGCGGGTTTTGGTATTTTGTGGCCCCAGGTAGGGAACATTTTGAAGGTCTTGCTTTAATAACTAATAAATTCTTTAATATTTCAAAATATTTTTTACATTTTAACGATTTATTTTAGATGATCTTTTTTTTTACATTTTTTAATTTGTGATAAGTAATTTGACTTTATTTATTTCTTATGATGTTAGTCTGCCTGGCATCCAAATTTTACACCATATTATTGAAACAAATACTGAGTATTTATAAATATTCTATGTGAATGTAATAAAACGTATAGGGATATAATCCTTTATACTTGATAAATTGTGATTAAAATTATTCTGATATTTTATATTTCATACAAATTGTATTTTTACAAACTTATTCATTTGGCAATTATAAAAATAATTTATTAATCGAACTGCGTGCGGCTTCCACTCAGCTTTGTGGCCTAAGGTAGTAAGTACTTTATTAAAGTACTTAGTTAGTAAGTACTTTAGTAGTAAGTACTTTATTTAAATTTCATATTTATCAAGTGTAATACTTAATTTAAAATTAATATCATTATTTGAGCTTTACTTTAATTCTTATTTATTTTTTGAAAATATGAAACTCACACTGAAAAAAATTTCCCACTTTCTCAACAGACGGCAGGAGATGAGACGCTAACATTTTATTTTTAGTTTTAAATTTGAAATATATTAAAATGGAAGGCAGATGCTCACACTGGAAAGCTTCTTTATATTCGAAATTACTATCATTATTGGAATTTCCATTATAAGTACTGTGTAAGTAAAGGTCATTATTATATAAATAAGGAACTGTAACATTTTAAAGCTGATGCCTGTCAATCGAATATTAAACGAATAATAGAGACTTGCTTTTAATTTTAACTAATCTAGTTTGATGCTTTCACATTATTAAAAGTTGTATAGTTTGAAGAGGAGTGTTCAATTCAATAGTTTGAATAGACTCCGCCTGATCGAAATTTCAAAGTTATGGCCTTAAAAAAAAATAGAAAACGGGTGCGCCTAATATTACATCCAACTTTGTAATCCAAATTTGCATTCATCGAAATTCTCGATGGTACAGAAAGGTCGAATTTTTCAAAATTTTTGTCAATTATTAGAAATGTGTTAACTATCTATACCATTAACTTGCTTCTTAAAATTTCAATTGCTGTAAGTTCTTTTAACGTATGTAACGTTTTGTACTTGTTATTCCACGTATAAAAGGAGAAACATAGTATTTAAAAACGAAATCGGCAACAAACCATAGTTCTATTTTATAAGATCCTTAAAAAGACGTCAAATATATAATTACATTTCTACTGCGAAAATAAAAATGCATATCTTATAACTTGCATTATTCACTTAATGTTATTTGTAGGATTTTCTACTCATTATTATTATTAATAGTAAAATAATAAAAAAAACCTTTAATTATTTATAATATTAAAAATGAAAGAAAAGGAAATTGAAAAAAAAATTTCATCTACAAGAGCTTGGTATTTGTGATGGAATAAAATATAAACGAGGCCTTAAAAAACAAGAACATATTTTCATCTGTTTTACTTGTTTAAGTTTTTTACTATGATTTTTCTAGTCATTTAAAAAAAGGGACGAAATTTGGTTTTATTAATATTTTTTTCTCTTAATTCAAAATGTTATTTGTCTTATTATTTCATAGCTTTTAATTTTTTAATGAATATCGCTTCATATTTTAGTGGATGAATAATTAAAATTCTTTAGAAAACTCATAATGAACTTTCTTTCTTTTTTTTTTTTTTTTGCAACTTTTGGCGATATATCTCAACTTGTTATATATGAATGGCTCTTCTGTAACAGTGCTATATGGAAGTCATATTGTTATAATGCCTTTTTCTAAGAGAAGTCAGAATTTTTGCATTGTAGTGTATATAGAAATCTTGCTATCAGGACGCTACTGTGCTGTACGAGATTGATTGCGTATAATTAATTTTTTTTCTCTCTTTTTCTATTTATCTTTCTTGTGAGTAGGTTATTGGATTTTCGGCATCTGATTATATTTAACTGTCACACTGAACTGGTACTGTCTATCATATTTCAGTCAAATGCATTATACGAGTCTTTTTTTCAGTGGATGTTTTGCATTTCAATTTTTTTAAATCTTGTAATACTATGTATTACGAGAAAACTTAATACTTTTTATACATGAATAATTTGATTTTGTAGAATAATCTGATTCGATTACTTCAGAAAATTCTCCTTTGCAAATTGGCTTTGCTTTATTGCAAATAAAATTGTGTAAAAATCCGAAAAAATAATGAATTAAATCTCTTCGAATCTATGATCAATTTTATTAAAATCGCCAATGAAGAAAATAGTCTTTTCACACATACCATTGGAAAAGTGTCCCTTGCTTCATTCAAAAGGTTTTACACTCGATTTATAACATATATTCTTCTTTCACACATTTTTCCTAGTTTATTATCGATTCGAAGTGTTATGTTCCCTGTGCAGCTATTCGTTTAAGTGCTTAGCCGACCATTTGTCCTAATGAGCCGTCCTTTTCAAGTGCATGCCAATTGTTCCAATTCTGACTGAAATTGGTCTCGCCCACCTATCCCCCAGTACAGGTTCCTCTTCGAGTGCCAATTTATGACTCGCATTTACCTCATTTATGGCGTAATTAAATCTGAGGTGAACGCTCGGCTGTATTGCTGTAGAGAGTGGACTCCAGTCGTATAATGCAGCCTTTTTAAATGGCGCTTTCTTCTAGAATATGTGTGCTCGAAGAGGGGCGGTCCATCCATTTATAGAACAAGATTCCTAAAATTCGTGAGCAGGGAACAAAGCGAATAGAAGGATCCGCGAGCGCGGAGGGAAATATCAAGTGTTCTAGAACTCCTACACGCAGTGAACCTGTAAATGGGTCCAAATTGGCTCATCATCAGTTGCGAAAACTTGAAGGGTAGAGTAAGAAAAGAAATCATCATGAGACGTTTTGATAAAAAGTACAAGAACACTCACATCAGGAATCATATAATTGGACATTTAAAGGAATAAAGGTGTTTAGATTAATGAATTTCTATTTTTGGACAGATTGAAAGATCATTTTTTAAAGTTATAAAATATAATTGTTTATGTACTATTAAGGAATGAAAATATTAGAACAAAGATTCTGTTAAAAAATATTAAAATTGTCTCTTTTCGATTTTCTGTTTGATTCTAGGTTCTTCCGCATAAAGGTGTCTTTTCTGGTTTTACGCTTTGGGCATACTAGATTCACACATCTCCACTTGTTGCTAGATGAACAACCACCTCTTTGTTTTCAATGTGACTGTCAAATGTCTGTCCAACATATAATATCAGAATGCCCAAATTTCAATGCTCAGCGTTTTCTATTTTTTCAGAACGCGAACACCACTACCTTTATTACTTGGCAAGACACCACATGCTCAAATTTTTGTATTTTAAAAATCTATCAAATTTTTTGCACTCATATGAACTTGGTTGTTTTTAAGTACCTTTATACACTATCAGTTTTTAATTAGTGTACATTGACTGATATGGCTTTAACCCTGGTTTGGTGGAACATAGTCAAAACCATGCTCTTGCGCCAAAAAAAATCCAAACAAATCCAAATCTGATACGTGATACATTAAAAAGTTATTGTGTTATTAGTGTTTGTTCGTTTGGCACCAAAAAAGTACTCAAAAATGTATAAAACTAGCCATTTATTTGTTCTGAATGTATATGAGAAAAAGCAAAACTCACGTGTGTAAATCGTACACTTCACAGTCGTACAAAAAAAATGGTCTCCCCGAAACTTTCTTTCATAATCTCTAATAATGGTACTTGTGTATTATTTGCCTTATACCGCTTGAATATAATGATTACGAAGAACCTATTAATGTGCAATCTTCGACAATTTGGGAAGGGGGGGGATTTATACCTGAAATGCGGTTAATACGAAAGTACTAAAACGCTGAAACCAGAGGTCTTAATTAACCATAAACTTAATTACAATAGATAAAATTCAAAATTAGACACAGAACTACAATTGTAGCCACAAAAGTCAGCAATTAGATTCCATATATTTTAATCATATCAATTATATGCTCATAAAAAAAACAGACCGACAGGCTGCGAAATCCTTAATGGATTTGGTTCTAAATTTGATAGGATCTACATTTTAATTGGTAAATCTGTGTACCAAGTATTATACATCTAGCTCTCTTCATTTTGCCGTTATTGTATATATATATCTAATATATAAAATTCTCGTGTCACAGTTTTCGTTGCCATACTCCTCCGTAACGGCTTGACCGATTTTGATGAAATTTTTTGTGCTTATCCGGTATCTATGAGAATCGGCCAACATCTATTTTTCATCCCCCTAAATGTTAGGGGTAGTCCATTATTAATTAAAAACTAACTTTCCCGCCAAAAAAATCTTTCATTTTTCCCAACGCCAACTTTTCCGCCAAAAAAATCTTCCATTTTCCCCATCGCCAAATAAGTAAGGCATCAGTTGTTTTTTTCTCCCAACAGTAATTAGGCTAGGGTTAACATTTTTCGACGGATTATTTCAAACGATTCTGTTTATTTTCTTAATGTTTTATGCATTTAAAATTAAACATTGTTAATTAATCTATGTTTCACATTCATTCTGAAGTACTTTTGAATTAAAATAACACAGAATAAAGGAAATTAAAAATGTCTAATTTGTATAGCGTTACCCCAACTGGCGTAGAAAAATTTACGCATTTGCGTTGACGTAACTGGCGAAGAAAATCCACGCATGCGCATTGTTCTGATTGTTGGCATGACAACCAACGGACGATTTAAATTATTTTTAGGTTAGTTGCATGCTTTTGTAAGTAAAATGTATTTATGTTAGTTATATATTTTTTGTATATGCTTATAGTTTTAAGTACATCGTTTTTTAAGTAGATTTTTTTAAACCTGTTTTCGACCGATTATTTTAAACGATTCATTTTATTTTCTTAGTGTTTGATGCATTTAAAATTAAACATTGTTAATGAATCGATCTGTTCATGATGATTCTGAGAAATTTTTGTTGACAAATTCTTGAGATATTACATAAATTAAGAAAGATATTCTTTAGTCACCATAAAGTTTAAACGCGCAGTGACTCTATTATCAGTAATCATATTATTAAAAAAAATGCTTTGTTTCAGTAAAAAATATTATATTAATTGCAGATTAATCATTTACACTGTAATTTAAAGCATAATTTCTACGAGGGGTAACAGAAAATTAGAGAGATATATATCACGCAATAACTGAAGGCCTTTATAATATTATGAGTGAATTATATGACTATCAAAATTTGAAGTTTTAAAATATTTTGCTGAAGAATCTATTAAAGTTGGAATTGCGTAAAATGTTTAATGGTACGACCGAAGTTTTATCCCCTGCTTGGCGAAATTTTTAAAAATCGCAAACAACGGCCTTGCGAAATGTTCAAAAGCAAAGAAGCAGATGTTCAATTATAGTGCATAATAAAGATTGCCAGCTTTGGTGCGTTATCGCAACTTGGCGAAGAAGGGGGTTAAACTCCGGTTAAACCTATTTAATTATTAAAATTTAAACGAACATTAAGATTGGCGAACCGGCTGGTCGCCAAAGGCGGCTAGTATATATATATATATATATAAAGACTTGCGTTTTAGACTTAAGGAAAGATTTTATATAGACTTCCTACGAATTCATTTTGTTGATCATTTTATATAAATCTATAAATTTGGAGTGCAGATTACATACCACATTTCATCCGTCTTACTGAGCGTTTTTTTTTTTTTTTTTAATTATCATGTTTACAGACAAACACACAGACATAATTCCAAAAATGTTTTTTTGTATTCGTCAAACATTTGAATTCGAATTTTTCGATGAAAACAATGTTTTTTCTCTGCATACTTCATAACTTTTCAAATAAGGAATAGTGGGGAAAAAACGACAGTAATAAAAGTTATGTTTAAATTAGCGTTAAAATATTAATAAAAAATCAAGAAAAATGTACGATAATTAAATTGTTGCCACTGTAAAGCTAATTTTTTAAAATCTCAAGATGGTTTAAAAATAATATTTGAGCGGCGATTTATTCAGAAATTATAGCGAAAAAACCCACAATCTTTTAACCCATATTTCACACTTTTAGATGGATTAGAAACTTTTTAAGAGCTTAGTTAACAATTCTGTGTGCTAAATTTCACTTGAATTCATAAAGGATGTGAAATTGGAAAAGGTTTAATTGTATGCATGTATATATACACACACACATACACACACACACACACACATATATATATATATATATATATATATATATATATATATATATATATATATATATATATATATATATATAATATGGATAATCTTTTTTCGCTAATAATCTCTCATTTTGCTTCTTAGTATTATAAATTAAATGTTTTCAGGCAACGACTTTAAAATCAGTATTTGAAAAACAAACGAGTTTCACTCCGGTTTAAAATTTAGAAATTACTTAATCTGTAACACCTTTTAAGACATGATTACTTAACGCAAAATATACATAAAACAATGAAACACGAAAGTAACAAAAAAGGAAAGGAAAAAAAAAAAAGTGAAACTAATTTTCTTTTCCTTCAGACTTAAAACTTTCTTTTAAGCTTTTTAATGATAACAAAATCAATTGTCTTTAAAAATTCTTGACATTTTAAAGCCCTTTGATAGCTTTCAGTACAAAAGCAATAAATGCATTTAATACCAAATCAACCCTTTCTCTAAAATTTAAAAAAACTGTAGCTTTAAACCCACTAATAATTACTCTACTAATAGTTTTTGAGAAATAACTCGCATATGTACACAAAATGCCGATAAAAATCAGTCCTTAAAACTTTTTTAGAATAAAAAAGCATTCAGTTAAGTAAAAAAATCGCTCCAGTTAAGCCACTAGAATAATGAAGACATTAAGTCAAAAACAAAGATATATTCACTCAAAACAGTCACAGTCACGCGAGATTTAATTTTCTTACTCCCCAAAACCTTAGACAATATTTCTTCCGCAACAAAACCTATGTTTATCGGATTTTGTAATTATTCTTAGGGATTTTACTACTTTACTTCTAAAAGCTTGCATTAATACCACGTTTAATAACCTAATAATAAGTTGAAGCATTTGAATCCAGCCCCTTTCTACCGTTTTTGTTTTCGCCGGAGCTTTCTTTTCGATCTCTCGCTCACCGATCTTTTTCTAGGGAAATTTAAGAGATCTGAAAGAGAGAGGATTCTTTATTTTTATTGCTGCGGTTACAGTGAAGAGTATTATTAGTTGCCTGACTTGAAGAAGAGTAATTGCTTATTAAGTTATAACTCTTAATGGAGGTGAAACTATCACCTTCTTATAAGTTAAGGGAAATCCTGTTAAAAACGGCTCGTTATTGCAGTTTATCATTACACAAAATTTATTACAATGACAGAGAAGGTCGAAGCAATTTTCGCTCATCAATGGAATGCTAGAAACAAAATAATTACGAATCGAATATTTTTGCCCCACATGGTTATTTTATTTTCTTCTACGTATCAACTCAACTTTTGCAATTTTTACTTTAATACGTATAATCAATTCAGTTGTTTTAAAACCTTTTATTACTTTGAACCTGACATTCATTGTAAGTTTTAAATTTTTACAGAAACATTTACTGAATTTCAAATATTTGATAAATTTATTAAATAACATATTATCTCTTTCTCTAAAAACTAGAAAATTGTAGCTTCAAGGCGTATAAATGCAGCTGCAGAAAATGCTAGCTTTTATATTCTCTTTTGCTATTTATATATTTTAAGGCTGATGCTGATATTATCATGTTTATTAAGCTGACATAATATATATAAATTAAATCATGTTGTAATATTTTTTAAATACATGTTTAAATAGATACTATAAATTAATACATGTTCAATGTAATCTACAGCACAGGTCGTTATACCTGAAGCCCCGAATTCCATATCTAATTATTTCTTGTACAACAAATATTCTTTAGGTGAATTTTTCAAAATTATTAGCACGGTTTTAATTAAAAAATTAATATAAATTTAAAATTTTCTCTTTAATAAATTTTGAGCATATTTTTGCAGAAAAATTATTTTTGCATTACTTTGAATTCAGATTTAAAAAATTAGCTTTTTTGTGATTCCAGTTTCCTTGCAAATTTTAAATAAATAACAATTAAGTAATAAACTAAGAAATTTTTAAAAATATTTTAAGATTATTTTACAACAAAACATTTTTTTTATCTGTGTTATTCAGGGTTATATTAACACACGTAACGACGATATTAAATCATTTTTATATGAACATTATCAATAATATATAATTAAAAGCTAGATTTTAAAATAAAAAATAGACAAATGAAATGTAATTTAATACGTTTCTAGAAATTTTGCATAGTTGTATCAGATAAAATAATATTCATACTTTAATCCCTCCCCCCATAATACTATTTAAGAGTCTTCAAAATTTCTTAGAGAGTATTTATAAGTATCTGGGATCCTATTTTAGTTGTTATCGATTATTTAATTTTCATCGTTTGCCATCAATAAAAGCAATATCAATTCCTAAAAATAACTAATTTTTATTTTGTTATTCAATTTTAATTGTTATTTATGTTTTCGCTTACTATTTACTTTGCTTTAAGTTGGTATAGAATGAATGTCATGGTACCTCTGCTCTAGATTTTCACTTATTAGAATAGAATTAACTTGGTACAATATTGTATTCGAATTATCTGCTTAAAATGATAAATTTCAATTTTTTATTAACTTAGAAATTTAAAAATATTAATATTAATAGTGTATTGCAGTAAAAAAAGGAAACTGCTCTGATATACATTATATGAACTGCACAACTTAACCATTTGTTCTTTATAAATTTAAAAGTAAAAAAAATGTAAATAATATTGAAATCGCTTTAAAGCATTTTAAACTAGAATAACAATCTCGGGGCTCTTCATAATGATAAAAGTCTATCCTTCGGGAACTTTTGGTGAAACTTAATCCGAATTCTAAAATTCGTCTTTTGTTCTGTAATTTATAAAAATTTACTCCATTCCGTCTTTGCAAATATCCCTAAAATTTTAATTTTGTTCCTCATTGTAAGTGGCATATTGGTTATTAATGATGATTTAGAAATAATTCTAAAAAATATCCCAAATTTTAATTCTTAGTAAAATTATTTATAGTTCTTCATTTAACATGCTAATTTTAATAAAATTAATGTAATGATGTTTTTAAAAAAATATTCACGCAATTAAAGCAAAAAAATACAACAAAATGAATTTTGAGAGTAAGCAAAATCTTGATCAGACAAAAGAATATCTTCATTATTATAAAGGACCTAATTATATGATACAATAATAGTTTAAAACTAACAAAACTGATATGAAAAGTATAAAAATTATATGAGTTTTAGTAATTAATGACACGATGTCTTCAGAGAAATTAGACACACAAAAGAGGCAGAAATACTCATAGAAAAGTTTCAAAAATTAATCATCTATTTTTTAAACAAAATTCAGTTTAATTTTTATTTTTATTTACCGATGTACGTATGTTTATATCAACCTGAAAAAAACATTGTAAATACCTATATAGAAAGTAAGATTTTAATAAAGCAGAAAAAAAACTTTAAGACAATTTATTTTGATCCATCGGTAAAACGTGTTTTTGGTTTCTATTACAAAATTGTAAATATTTTTAGAATAATAACTTACTTGTTATTATTTTACGCCTGTTAAATCTTTGTTGCACTTTATAAGATAAGAAAAAATAACAATGGAAAATTAAACTGATGATGGAAATATAAATTTTTAATTGAAACATAGGAATTAATGAAAAGCGTATTGATAGAAGGAGCAAAAACAAAGCTTTAACTATTGTTCAAAAACAAACTACACATGATTTTTTTTTGTTATTCTTTTTTTAAATTTTTGTATATTCTTTCAAGATCTAGTAATATTTCGATCTTTTAAAATCATTGACATTATATTTATATAAAGAAAGAATTAGTATTGTTCTTTATCATTTTATGTCATCTTCAAATAGTTTTATGATTTCTTCATTTCCTCAAGTTAGGGAACTTTGGGGATTTGTCAAATCCAAGATTACTTTAATGTTTCCAGAGTTTCTTGATTTTATTTTTTTATTTTTTTTATGATTCGAAGATTTTCGAGAATAGTTTAAATTACTTCTGTCTTAAACAATATAAATAGCCTCATGAGGAGGATTCAGCAGAAAATGTTATACCAAGAAAGAAATATGTATAGAAAGACTGTGACATTCAAGGAAGTAAGGATTTAGTTAATTAAACTGTTATGTTATTTTTTACTTTTAGTGGATTTAGTGACAGTAATTGTATTACTTTATAAATGTTTCATTAATTATAATGCCAAAACTCACATCTCGGAACACAAATGATACCGTTTATACTTGATCAAATCGGTAATATTTCTTCGAATCATCCTGGTGTCATTAATTACCAATCACGTGGGGTCCTCCGGGCACTTCTTTCTTCTTGGAATCTTCCCTTCCCCAAATTTATGACATACTAAAGAGTAATGGCTCCGAGTAATTCATAAGTCATTATCTCGAGGAAAAATCAATGTTTCAAGGAATTTTTATTCATTTGAAGAGTTTTAAGAGATCCCCTCGGCCACCATGGAAGCATTAAGAAAGACATTACTTTTCCACGGTTATCAGTTAAGATGCCAAAGTGTCAGAATTAAGACAAAAGAAGAAATTTCAAATGGATGGAGTGGCATCAGCTGCTATACTGCCCGATATCGACATTTCGAAACTTACTGCTGCGATATTACCATCTTTCGCGTGTTCCTCCAGCGCAACCTCGGCAATTTTCTGCCAAAGGTTCAATTAATAACAGCTTACGTGGTAGATGCTTCAGGCGGTTAAGACATTAACAGAGGTTATTACTTAAGTCTGAAGTTGGTAATTTATACCGATAGGTGGCGCCCATTCAGAAAAAACGAAATCAACCGATTCATTTTCAATCTTCTCATCTCGATCTGTTACTTAAAGGCTGCAATCAGTCTTTATTATTTTTCTTCTTCTTTCTTTATTGTAGCACTTGTATTTTACTTCAGGCGGAAGATTTGCCATATTCTAGGTTTCTTTTACAGCAGTTTCTTTCTCTCTCTTTATTTTTTCTTTTGATTTTCTTTCCGTATTATGTTAGTGGCATTTATCAGAAATTAATCATAGCCGTCAGAAGAAGATACTTCGAAACAAGAACATCTTGGGCCTCTTCTCATTTATGCTTGGAATAATAGATAACATGATTTACGAAAATGAGAACCCTTGTTCTTAATTGGTGATGGAACTTCTGTCGAGTACTTACATATTAGTGGTGAACTCCCCCCCCCTTCGGTTCTTCATCTTCTTCACCTCTCTGCATAATATTTCCTGTCATCCATTCTCACCAATCTTAAATAATGTATAGCGCAGATGGCGCAAATAAGAGCTTTTGCTTTTAATTCGTAATGGAGCTGCTGTCAGATATTTAGATTATAGATACTTAAATTAGCGATCTTAAGCATAAAATAAGCAGATGTTCTGGAATTGTCGGGATTGTTCCAAATTCAACTTGGTCTTGAATCGAATATTTTTTTCAGCGTTCTTTTAAATATTCTGAAGTGTGACAAAATTTATTAATACGGAAATAAATGATATTAATAAAATATAATTAGAAAAGATGCTAAATAAAATGTAAATAATTTCTATTGTTATTATACTTCGTCTTTTTTAATTAAAATGAATCATATGCAAATACTACTACCGGATTCTTATTATAAAAGTATAATGTTGGTGTCGTTCCGATTTATTCGGAATAGTTCCATGGTGCTTGTTTCGGATTTTTTCGGATTTTTAATAAACCGATATCGTTTTCTTTGGGTAAAAATCACCTTAATAGTTCATGCATGTTTTAAAAAATTGATTTGATTTAATTTTTAAAAATTGAAATTAGCACCGGAACATTTCTCCAACCCCTCCTCCAATTTTTGCTGTGCATAGAATGCAGACCTTCTCTCTTAGAACTCCCAGTTACATACTGTGAATGTTATTTAATTCCAGGTGCATGCTCATACTACAATAAGTGTAAATTGTAGTAGCGAAACTGACCCTCCTACTCTTCCTCACTCCCTTAAACACAAAATCTAGAGTGTGCCGAATTGAAATTAATAAAATTTGGTTGACCTGACATCAAAAAGAGTAGTTTAAATTACTTTCGTGTCTGCGAAATCGCAAACAATGAGCGTTTTCAGGAGCTCCTTTAACTTGTTCCTGTCTAAGATTATAGCTGATCTTAACTGTTGGCTAATAAACAAATGTATGCTCGGACATCCCCCCAAAAAAATATCCCTGAGTGTACGTTGCCTCATGCACTCAGTCCCCATGGGTATTTAATCAATCACACTTAGCTGCAGAAGAAGATACTTCGTAGTGATATCCAGCCATCTCGGGCGCCGGTTGTATTTTTGTTGAAGGGGATTGGGGGTTTGATTACTGATGGAGTTAACATAAATGACTAAAAAATACAGAAAGACGTCATAGGAAGGAGAAATTTTATCAAACAAGTGAGGAACGTCATCATGACAAGGAGAAATTCATCATTTTATATGAAGACTACAGAAAGTCATCAAAACAAGGAGAAAGTCATCATTTTATATGAAGACTTTATAGAAAATCATCATAACAAGGAGAAAGTCATCATTTTATATGAAGACTTTATAGAAAATCATCATAACAAGGAGAAAGTCATCATTTTATATGAAGACTTTACATTTTACTTAAATCATCATTTTGTATGAAGACTTTTTGTTTCTGACATCAGATGTATCAATTTGATTATTTTTTCGTTAGTAAATTCATCATTCTTTCTTCCCTCTACTTGTGTTTAAATATGAGTACCAAGAAAAAAGGGTATTAATCGCTAGAGGCACGAAATATTTTTGCACACAAAAATGGGATAGTGTGGGAAAGAATTTGAGCAATCTTCACTTGATATCTCATACTTTTCTTTTCTATTTCTTCTACTTCACACCTTCATATCTATCCATAGTATATATTATGCGTAGATTTATAGTGATAGTGTCATTGCGTAGATTTTGACCTTACATTTCTATAAGACGTAATTAATTCATAACATGATGAATAAAAAAGCAGAATTTTTTGTTCTTAAGATAAAATAAAAGTTTATCAAGTATTCAGGTATTAGAGAGGAGCTACTTTTTATTCTACTTCAGCTTCATATTTGCATTTTAACATATTATCATACCTTCTTAATAATCTTGAATTATGTATATCAATGAATAATATAACTGAGAACTTTAGTTCTCAGTATATGTGACGGAATTTATCCGTGATTTTTAGAATTAAGTCATTTTATCTTCTCTTCGTGCTCTTCAAACTTGATAATATTATTTATTGCCATGCAACTTTGAAAAATATATTAAATGATTGATAAAAATGACATTCTGGTTCTTTAGTATGCAATATGTTAAAGAGTTTCATATCAGAGTTGAATTTTTCGCTTCCTTCAAGTCTGCTCATTTTTTTTTTTTTTTCATTTTTTAAAATAAAATTCGAAATTTTATTGTATTTATCCAAATATGTTATTCTAGTTGAATAGATATTAATGGATTCTTTTCTTTTTTAAATATTTTTGCACTACACATTCTTGTATATTATTCTTGTACTACACATTCTTGTATATTATTCTTGTACTACACAGTTTTGTGAAGTTGTACATTTTATTCAGTAAATGTAACAATCGCGAACATTTTTCAAATGCCATGTTTTCTTATTTGTATTTTTTAATGTAACTTAATATTTCATAATATTTATCTTATAGTTTAGGGATTCTGAATTTATATCAGAACTAAAATTAGTAATTTATTTTACTATCGTCCCCAGAGACACAATGAAACGTATTCAAATATTATTTATCAAAATACAATTCTAGAACATCTTAATTTGCACAGAAGATTGTTTAAAATATCTCTTTGAGGATATATAAAAATTTTAAATTGTAACAAGTATATCACTCATAAATAAATAAATAAATAAATAACCTAAGCATGAATAACTTTTCTCTTAGCAAACGACTTGTTATTCGAAATATTTTGATTAATATTGTTTCCAGCATCAACAATTAAATTAAACTGCAACTGTTAGAATTATTTCCTAAATTTAAATGTGGTAATTCAATATCCTCATCCATATAAAGCTTAAAGCAACAATGAAGCTTTAATGAAATTTATTTTAAACTCGAACTCACGACTGATTCATCCTATTTAATTCATTAAAATCTGACTTCTCGTTAGCATTGAAGTTATTCAGCTTTAAAAGTATCGATCAAAGCTCAGTTTTAAATATATTTGTAGTAAAATAGGTAGAATTTCCAATTAACAACTTGACTTAGAAAAACAAAACATATCTTAGAAAATTATTTGCCGTCACTGATGATGTTCCAAATGATAAACATCGTTCCGAAACGCTAGTAAGATAATCGAATTCCAGGTTTAGTTATTCAATAAAGATTCTTTAATTCCACTGAAGAATGAATAGACGCCATTGTTTATTCCTCTTTTGAAGTATTAAAAGGGCGAATAAAGGGCTAGATTTCGGAATAAATTGTGAATTCGAGTAGATTCCAAATTGGTACGGCTTGTTATAATAAAAGAGAAAATCTAAATAAACCACTTTTAATTGGATCCAAATTAATTAATTGGTGTTTTTAATTATTAATTTATATTAGACTTTAGAACTTTATCAAAGTAATTACTGTTTCTTTTGAGAAAAGATTCTTAAAGAATAAATAGCGCAGTAAAATAATCTACTCGAGCCATAATTTCTCCATTTTCTTTGATTTAATTCGTTCTTTTTTGAAGAACGGTTTCGAGATAAGCATAAATCAATGTTGCCAAAGTTCTACCGAATTTCACTAGAAAAATAAGAAAGAAAAAGCGATAATACAAATTTTGGCAGTCACTAAAACGGATACCAAAAATTATTTCCATTTATTTGAATATAATTCGTCAGTGACCTCTACAGCCATACCCACGGCACAATGGACTTTCTCTTCGAAGATTAGATTTAATAATTAAAAATTACAAATAATTAAAAATTCCTCTTGATTTGTAGAATCGTAATAGTTACTGTTTCTCCGAGAAAACTGTAATAATGAATAACTCTTTTTTTCAATAATTCTGTAGAACATATATATATATATATATATATATATATATATATATATATATATATATATATATATATATATATATATATATATAGGAACATATATAAAATTTAAGAATTTTATTTATTTATAGGGAATATTTTTCAATTATTTGAATCATAAATATCAAATAGTACATGAAAATCTGAAAATGTATCAATCAATGAAATTCAAAATATAAAATTTTAATGATTCTTGATAATTGAAACTTGCAACAGAAAAAGTTGGATAATCAAAGGGTAATGTCAAGCTCTAATTAGTCTATATAATATTATTTGTCAGCTAACTTCATATAATTAAATACATTGCAAAATTTTGATTTGTTGTTCTATCAAACTAAATAGTACTTAATATGGGCGTAGTTTCTTCTGAAAGTGGATATTACACTAGAATAAAACTTGCATATTGAATTCGAATAATCGATATGTTTAGAAGGCGGCACTTATAATATTATTTTGTGGGTGGATAGTTAAAAATTAATTTGATGCTGATGATGCCGTGTCCACGTTACCACGGAAAGGAGGTGCAGTAGCTTCTGAGGGTAAAGACCCCTGAGCACCCGAGGGCAGAAGTCTGACTTCTAGCTCATAAAAAATTAATTTATTAAGTCCGAATGATCTATTATTCATTTTGGCGAATAATCAACACATGTAAATTTTGAATCAGTTTGGATAATATTATTAAATTCTAAAATGTTTTGCATACTCCAGTCTGCCAATGATCGATACGTTTATAAATAAAGTTGCGTAATCTAAGTATGACGTTATATTCTGATTTGTTCGAATAAACCAATCAAAGCATAGATAACTGGCTTCCTCTAAAGCTTGCAGTTTCTTTTTCTGAGTGTCTCATCTCAAACCATATTTGTATAATTAAAATTTGCCTCTATTTTAATGTGATATTATGTGACATAAAAGTCATTATATCTTTATATATACAGAGTAGAGTATCTATTCTAATTATAATAGAAGCTTGTGATTTCTCACCTCAAGCTTTTGGACTAGAAAGAGCCGGAAAAACATTAATTAAAAATATTAACCTAGATGCCAATTATATAAATTGTAAAAAATGCGAATTCATAGAATTATGTTCGTATAATTGTAACATTTTGCCAGTATAAATGGTCAATTTCTTATCCTTTTCATTACATTTACTTTGTTCTTATAGAATTTATGAACACCGAGAGTCTCCAGAAACTATATTAAACAGTTCATTTTCGATTTGGAAACTCTCCATGCTTTTCAACATGCATCAGGAGAAGTTTATTTCGTCAAAAAGGGGATGAGAGGAAAGATGAAAAGAGGTGATGTTTACATTTAGCAATGAGTGAATTCAGAATATTCGTGAAATTAGAAGGTGTAAAAAACGCTCATCTTTCTGCTTATCACCTCATAGCAAAGTACAATCATAAAAAAGTATTATTCTCAGGATCTTGAAAAGAACAGGACAGACATCTTGAATTATATTCACACAATTACAAAAATAAAAAGTAAAAATAAATCAATACCATATATATTTATAATGAATTGAGCAGTTTATTAAAAGGAGGGAGCTTCATAGTTTGCTTTGGATAGAGCCTCAAGAACGCTAAATCTGCCACAGAACAGTTTTCTAAATTGTTATAGATAGCATTTATTTCCAATTGAAAAATGCTCAAAGCGGCGTAAAGAATTAGAGTAGTTTATATTGTATGAGTCAAAAATATGCAACTGATAAATTATGAAGCTTAAATGTTTATTCAGTCACTCCAATCCTATTCTTCATAATCGTTAACATATTTTTGAAAGCTAACAGCTTCAAGAAAATGAGTTCTACTCAGCTACGGAAATTTACAAAGATCTAAAACTTTTAATTTCATTATTTAAGATCAATCAACAGCCACTTCTAGGAAGTGGCACCCATTAATTAGGGAACCTTCCTCGAGGCACTCACTGAATTGATCCAACACTATCAAAAATTGCAATTTTCAAAACTTCATATCTCGATTAATTGGAATTTTTTTAATGTCATTTTCAAAAACATTTTATTAGATGTGATTAATAGAACCAGTTAAATGTATAAAAATTTAAATTTAGTTATTTCTTCAAGAATACATTCATTGATCCAAACAACATAAAATAAAAAATTTTGCGTTGTTTAGAGCATTTTTCTACCTCAAAGTATACGCTTATTTCTTTCGATTTATAAATTAGCTATCAAGTTTCGTTTAAAGTAGCACCTACGTAGTATTTTCAGAAATAAAAAGTAGAATACTATTTTGCATGTTTTAATAACAGTTATGCTATCATTTATGTCATAAAAAACCTTTGTTCAGTACTAAGCGACTGAAAAGAAAATTTACTTAAAAGAAATCTTGCCAATAAACAAATAAGAATAAACGAAAGACGCAAACAAAGTCAGACAAATAGAAATAAAATCGGAAAGGTAACGATCTGCTATTTATTTTAAATACTCCATAAACACGATTAAAGTATTTAATATATGTTTATCGGCAATGATATGTACTAGTTACGGCGGTGTTTATGAACTATTATTACAGACTATTGTGAATAGAGGCAATTTCATATCCGTTGGTTAGAAAACAATTTTAGACAATCTTACAGTAATAATTTCCGCTAGCTTGCTCTTCCAAAGCGATTCCATCTTAACCTGCTGCCATTCTTTTATTTTCTGCAATTACCGTCATCTTATTTGGAATGGCGCTCTTTTGAAATGTCTACGAAAGAGGAGATAGTCGCCTCGGTTAATCTGAAGAAAGTAAGAAAATAACACAGATAGCGTGTTAAAATCAAATCAAATCCATCGTTTTTCATAGAATTCTCCCAACTGGTTTCCGTGCGGGAACAGCATCTACAAGAGCTATCAAATGAAATTTCCTTTTCCAATTTCAAGCTTGAGATATGGCGAAACCCAACTACCAGCGAAATCTTCCTCTAAATTCTCTATTGGCTGAAGTGAATAAAATAAAATATAATAAATAAAAAGTAAATAAAGAAAGCATGACCCCTCTCTTTCTGCCAGTAGTCTTCCAATCCGGGGTGGTTGTGTGTGAATTGTTATTTCTTCTTTTTATCACATTTACCACAGTCCAGTGCGATTAAAGTGTTTCCTTTGTCACAATCAATTGTCTACCCTTGAGTGACAAATGGTCTCAAAGCATGAAATCATGTGGTATATATTTTTTTTAATCCCCGGTTGCTTTTATTCGGGGTAGTTTTGAAGTGAATAGTTCATGAGCTTTTTCCAATTGGATTCACATCATCAAAGCTTCAACCAGAACAAATGTTTAAAAAAAATGAGGTGTTAATGATAAGGTTTTTTTTTCCTTTTGGAAAACAAAGGGCTGAGAGTTCCAAAAAATTGTTCACGCATTGAAGTTGTGACAAATCTAATTAAGTAGAAGAACTCCCGTACGTGTAATTGCGATATCAGTTTACATTACTTGTTATTCTTGAACTGGATTTAATAAAATTTCTAGTGGTGAATTCCATGGCATCTAATCTGCAATGTATTTTGAAAATTTTGTAATTTAAGTCTTGTTGCTTTTTCTTTTGAAAATAGCATGTTAAAAAGTTTCTAGTGGTGAATTTCGTGACACTTGATCTGAATATATTTTTTAAACATTCTTATTTAAGTGGTGGTTTTTTTTATTATTTATTTATTTATTTATTTATTTATTTTTTTAGAAAATAACATTTTAAAAAGTTTTTAATGGTGAATTCCATGACACCTAATCTGCATATATTTTTAAAATATTCTAATTAAAGTGTTTTTTAATGACTTTTAAGAAAGTTTCTAATGTTGGATTCCACTACATCTGATCTGCATATATTTTTAATACATTTTTTTTTTTTTTTTTTTTTAGAAAATAACAATTTAAAAAAGTTTCTAATGATGAATTCCATGACACCTAATCTGCGTATGTTTTAAAAATATTCTAACTTAAGTGTTGTATTTTTCTTTTGAAAACAACTTTAAGACAGAAAGTTATAATTTACTAAAAAAAAAAAAATCAATCAGTATGACAAATGATATATAGTAAACAGTACATCTTGATTGACACAAATAAAATAATAGTCAAGCTTTTATATATATATAAATAAAAATATATTTATCATCAAAATATTCTTCTTCGACATTTTGACTAACTGCTACATTTAGAATCCTCTCTGTCCAAAAGGCATGATGGAATATATTTCTAACCTTTTACCATTCGTTTGAAGATTCTTTGGACTTTTGTTGGTCATTGTTTTCTTATGTAGAAATTTGGATAGTTAATGAGCATATCAGCCAGTCACAATAATCCCTGTTTGTACAGCTTAGTTCTGTGTGTAACGGAGTGATTGGCTGTAATTAAAAAAAAATATCCAAAGAGCAATTTCTAATGTTTTTTTCTGTTTCTCTTCTGTTAATTTACGATTAAAAAAACCTGTGTAAACTAAAAAAATATGAAATTTTATATGTAACTTTATAGGAAAATCGTCAATTCGTGATAAATTTATTAGTATGTCCTAGAGTGTGTATATGGACACGGTATTTCAAAAATGTATTGAACTAGATATATATATATATGGTATATGGTATATATATAGTATATATATATGGATATGGTATATGGTTTCACTAATAGAATTATAGATTTGTATTAAATATTGGACTCAATTGGCAAATGACCTAAAATGCATGTTCGATATTTTCTTTACTTTTCTTGTGGAAGTAAACAAAAAAATAAAAAAAAGAGAGATAGAGAGAGATTTCATATTTTTTTTCTTTTTATGTTATTTATTTTGTATTTTCTATTTATTTATTCTATCCTTCTTCATCTATCTGTTTATTTAATTTAATTTAATTCCATAATTCTATTTATTTATTTTATTTCGCTTCATTTCCATTATTTATTCATTTCAGATTTATTTTACCAATTTTAAATTTTTATTGTTAAGCAGATAAAAAAAAAAGAAGAAGAAATATCTTATTTTCTTACCTGTTTAAATTAAAAATTGATTCTTAAAAAATTATATATGTATATATATTAATGTCACTACCACTTTGAATCTATAGTTATGACTAGCGCTTGGAAAAAAAGTTATTGAAGCAAATATTTTTATGACTTTTGACGATCACTGAAATTTGTGTGTAGTGAGTTAATAATTATTCCAACTTTATGTCTAGGAAAACTCTCTTACACATCTGAGCACCCTGTGGGAAAGTAATTGGATGTCCCATCAGTAGCGCAATTAAAAATTTGAGCCGATTAAATGTCTTCTTAATAAAATAAAAAAAGCTGCAAAGGAAAAAAAAAAATAATAACCCTCTTCCTTGATATACGTTTTTTAGTGCTTGTAAATTGTCGCCTATGATGTAGAAAATCAGCTTCCGCTGCTTTAATCGTATACATAATCAATTCTAATGATTGCATTATTAAAAAAATGCATACATTGATTCTATGAATATATTTTTTTAATGACTTACATGCTTAGACATTATTACATCAGTGACTCTGCAGTCATAAGCTCTAATCATATTTCTACTTTTAACGTATTAAGCCACAATTCAAATTTTTTAGCTCACAATTAAAATGAAATCTATATATATAGTAAATTCTTAGACCTCCTCGAATGAATGGCCTTTCTGGACTGCAACCAATTAATCTATTCGATAAAACCTCTTTCCCAGAGATCGCTTTTGAACTTATTAAAGAAACAATTAAAATAAACATATCCCCTTGATATATATTATGACAACTATCAATACACTACGGCGTATATTGGAGCATAAAGAAATAAAGATAAAGTGTATTGGTACATATTGATCATTGAAACAATTTAAAGGAAAAGAAATAAAAGCAACTCTAGAAGGGAAAATCTTTTAATTACTGATGGTAATACCGTTAACGCCGTTCCATGTTATTGTGGTTAATATTATCATATGCTTTAAATTACCGAAATACTTCAATCGGGGTATTGAAATGTACATAAATGTGTCCGTTTAGAATGGTCACTACATCGTTTAAATTTATCAAATTTGAAGTAGAGGAATTAAATCAGACTTTCATCTTCAACAAATATTAAAGACTGAACTTCATGAAATCTTAACTACTGCTAACTACGATTGAATTACGAATCAAAATGGATTTTGAAAATATTGATTAGTTTCCGTTAAAGACGAAACTGAAATTCTCAACAGGTCTGAAATTTTACTTAAAATAAGTCAACAGATCCCCGGGGGGGGGGCACCTCGAAATGAGGATGAGATGCTTCCGGTATGGTGGTTGGATCTCACCACCCTGGTAGGTACCTAAATAGGTGAGGGATCTGGCTCCTCCCATCGATGACGGGACGTACTTCCTTCGGGAAGGGTTGTACTTTGGCCGGTGATGGCCCTTAGGACTCAACCACAGTTCCCGCCAGTGTTGCTGTTGCGGCGGTCCGGTCAATCAGTATTTTTTATCCGTGTGCCTTCGGGCGGGTCGGAGAGTCAGTGATATGACTTAAAATAAGTAACACAATTCAAGGGCGCAGTTGAAAATTTCTGTTTCTTTTTTATAAACTTTTTGAAAAATCTTAAGTTTTTGTGAGCAAAAACAAAGCAGTAAATGCAGAAAATTTTGTGAAAAATTTATTGAAGAAAACCTACCAGTGGAAGTCGAAATGATATTTTGAAACGCTCTGTTGAGTATTGTTTAATGAATTTTGAAAAACAGTATACATATAGTATTTAGTATATATAAGTACAGTATACATACAATATATATAAGCGAATTGTTAAGGAATAATTGCCGAATTGTAAGGAATAATTAAAGAATTTTTTTTTTTAATTTTTATCTCTGAAATAAACTATAGACAGCCATGATTTAAATATTATTGCCCTTGGTATAATAAAAATATAGTTAAACTTACACTAATCTATTATTGTTAGCAATTGGTTAATATTACCAGAAATTACGAAGTGATCATATTAAACGGCTTCTGCTGTAAAATTAGGGACAAAATTGGAAAGAAAAAACTCTATAGGGGAAATTGAAGATTATGATCTTCTCTATATGATATTAAGATATAAATTTCAGAAATAGATAAGCCGATTCCATTGTCTAGTTGTTCGTAAATTTCTTCAAACAATGAATTTAAGCCATTGAAATAAAATACTTCAAATGCTAATGAAAACTAATCTGCTGAATTACAACAACTAACCTTTATCAAGATTCGACTAAATTAGCTTTCATTCAGCTTGCAAACAAAACGGTTAATCTTTTACTAGTAATAATCGGATTACTTTTACATATCAGAGCGAAATCTAAAACTCCTTATGCAAAAATAATAGGTGACAATTGTGATAATTCAATCAGTAGGACCTGTCACTGAAGAACGCTGTGATGTTTGCTTGTTGAAAAATTATTTTGAATAGTAATTAAATAAAAGAACACTTCTTTTTCATGTAGGAATGTATTTTGAGGCATTCTTCCATTTTAAATTCGTACTTCAATACTGTTTTGAAACGTGAATGAAAGTATTAAACATTTGGGAATTAAATAAATTGTGTATTTAAGATACCAGAATGTCCTTTTCATTATCGATTATAAAATTGGAATTTTTATAAATATTATATAGATTTTGTAAGATTTTTGATAAATAATAAGTTTATGTAACCATTAATTGTTTGAAGATTTCAAAATTAAATAAATTATTTATTATAGGGAGAAAAATGTTCTTCTTTTGGGCAAAAATATTCGGAAAAATGTTTTTCCTTTTCATTAAAAAAATAAATAAATAAAAAGAAAAGATACATATGAGCTAAGATAAAGGTCAAAACTTCCAATTTTTAGGTCTTGAAAAACTCCTTAATAGATAACTTGATAGACGCCTTACCTTTCACATTTAATTACGATAAAAGAAAACTAGGCCGGATAGTACGGAAGCCGAATATTCAGGCGCGTACTGTAGTTATTTTTCATTACATTTCCCCATAGATGTATGTGCCAGATTAGGTTGGTTTGTTTTCTGTTATTTTATACTACTTTTAGTGTATTGCATTTGGAATTTCGCTTACAGAATATTTGCTTATGTTCTCATTAGAGCTAGTTATTATAAACATAAAGGACGGAAAAAAATATCAGTGAAACATTTCTATATCCGTAAAGTACAATGCCACCATTTTACAGATAAAGATGATTAAGAACTAACGGAGAATTTCATCAATATTTTATTTTATATATTTTCCAACTTTTGAAGTAGAGGACATTTTTTCTACCGGGAAAAAGAATTGCTGATGTAAAAAGTTCGAGAAACGCTGCAATATTAGAATATAAATTCTACAGGTATTTAGTTTTTTTGGAACAACTTCGACATTCATTAGAATAATTCTTTTACCCCCCCCCCAAAAAAAAATCGTTCTTCATCTTCAGTTTGTGTTAATGCATTGTTCCCACGTGATCTGAGGCATTTAGGTCCCGGTGATCCAGATCCCGCCTCCACCGATTCAGAAAGCACAGTTCTTCTCTTTCTTTCACCCGTGCCGCGTCTTCCCCTAATGGATGGATGGTGGTTCTGCTCTTCCAACAATTCTCGTTTGGCACGAGAAAGGAACAAAAAAAAAATCTCACAAAATTCGTTTCGCTAAATTCGATACGCTCTCTGCAGGGGAGGGCATACAAAAAAACATACTCAGGTCTGCGGTTACCGCCTCATTTAGAAAGCACAAGCGAAGACAACTCAACTCGACTTTTAAAAATAGTCGTTTGGTCCCAGAGACATAACTAGTGCCAAGTGCATAAGGCACGTTTCTCTAGGAGGTAAATAAATAAGAGAATGAAATGAAATATTTCAGAGGTTGGTGAAATATAAGATATCTAGGGGTATAAAGTGTCATGGAAGCTATTTGTCATGATCCTTTTTACTGAGCTGTGGGAAAACTCGATACATGTTCAGGAATTCTTTAAAAAGAAGGAAACGGGTACCTTAGTGAAAAGGATATGTATCTTTTAACTAATACATATGTGTTTACTTCGTCGTAAACTTTTCTTTCCGTCTGTTTAAGAAACGGCACAAATGTGACCACAAGGCTTCTTTACAGTATTTTTATCTCTGTTTTATTTATGTTGGCGTCTGCTTGCATACTAAAAAATGAGATTATGCCATTTCAAATTAAGACGAATATCACTTTTAAAAGACATGACTTGCTTTCTGTTTGTAAAGATAGAGCTTTGTAATCAACAATTCACTTGCTTCCTAATACACTGAAGTTACAAAATTTTGTACAGCTGTTCGTTTCCAATTGTATGCTTCATTTTTTTAATGTTTTTAGAACATAGTTATCAGATATTAGTTCAATTCCAAATGAATTTTTATTCCATACAAAAGCCGTCATTTAGTATATTGAAATGTGTTAAAGAAACAGAAAAAAAAAAGAATATATATATGTTACAGTAAAAACTCGAATTAACTCGGTTTACTAATAGCGCTAGGGAGAACTAGTTATTTTTCTATTATTTTCTCTAGTTATAAATATGTGGTTATTACATGTATGAACTTTAAATTCTATAAGTATTTATACAGTAGACTACAGTTAATCAGGGTACGATACAAAAGTTTATTATATTCACGATTTTCAAATCTGAATTCGACGTATCGACGCAAATTTTCTTAACCCAAAAACGAATCCGAATCAGGAAATTTCGCTGAGAACTGCAGCAAGAAAAGGAACTATAGGAACTGGACAAAGATTCGTCTACTGTCCTTGTAAGAAAAATTGTTCTTCAACGAGATATTTCTGAATGAAAAATGGTTATCTTTGCAATTCTAAATGTCACAGCAGTTTGCCTTGGCTAAATAAGTATTTGTAAAAACGGTATATGTTAAATAATAATTATTATCTTAATTCTTCAAAGATTGTTTAACTAAATATTGTTTAATACAATTATTTTGGATAGATACAAGTAGTTTTGTTTTAACAAATCAGTCAAAATACGAATAAAACGTGTTCTCCCTAACGCTGTCAGAACACATTTTCCAAGTTAATCATCGTTCTCCCTAGCACTGTTATTTAAAACGCATTTTACTTGGTTAATTCAGGTTTTTACTGTAATATATAATAGAAAAATAATAAATATAAAGATTTCTTAAATAAGCTTCTATTATTATTCTAAGAATTTGAAAATAATTCTTGATTAAAAAAAAGCAGTTTCGAAATCTCGGTATAATAATAAATGTTTCGTTTTAAAATGCCCTGTTAGATTATGGGTTAATGGAACTGAAACAACATCTGGATCTCAAATGAAGCTAGTTATAAATTTGTGTTACGAAAAATCTAACATGCATCACTACTTTTTTTAATACTAAATAACAAAATTATGTAAAAAAATAATCCATTTATTCCAGAATAGTTAATATTTTTAATTATAATACTAATGCATCATTTGTCTACTTTGTGTTTTTACGGATATGTGCACTAAAAGGCGGAATGCGAAGTATGTTCTTGAATGGAAGTGGGCTCACTTCTTTTTAGTGTAAATATAATATTATATATATATCAGCTATCTATGGCGACCAGCTTGTTCGCCCAGATTATTGACTAAACGATTAATGTGAAATGCATTTTATAAAATTTCATATTGTTATTAGATACAACCGAAAAACATGACTTTTATTGAATCAATACAAATTACTGTGGATGCAAATTATAAAGCATATAACTATAAAATAAATGGGGAAATGAAAATCGCATTTTAGAATTAATCATCAAAGAAAGCATTTTTTTTTTTTTTATTTTAACATTGAGAAAAACATGATTTTGAATAGTTTGATAAATTTGAATTTCATCAAAGAATTAGAAACATTGTGACAGTTTCTGTATTAAAATAATGTTTAAAAGTTTATTAAAAATAAAGAAAAAAAATTGCGGCAAAGGAAATTGATATCTTAAAAAGGCTATTTTGTTTGTGTTGTAAGATAATGAAAAAATTATTTTTGCGAGATTAAACGTTTCGAAAGATACAATTATCAATTACCACATGTAAGTCACAGTGATTACCACTCTGGCGATGTTTTAAGCCTATTTTCTAGCTCGATTAAACATTCTTTTTGAGGCCTATTTCTTGATTTCTTGTACGCCGTCTTCCCTTTGATTAAAAGGAATTTTTGATGACATGGAGAGCCTTCTTCAGAGTATTTCTAATTTTATTTTGCAACTATAAAAATGTTCAATGAAATAGGCTGAAGTATTTGTATTACGATTTATCCACATTTGATTGTTGTTTGATTTGTTTACATAACAATACTTAGTAATGAGAGCGATTTCTATGCCAGGTACATTGGCGTTTTATACATATAAATTATGTCTTATTATCAGTTATTGAAAAGGGGAAATAACATTTTTTTTTTTTTTTTGAAAATTCTGATATTTAAGATCATTCTTTTTTGCTGCATATCCCCAAATATTCAGTTAGGTGCATTAAATTCATCATCCATGTATAAGAATTATACTATACTCTATTCTTCCGTCGCATTTATATTAATGCTTTCATAAAAGTCATTTCTATGTGTCATACAACCTCTTCCGCCTTCGGGATTTGTTGTTTCCTCACAAATGGAAGCATAGAACGAAAAATACAACGTTTAGAGGCATCTGGATATTTCAATAACTCACTGGGGCCCTTTCCTGGCACAAAGACCGCAGACGACATTTATGGAAGGAGATAGAGGATGATATCTCTTCTGATGTAGTCTACTTTATATTTGAGGGGGACGGATGTGGAATCGATACATTTTTTCCAGGGACTAAATAAGTGCATTCCGGTGATGACAGCAAAAACTTGCGAATATGACTACTGGAAGCTTTTTCCAGACGTCTAGACTAATGGGGCTTCCTTTTCACGATGTCCGTCGCTTAAGTCATGGGCCTAATGGAAGCATAAAAGGTTGTCACTTATTATTGAAACGTCGGCGACTTTTGTTTTCGTTTGCTTCTAATGCATTAGTCTTGAAGTAAAGTGGTGAGTTTTTGTTAGTGTTAACTTGACTTCGACTTTAGAGGGAGATCTATTTAGGATTCTAGAAAATAACTTTTGAATTTTAAATGCAAGTGCTTCTGAAGTTACATATTAGCTTATGCTTTGAGAGAATTTGATCATTTAGACGCCATAAATTCGGACAGTTAAAGGACAGATTCTCTGATAAATTTTAGTTCAGCAAAAATAAAATTTTTAAACTATGATTTTTTTTAAAAAAATCAGTTATTCTTAAAGCTTTTATTTAAAAATAAACCTAGATCGAAAGAAATATTCAACAAAATTCTGTCCTGTTTTTGGATTTAATTCTAAATTAATTTTTACTGATTAATTTAACTCTAATTTTTTTTTTTTTTTTTTTTTTGGTAGAGCATTGCTGAATAGGATGTAGTCTGAGTTCATCTATCAATTAAGCAACTATATACTTTCTTAATTCGATTGCAAAATAGGTTTTTTTCCTATTTATAAAGTCCCTTACACAATGCACTATCTACCACCTAGAGTTATAAAAATCTTTATGCACTGAACATCTTAAAAAAGAAATTGTCATTAGGTTTTAACATTAAGACGATTTTTGAACATCAATATATTCTACAATATCACATTTCAAAACGTTCTTATAAAAAGGATTATATTCTTAGTATGGCACATCACGACTTTATGGTACAGTTAATTGGAGAGATGAGAGTTCTTCAAATTTCCTAGTGTGCAACTTTTACATGGTAGATGATAATTTCATATACTCTCCATAATATGTCAAGAAACAAACCGAATAAATTTTAAACAGAAAAATTCCGCCTTGAAACTATACTATAACATTTTTTAATTCTCAAAATAACTAGTTTTTTTAAAGATTTGGATTAATAAAGATAAATATTTTTATATTGTAACTTTTTTTCAATAGGCTTACATTTCCTTTTCTTTACAGATGCGTATTTTTAATGATTTGAACACGTTTTTTAAAAAAAAGCTTTTTCAAATTCGTTCTTAAGCTTTTTCGCAGACGATAAATATTCTCTGGTCTCACTTTCGCTGACGATAAATATTTTTCTGGTAAAATGCACTGAAAGTCGGAACTGTTAAAATTCTGGATAAAAATTAAATCTTCTCTGTTCTTTACAAACAATAATTTTTCACGAGGTAGAAAAGAAGGTTTTAGATCTATTAATTGTATATTAATTCGCTTGCGAATATTTTAAATAATGCATAGTTTCATTTTTATAACTGTAATTTGGTCTTGTTTAATGATATTAATTATTTCATCTTCGAATCTAAATGATTAATATTTAAATTAATATAAATGATTAAAGTTTTTCATACACGTTTTCTCTGCAGTCAATAGTTTTGTCAAGTTTCAACATGGTATTGAGAAATAAAATTAATTTTCAAAGTAAATGAAAAATTTCTCGCTCTGTGTCTTCGTGGTAACTTATTATTTTTCTTCTGTAAAATTTAAAAGCAGAAAAGAATTTTTTTCCAGAAGACAAAAACTAGTAATAATACATTTAGTTATTCATATTTGATTGCTTTTAAAATAGGTATATATTTCCTTATCTTTTTATAGTCGTTTGGCTTCGTTTCGTACGAATTATTACTATTACCTGTTTTTCCACCAATTTCCAAATTCGTGCGCTATGATTTCACAGCTCATAATATCTGCCTCGTTATTTAGGACAATAAACGGATTTACTCCGACAAAACTAATTGGAAATTTCACACCAACACCATTACACCACTTAGAATTAGATCGTACGTTGCCTTTTTTTATGAATAAATAAATGCATAAGTACCGTTTTCATCGCTTTAATGATGCCATCGTGTTAATGCGTAATAACGTAACAATAAACTACGGCACGAAACCGACCCAGATTTTAAAACAGGAGATCGTGAGTCGTAGGCATGAATCTCCATACATCTTAATTACCTAATGGTGTTAGAGAACATAAGCTTTATCAGATTAATCATGATGTTTACCATCACGTTTCGCATGTATGTCGGTCGCCCCCACCAGATCGTTTCATTTGGATCAATAGAATCATGTGATAGCGGATAACCGTGCGAAGTGAACAACGAAGGCAATGAATGATATGAATGCCGTGTTTCACTTTAAAATGCCAAATTTCTTTTTTCATTCAATCGAAAATTGTCTGAACTGCGAAATGCATCTAGTGTTGTTGGTGTTCGATGAATAGAGTCGTGATAAAAAATAAAAGTTTTAAAGTTCAAAAAGAAACGTTTAGTGTGTCATCGATATGGGCATTTTTGTTCGTGGAGATTTTAATCGGTTAGAAATGTTGTAAAAGTTCTCAAGAGAAATTTTGATGTTAGAGGTTTTCAGATATCAAAAGAGAAAAAGAATGGAAATAATGTAAATGGTAGCCTCACGCACTAGAAAAAATGCATGCCTATTAAAATGAATTGTTGCTATATCTTTTAAATTATTTCTGACAAGAAGATTTTGATGTAGCGCTTTTATTACTCTGAGGTATGTAACATCTCTCAAAATTAAATTATAAAGTAATAAGAATCGTATAAACATAAACTAACTGCATTGCTTTTGTCGTTGAAAATTACTGATGAATTTTACATTATTATCCATCTGTGTAAATTTAGATCGACTCATATATTGATTTGAAAAAAATTCACTATATGTTCATAAATGAGCAATAAAATATGTTACACTAGCCTCTTTGGGGACCACTTGATTAACTGAGATTAATGCTAATTTTTAGTTAGATATTTTGTGTAATTTGGTCTCTTAATGGCTTCTTCAGCAAAATATTTTTTATATTTTAATAGTCATAAAGACTTTACTCTGTTCTGTTCATTGCACAATGTGTCTTTATAATTTTCTGTCAGTTTCCTTAAAATTTTAACTTTAAATTGAAGTGGAATTAAATTGAATTAAACTTCAATTAATGTTACTAAGCATTTTATTTTTTTAGCATAATGTTGGTTGAAATAAAGCATATTTTTTAAAAATATGAGTACAGAAAATAAAATCGTACAGCGTTAAAGTCTTTTCTGCACTATAGAATATTTTTTTTATAATTTATGTAATATTTGAATAATAAAAAATTATTAACAAAAATTTCTGTGAGTCTTCATAAAACTTAGATTTTATTTTAAAATTAAAATGACATAAATAATAATATTTAATTTTATTTCAGTCAATAAATGTACTTCTGAAAATCATGGTCTAAATTTTATACAATCCTTTAATCCATAGAAGTGAAATTCAGTAATTCTTGACTTTCCAAGTTTTAACTAAAAATAATTTAACGCTTCTGTCTTATGCAACTAAATTTGATGGCGTTATGAAGTCTTGAATATCACTATTGTAGGACAGACGATCAACTATTTCATAATATTATACTTGTCAATCTTCCGAAAATCCGAGTGCTGATTGGAGATATCTTCCTTGAGAGGACATACGGAGTGATTAAAAATCGCACGTTTTTATAAAATAGAGAAATTTAAATTCTCGTAACTCACTCAGTTTTATTCGTAATAGGATGGAGCAATTATTTTATTTAAAATGTTTGTTTCTCAAGAATATTTTACTAAATATGATTTATTGGACGAGAATTTGTAGAAAAATATAGAATTCGCATTTCATTAGAATATTTATTGACTGAAATTGCATAAAATTATATTCTTTTTATTTATTTATTTAGACCGTGTTTCCTATTAGATGTATATGCTTAATACTAATTGTTTATATATTAGTACATTAATACAGTAGATATCATGTTTATATATGAACTATGTTTGCCTTAAATACTACAGATTTATTGAACTAATAATATTGATATTTCAAAGTACATATAAACCTTCTTCTTGTCCTTATCTTCCTAGAAAATATCATGTTCCCTGTTATATTTCATTTCTTACAGATGCGGGCTGAAAATTAATCTTTTCCAGGTTAAGTTTACAATAAAAGTTAACTAATCTTTTAATTTGAGTTTTTTTAACATGATGGCAACAAATTGATAAATCTAATTTTTCTCAGTCACGCTTAACTTACTTCTGCAGGTAAAATTTTATTTTTATTTTGTAAGTAATTTTATTTTTATTTTTTTTATGAAGTAAATTGTTGGAAAATATGTTTAATATATTTTTAAAAATTGATTAAAAATAAAAACTTAATTTATATGTTAAAATATTGTTATCATTGAAAAGATAATTTTTTTTTTTTGAATTTTAAAAGGACGTAAAAGTTATTTTTGTTTAGTTTGATGATTTTACGAAGTAACAACAGACAATATTTTAATTAATTTTTAATTAATTAAAATTTTTAAAAAATTGGCTCCAAATTATACATTTCTTCTCTTCAAATTATACTTCCTTTCATATTATGTTAGTAAACCTTTGCATTGAAATATAAATTCGTTTTCTTCAAAAGTATTTTCAGTACAAAAGTGACATCAAATTTGCCCAAATTTTGAGAGTTAGTTTTCCTTAAGGGATTAACATTTTCGAATGAAAGTGGTGCTATAGAAGAAAATATTTTACAATTCTTGGTGCATACCATCTCACTCTTATTATATTGATATAAGGCATCTATTTAAAACATTTTAATGGGAATTATTTTTATTCCTTTGAAAAAAACTTACGCAAATTAAAAGCACGCATCTTTTTAGAACCAAGCAATAAACGTCATTACAAAAAGAAATTAAATTATAAAAAAAAAAGCCCCAAAAGAAAAGAAAACTCTTATCTTCTGACATTGCCAAGAATTTATTTGGTGCTTCCTTCGCCTGAACAATCAAGCTGTTGCCATTTCGCAATGACAAAAAACGGCGTGAGGATGAGTAATTGTGACATTATGAGCGAACGCGTCTAATATCTCAGGTACTAAAGGGGATTGTCCCAAGAAAAGTCTTCTTTATAGGCAACTTGCGAGAATTGCGCAGCGCTCACTTTGCCAAGGGTTATTGTACCTGCAGAATGGCAATAATATTTAACAAATCATTTTCCTTTTTTAGAATTTTCTTTTTCGATAACTTGTCTCGGATTAGTTCCGTTCTTTAACGTCTTGTACTGTCGTCATGCCATGGTGTTATCTGCTTAGCTTTGTTATTTATATGTATTTTAGTATTCGCGGTCTTATTTTATTCTGTACCTCCCTGACCTTAGCAGTTCTTTTTTTACTTGACGCTTTCTGCCATATTGGACATTCACAAGTTGCACAACCATCCATCGCGGTAGGGAGGAAGATTTGGCACTTTTCTTGATGTTTTATTTCTTTGAAGTCCCGTCTTTTGCTATATTCCTCCTATTCAGGATGTGCAGATTTAAACATGATGTTATTAACAGTTGATAAATGTCTAAAACTGTTTCCAATACGGTCTCGCTTTGTTTCTTAAAACACTTTCAAATAGTAGCTTTCCCAAATTTTAATTTGTATTGGTAATTTCTTTTCGTCTTGCTTTTACCTGATAAATATATTTTTTGTTCTTTACGTAAAATATTCATTTTTATCTTCTTTGTTAGATGAATTATGTTAAAGAAAGTTTTAAGAGCAAAATGTCTTATAGCTAAGTTTATGAGATCTATCAGAATAAAAGAAAGTTCTTGCTTAAACATAATTATAAAAATAAAAATAAACTTATATACAGTTTTCTCATAGTTTCATAGAGTATTATAAATAACGTCTTCCACCTGCATTTATCTCCTAATTTCATTAATTAATATAAAGAATTTCTTTTACATGAACCGATCTCATTGTCTTGCAAAATATTATAAATCTTTTGCATGCAACGATTTCATAATCTCATAAAGTATTTTATAAGATTATTACAAGAAAATCGTTTGGTTGTAAAATATTTCATGGTTTTCATCAATTATTGTTTTTTACATGCTCTTTATTGAAGCAATATCTTCATGGAAACCAGGCCAATTTTTATTTTCTGTCCAAGTAATTAGCTGAAGATCCTATCTCAATATTTTAGGCTTTCTTATAAAAAAAATTTTTTTTTCACCTTACTTAGACACAAAAAGAATGAAATTTTTCACACCTTTCAAAACTTTTTCTTTGTGGAAAGGAAATTTTTTTTCTGCAGTACTTCACTGCAAAAATAAATTTAAAAAAAAGAAATGCCGTGTGAGCAGTTTGTGTTCTGTCTTGTATATACAATGCCTTGAGAAATATAAATTAGTTAAACTCTAATCCAAAGGCTCTTGTAAAGCCAGGGAGTTGTTAAAGTGGTATCCGCTAAGTACAGATATAGAGGCACTCATTTGAACTATAGCGAAACATTTAAACATACTTTATCTCCACGATTCTGAACATGATTACTATGGGTTAACCTTAACTAAAATACATAGTTTTTTTTCTTATTTTAATAAATGTATAGTCTCTATAACTGAAATTTTGTCGGTATCTTTTATTTACAAAGACAATAAGCAAATGTATGATATAATAAATGAATGAGATTGTCTTTGATATTTGTTTGTGGCAGATTTATTCATTTTTCAACTCTAGTCAGTGAACAGTACTCTCGTTTAATAAATCAATCATTTTAATCTCATGTTTCAAAATTCTTTACTTAATCAATAATTAACTTAATTAATGATTTTTATTGATGATTTCATTTAATAAATTATTTATTTTAGGCTAATTTTTTCTTAAAACTAATATAATAAATCCTTTTATCCTCATTCTTCTTATTTATTTATTTATTATGATTCATACCTCTGCTACATTCACATTTGTACATGATTTACTTTGGCAGACTTTCTGTGTTTTCAAACACTGAAATAATTGTGTGAAGGTTATAAAAAAGATAGAACTTTATCTGATTATAGATAATATTGAAAAATATTAATTAATTTTAATATTATAAATTTATACATTTGACAAATGCACAAATAATATTTTTTTTATCCACGTACATGATGATCTCCCAGCGTTTATAGGCAACTAGCAGCCTGGTCAGAAATCCGCACCTATAATTGCAAACAGTGGCCTAACAAAGAGGGAACAAAATGAGCTGTAGATGCCACTGGTGCTAATTTTTAGCCAGGGTGAGAGCCAAATAATAAATATTAATATGTTTAGTTTATGTGTCAAAATCAGATATAATGAAGGAAAGAAAAATGTAATTGCATCTTGCAAAACTTTACCCTTTCTACATCACTTTATATAATTTTCCGGTTTTTTTAAACACACTATGATGAAATTAAATTTTTATTTCTTTGCATCTAATGCAGTTCTGTTTATTAAATCTATTTTATTAATAAGACTCAATTACAAAATTATCTTTGAATTAAATTCTTTTTCCTCTGTTTCGAAATTAATTTTTTCTGGTGCATTTAATTAAATAGTATTTTTCACATTAATAATTTTATAAAAAACTGTTTTAAGAATCACCGATATGATACATTCAAATATAAAATTAGACATTATATTTAATTCCTTTTACTGATATATCCTTTACTAATATGAGGAGAGTTCAATATGCAGCGCAAAAAGAATTAAATTATTAATCTGAGGCTTTTAAATTGCTTTTAGACAGATAATACAAAATAAAGAAGTCAGATTCTGTAACATTTTACGTAATGCATAGCAACAAAATGAAATATGATATATTTGAAATTTTTGCTGGTTTCTAAATCAACAACTTCAAAAAGAAATTAATTGCAAAAGATATATAAAGCGCTTTATTCTGTATTTATATAAGTCTCTGAAATAAATTCCAGTATTGAAAATTTTTTAAAACTATGAGCTGGATTCTACCGTTTCATTTATAAAAAAATTTCTTCTAACGAATTGAGAGAAAAGTAAATACAGAGAATAACTAATTCCTTCATTGTCTTCTTATCGAAATTTAACGCACCTACTTACTCTTCTTTAATCTTTCCCATCAGATTTTATTTTTCTGAAAAGAAGATTTTCACCTGGAGAGTGGAGTGAAGATTTAAATTGAAAGCACCTCCTACTCAAATTCTTGCAGCCTACTTCTTAAAAATGAGATCGTATTATAAATCCGACACCGCTCCTGCATTTGCATGCGAGATTAATGTTGGAAAAGAGATTTAATCCTTTGACATGAGGGGGGGGGGACGTTTGCAGTTCTGTTTCAAAAAAAAGGGAGGGGGGAAGGGAAGAACTAGGAGTTTTCTGTTCTTAAACTGTTGTAATTTAAGAACTGCAAAACGATAGAAATTTTAAAAAGTGTTTCGAAGGTGGGAGCTGCACTTTTTTTCTTTCCAGCTTATTTTTTTTTTCTTGAATATTTTTTTGAAAAAGAAACAGGTTTTTTTTAAAAAAAAAAACATATTAAAAAGAAATTTAATTTCATATCAGATAAAATTGCCATTACACAAGAAAAATAATACTTCGGAAATTCGAAAAAATATCTTTTAAATCTTTGATTGAAATATTATCTTGTTCTAAGATTTTTCGATAAAATGTAATCAAAATGAGAGAAAATCCAGAGAGATTATTATTTTCTAAGAAAAAAAAAACGACATAAAAAGTTGGAAGTTATAAGATTACAGAATAATTTTTACAGAACAAGTCATAAAAAAAGTAAATGTATTGATGATAATCCAAACATTTTTTTGAAAATTTTATTTAACATTCAGTTGAATAAAGCTCTAAAATAAAATGTAGTAAAACTAGGAAATTTATTGAAGATTATCTTCTGAAAGGGACTTTAAGTAAACATCTTCATACATAAAAACAAAGCAATTTTAACTATTTATACTCTTTTCCTTCCTTATTTATTGAAGAGACTAACAAAAAAAAAAATGTTATTGCTGTCATAATCAAAGAGCTTAAAAGAAAAAGAAAAGAATGAATCACGATTCAAAATGCTTAACATTAGAATAGTTAAAACTTAAAGTAGAATCTTAAAGTATGAAATGTAATGATAGTTAAGATATAAAAATCAAATAGTTGGAAAATATAATGGAAATGGAACTTAATCATAAAAATGGAAAATACAATAACTAAGAGATATTACTGTCTAGACATGATGTTGTCCTGATCAAAATATCAAATATGATTGTCACTGATTAAGTAACAAAAGTTTTAGTAGGAAATAGTATACACAGTGGTAGAGTGCTTGAGAAATAAATTTTAGCAAAAATATTTACAGAATACATTAGATGTAAATCTATAGTTAACCAAAAATTTTGTTTCATTGTAATAGATTCATTGTTTTCATAATGTTCAAGAACATTTATATCAAAACTTAATCAATAAAATTGGACTAAAATAAGTAGAGATTCACTAACAGAGAAAAATGCAATGCCAAATACAACATAAAAAATTCGCTGAAAGAAAATATTAGCAATAGCCTCCATGAATCAGCAGATATATAAAATTATAAAAATTGCAGATCTCGTCTCATTCACCTTTCCCACAATCCAGCATATAAAATGTGAAACTTATGATAATGTATCAAATTTTTATTCACGCATAGATTTACTTAAACGCTGATAAATCACTCAATTAAAACATTAAAAAAAACTCGTTTGAATTGCTTGCCAAAACAAAAATTGCGTATTGTGTTTTGCTGGCATAGACAAAATATCAGAGACATTTTTAATTCCACCCAGCGTTGCTGACTTCTCTGGCATTTTCTACTATAAATCTTTGAAAACAAAACTTTAAATTTATTATCGCCTATTCTGTTCTCCTGTCATTAATGAAAAATAATTGTATGATAATTAATTAATATTAATAATATTAACTATGGATGGATGAAGTCAATTCTTGTGTTGTCAAAATCACCTCCCAAATGTCATTCTGTAAGCCATCTAATTGTACATTGTACTATATTGTGCTGTGACGTCACATCCATTTTCTTTCTGCAAATATGATCAAGAATATAGTTTTAATACAAATCCGTATATTTGTTTGTAATAAAACTATATATGTTATATTAAAACTATAAAACTTAATAAACTTTATATTAAAACGATAATACATCCTTAAAGTTAATAAGATTATTTTTTTATAATTTTGTAGAATTTAGATACATTGGTCATTGTCATTCTAGGAAAAAATAAAACCTTTTCAATACTGTCGTAAAAGTTAACAAATCAAAAGAAAATGAAAATAAATTAATGCTGTTGGAAAAAATCATCTTACAGGAAAAAATACACATATGAGTATATCATCAGTATACAATATATGTTGCATATATGTATAAATTAATGCTGTTGGAAAAAATCATCTTACAGGAAAAGTACATATATCAATATATCATCAGCATACAATGCATTCTACACATACTATATTGATATGCGTTTTTTACACAATGATTTACACGAATTTGAACTACTAACTCATGTTTCTTTTTCTTCTGATTTGGTCACTGTTATATATATACAAAGTGGTCAAAAAAAAAAAAAAACTTCCCCTGTATATGAAACCCTAGCGGCCTATCCGCTCAACCAATCGAACCAAAATTTCAGACATGGTGTTTGAAGTTATGTGCTGGAGATTGTGATGATTCTAAACAACGCAGAAGTCACGGTTACGGTTACGGTTACAATGAGAGAATTTTGAAATTTTCGAATGGCAACACCCACTTTTTCCTTGCGCAAATTGATCAGCGTACTGAAAAACCACAAATGGCGTTGGAACGATTAGCGTGTGACGAAAATTGCCGCCGTAAAGCATATGCAAAGAAGAGCATAATAAAGGACTAATGACAACACAGAGAGGAAAGAGAAAAAAAGTTTTTATTGGAATGGAAAGTAATAATTACAGGTTTTCAACGTGTTCATCTTCGCAGGTGACAACGCATTGCATTCGGGAGAATGTGGACAACAATGCCGAACGTAACATGAAAGGAGGAATCTGCATAACTTCTCGTGTTATCGCAACATGCAATTCTGACACAGTTGCAGAATTCCGTTATTCCTGAATTGCAGCAACGAAATATCATTAGTCAACGAAATATCAAATATCAAGTTACTACAGATGCAAGATGGGGCTCCTCCACACGTCGCCCAATGTGTTCGACCAATGCTGCAACAACACTTTGGTGATAGAGTCATCTGTAGTAACTTTGCAGATTCGTGGCCACCGCGATCCCTCGACTCACTCCTATGGATTTCTGGTTCTGGGGTTATCTCAAATCTAAGGTGTACACGCCTGGTCCACGAGATGTGTCAGAATTGCAAGATGCCATAACGCGAGAAGTTATGCAGATTCCTCCTTTCATGTTACGTTCGGCATTGTTATCCACATTCTCCCGAATGCAATGCGTTGTCACCTGCGAAGATGAACACGTTGAAAACCTGTAATTATAACTTTCCATTCCAATAAAAACTTTTTTTCTCTCTCCTCTCTGTGTTGTCATTAGTCCTTTATTATGCTCTTCTTTGCATGTGCTTTACGGCGGCAATTTTCGTCACACGCTAATTGTTCCAACGCCATTTGCGTTTTTTAAGTACGCTGATCAATTTGCGCAAGGAAAAAGTGGGTGTTGCCATTCGAAATTCTCGCACTGTAACCGTAACTGTGAGTTCTGCGTTGTTTAGAATCATCACAATCTCCAGCGCATACTTTCAAACAACCATGTCTGAAATTTTAGTTCGATTGATTGAGCGGATAGGCCGCTAGGGTTTCATATGTAGGGGAAGTTTTTTTTTTTTTTTGACCACCCTGTATGTGTGTAATGATATTTTTAACTCTAATTTCAATTTAATTAATTTCCAAGGTTTTATCTTAATTTAACCCATAGTAACTTCATTCTAAAATATTCTCTAAAATATTTCTGATCCAATTCCACTTTCTCTGCTTAATTAATGCAAGAGAAGCTTTGTAAAATTGCTGAATCGGCTGAAAGTCTCACTTTCCCACACTCCGAGTGAAGGGACAAAATACCGCTGACGTGACAAATTCTTTTTTAAAAGATCTCTGTGTTTCCCTTACCTCGTCGGCGCGTATAGCGAAAATCCCTATCGAAATATCATTGTATATAAGCACTATGGAGAAATATTTTCCCTATCAATATTTCATGTTTATATAAGACCAGGGATAAAATGTTCAAGATCTTTTTCCGCATTTCTTTCTGTGCCGTTCGGTTTTTGTGAGTGCTCGTCGCTCCTGCTTGTACATAATGCGTACTTCTCCGGGATGAAATAAAACGACATCAAGAAATCGAAAGTCTCTTCACTGTCTTAGAAACTGCCTTCTGATTAAAAAATTATATGCTTGTATATATATATTAAAAAAAATGTAAGCATTAGGTTAAAGATTGCTTTCAAAAATAAGTTCAAAAGCACTTAATAAAAAAATGCTAAAAAGCATTTAAAACCAAATAATTTTTTTTCAATGTTTTTTCAAATGTAACAAATGTGTTTTAATTTTTTTCTGCCCTATCTTTATAATTTAATTCAATTGTTTAGTCTTCCCTCAAAAGGAAATTATTGATTTTTTAGTGTTTAAAAAATAGTTCAATTGTAATTAAAATAATTTTTCTTCCAATCATTTTAAAAAAACGATATTATTACATGTGATTTTATTTCTTCAGAGAATCAGAAAGAAAAAAATGAATTAAGAATATAATTCATGCTATTCAAATGTACAAGAAAATATTATAATTAATTTAATAAAAAAATTAAGAAAATATTGTCGTTTATATAAACAGACAAAATTTATTAATATATTTGTGCTATATCATGAACATTTATAACTGGGTTTTGCATTAAAACTACAAATTTTCAAAAGAAAAAGATTCCGTATACATCTGACACTGTTTTGTTTTTTATTTCTTCTGTTTTAATTACAAAATTAGCTAAATTATTTGTTTACAAAAGACAATTCCATAGATTGCTTCCATCCCATTCTATCACAAATAAACAAAAAAATAATAATTATTATTTCAAGAGTGCAAGTAGTGAGAATCCTTAAATAAAAAAGAAAAAAAGAGAGAAGACGTCCAATTTGTCACTGACTCAGACTGAAAAAGCAAAAGAACAGAATCCGTATAACAAATGCAATTCTTGTTTCCAATTTGGCGCCGTTCTTTGTTCTATTCTGCAGATCAGCATATAAATGATATCAAGCCAGATGCATAACGCAAATAAAAAAGACAATCTAAGGCAAGATAAGTTCAAACCTACAACTAATTTGCAGCTTTCCTACCTTTTTTTTATTTTGTTATATTATTCTCTCTTCTTTTTAAGTAATGTATGTATTTTTTTGAAATATGTTCGCTTTGCGGTGGCTTTGAATCCTTTCTCCTGCTGGTTTTCTTTCTTTTTTTCCAAGTGGATTATATTTTCGTAATTTATTAAATTTAATTAAATGTCAACACAGGCTGTTAATTTATGCTTTTTATGTGTCTCTGAGATACGATGGAAGGGCTTCTGTTTTAAAACTAGTAATTAAATAAGTTGACATTAATTAAGAGCGGAGATCTTGAAGTTGCAGTTTTATTCGCTGTAGAATATTGTTTAAAAACTGGAAAATTGTAATTACGTCAAAATGTTGACAAATTATAGATAAAACGGTTTTTGAAAAAATTAATACAACATTTAGTCATTTTTTTTTTAGTCGTATTATAAGCAACTCCAACAATTTTGCACGATTAGTACCCTTTTTTCTAATACTTTTTTTCATTTACTTAAAGTAATTAATTAACGGTTGCCCTAAACATTGGATAGATATATAAATGTGAAACTCAATAAACAATATGTTCAAGTGAATATACAGGGTATTATAATTAAAGTTCCACTTTGAAATGGTCATAAAAGGAAAACTACTGGACCAAATGTTACCAAACTTGATAATAGTTTAAATAAAGACATGGGGATTTCTTTTCCGTCAAAAAAGTTCAAAAACTCACCACCAGGGGTGAAATGGCGCTGTATGCAATATTCTTAAACGAAATAGAACGTGAAAACATCGGTTTAAAATGTGTGTTAATCATTTCTGAAACATGTTTGCAAAGCATGTTCAATGTGTGCTATTTCAAAAAGAACTTTTTTATGGTAATAATCTGAACAATTTGGCGGAACTGAAAGATGCGATGCACCAACATGTGCGCAACACTCCTCCTGATATGCTAAGACTACTGTTGAGAATGCAGTAATGTGATTTAACTTGCTTTCAGAAAATGATAAATGCCACATTGAACATGTTTTGTAACACGTTTTAGAAACGATTAAACACACTTTAAATCAGTGTCTTCATGTCTTATTTTGCTTAACATTATTGCATACAACGCCATTTCTCACCTGGCGGTGAGTTTTTGAACTTTTTTCTTGGCGGAAAAGAAATTTTCATGATTTTCTTTAAACTTTTATCAAGTTTGATAACATTTGGTCCAGTAGTTTTCCTTTTATGACCATTTCAAAGTGGAACTTTAATTAGAACCAGTCTGTATTTACAGTACGATACATGATATCATAGATTTATTATGATTGAATCAATAAAATGGCGTAAGAAGTGGTTTATTCGAACGTCTTTTATTTGAATTTACAATTAATTCACACATTTTCTCTGACTCCTTGAATTACCAAATTACAAATAATTAAAATACCATCTTTAATATCGTGGTTAATTCAGAGTAAAACTTAGAAATTGAAAAAAAAAATGTATTTATTCCTGGATAATTTTTGTTAGCTAAATTCTAATATTTAAATACCTTCTGTCTATGCGTCATTTTTATTTTACCATCTTACGTTATCAAAAAGTGATAAAATTTACCCTCTTTTTTGGATCTTGAAAAATTAAATATTAATTGTACAATTTATTTCGAAGATTTATTGCACAATTATTGAAAACAAAATACTATATACAATTTATTTTATTATCATATATTTTTAAGCCATACATTTTTAAAATTACGTTTTAATCTCTCTAAAATTGAAGTAATGTTTATTTATTTAGCATATATTATTTTTTAGATTTTTCATCATTAAAAATACGTTTTTACTGTTATTTTTAGCTTAAGAATCTTGCATTTATTTGCAAACCAAACTTTTCTTAATTTGAATATGAGAGTAATTCGAAATTTTGTTTCTTCTCGCCAGTTTTTAATTAGCCAAGATCTTCGATATATACATATTATAAAAAAAGCGATATCATATTTCTGCTTATTTGCTGTAAATTATTAATTATACCATAAATTAATATAAAATGAATATATCAATAAGAATGAATCATCATCGCTTCAAAGCTACGAGAGGCATAAATGAGCATTAAATTGCAAGAGTTTGCCCTCGAATTGCCCCTGGAAATTCGAGGACAAACTCATGACTACAACGAACGTGAATCAGGAATCAGGAAAAGATAGGCCATCGAATGATAAAAGTAGTTGAGGTTGTTTTATCTAGGGAAAGTGACAGAGAATGATATAATTTGCGGTTAAGGGCATAAGAGTTTTCTAAATTCATAAATGGGGATGTAGTTAAGTAAAAATAGTTGTCTAAATTTATGGCTGTGGCTTTTTCCAATTACTTATTTATACTTATTACTTCCAATTACTTATTTATGCTTATTACTTCCAATTACTTATTTATACTTATTACTTCCAATTACTTATTTATACTTATTACTTCCAATTACTTATTTATACTTATAATAAAACACGGGATAAATTTTGATGAGTGCGACCGACCGGATTCAAAAACTCAGAATAAGTGAAAAGATAAAATTAAACTGAATTTTTGACTTAAATATATATTTAGAATCAATTCGGATCCCATCTTGGTCTCCAAATTAATAAATCAATATTAAATGGCATTTTTTTAAAATTAAAGTAAGAAAATAAATTAAATTTTTTTATAAAGTCTATTTTACATTTATCATTTACTTAAAATTCAAAGCGATGTTATTCAAAACTTTGAAAAATAAAGAGGCATTTTTTTCTTTATTTGAGGATAAAGGGGGGGGTGTACTTTTGGCTGCTCAAAATTCTTACTGATTGAGAAGTGATTATTATGCCTTCTCTAAGCGTATAGAATAATATTAGTTGAATTAGATTTAAACCTGATGAAATATTTATTATAATAAACATTGAATCCAATATTTATTATAATAAGCTTCTATTGTATTGCCTTCTTGAAAATAAGGATGATGGAAATGACGACCTGCAAATTTACGAAATAATCAGCCATTGTCTACAGTAACGATTATGGTTCCAATGTGATAATGATGGCATATTTTTACCGTTAACAACCACTTACTCAATGATCATCTCAAAACAGATATAAAAAAATTTAAAGAAAAACAAAATTGGAAATGTTTTATAAATGTAACACTGCATGCGAAATAAGATTTACCTTTGTTTAACCTTCGTTCCCCTCATACTGCCACCCCTCAACTACTTTTGATGTATATTCTCCTAACATGCCTTTATCATTAGCAATTCCCCCTCCTCCCCTCTGTGGACAGTGACAAAAATAGTGATTACTTTTTGAGTTAAGTAAAAGGTGTTCAAAACCACACGCAAAAAGATAGTTTCGCCTCTCCGGGGGTTTTTGATGTAGATTATCAAACCGCGTATCGGTTTCCCATCAATTTCTTCGAATAACAGAGGGTGCTGCAGCATAAGTGGTACTTACGGAAGAAAAGAAATCTATGCGGTAGGTACCGATAAGAACATCGAAAGCCACGAAAAACAAAAATGGAATCTATCAGCTGCTGCCCTTCTTTTTTTTTAATTTATTTTCTTTCTTTTATCGTTTGCTGTTGACTGTATGGAGATGATTTTGAAATGTCTTGAGTTCTGCTGTATTTGGATCGAGTAGAACAATGAGTTTTAAAGACGAAAATTGAAATCATATATCAATCATATACTGTTTTGAAATTGAAAGTCGTGCTTACTTTGTTTTCAGTATATATGGTGTTGTTTAAATCTATTTCCAACCAATTTTTTTTTTAAACTATCATTTGATGGAATATTTTTTTTTTATAAAAAGGAATTCTTATGCTTTTTTATTATTATTATTATTGATATCGATATACATTGTTTTTTAAACTGGACCAAGAATATGTTCAAAATTCTTATTTCAGCTTTATGATAGAATATTTTCCACCTCTTTTATTTGAAATATGAAGAAATAATCCAGCATTTGTTGAATTTTATGGCTTAGATTATCTAAAATTGAATTAAAATCTAAACTGCGAAACTAAACAAAAATTACAAAAGATTTGATTATAAAAAAGATTGAATATAAAAAATACGATCAGCTACATTAGATGCTAATAATTGCATTTACTCCAATTTGTTATACAAATTATTTATAAAATATTAAAACTGTAGTATTTTAACATATCAAAGAACTGGCTATAATTCTAAAGACATTTTTTTATAACTAAATTATTATTAATTTCTATTGAGTTAAATTAGTGAACAAAAGTGAAATATTGTGAATTCAATCTATTTAAGTATTTTGAAATTATACTCGATCGAAATGTAGAAAATCTTTAATAATATAATTCATTTCTTCTCATATTTTCACAATACTGCAGCAAAAACTTCTATATTTCTCTAGCTGAAAAATTTTCATTTTATACTGCATTTTTTTTATCTTCCTTTTTAATTCGATATATCTTTTATGTAATATAATTTATCTATGATACTTTTAAATAGTTTATTTTAGAAATTTACTGACGAAACTTGTAGTTTTATTTATAAACTTCTTAAAATTACAAGCAAAAATAGATTTTAGCTTCACAAATATGGATTTCTGAGATGAAATTTTTAAAAATCATGCATAGAAAAGGATGACAAAGTAAAATGAAATGGAGACTTTATTAATCAATCCGGCCAAATACTTTCTACTTGCATATTTCTATATATTTTCATCGGTTTTTTAACAAATGAAAATAAATAATCAAAATGTATTTTAATGAACAATTTTAATTTCAGACATTCTTTTACAATGGTAAGATTATCGTTGTTTCCTTACCTTAGAAAAATTGTGAAGGCTGGCCATCATATTATATATCTTTTAATTAGCTGTAGCACATGAATTACATTTAGGATCTTCTGAAAATTTGTATTATTTCCACCCTCTTTTAAAATTTCATTCTAAACATGTAATGAAGATAAATGGATTTAAAGTTTCAAGTAGACGTTTGAATAATTGATCGCTCTTCCTTTGCAACCAATCCGTCATCATCTTCTGCCCTTCTTTAATAATTAAAATTTATTTCTTATTTAAGCTTTGAAAATTATATTAAAATTTAACAACTGCCTGTTTTATTCCTCGATTTTTTTTTAATTCATTCTTTTGCTCACAAATGCATTTTAAATTTTTTAAAAATGTAGTAATGTCTTTTTTAAAGAAAACATGCATTTTTCAATAATAGATTTAACATACACGTGTATGGCGGATCGTTTGTGAAATTGGTTTTTGTACCTGAGATGATCCTTTTTCTGTAATTCTAAACTTAAGAAAGTATTCCCATATTTTGGGAGAGAAAGAGTATTCAAAAGCATAATTAAATAAAAAACAAAAATAATTAATAAAAAAATTAATACGCTTCACTTTTTTTAATGCACTAAAAAGTAGATTCTTTTTATTTAAAATAATTTCTAAATTTTAGTCTTTAATTTATATTACATCGTTTTAAAGATTATGGAAATTTTAAAATCTGAAATCATTCATACGCACTTCTATGCGATGTCATTCGTAAAGGATCAAAATTTAAATTTATATTCTAAATAATTATATTCTTAAAGGATTGTAATAGTGTATTGTTATGAAAATTTCATTTTTATAACACATAAAACAAGTCAAATTTTTAAAAATTACTGAGGAATTAAAAAAAATTAATAAAAAATTAAGTTTAAATTAAATTTAAAAAAATTTAAATATTAATTATTTAAAAAAGTACTGAGGAATTTAAAAAAAATTAATAAAAAATTTAGTTTAAATTAAATTTTAAAAAATTTAAATAAAAAGCTAATACTGAGAAAAAAAAAGATTGACTGGATTACACCGAAAAGGAAATATCCTTTTAAAAATGTAAAGAAATACTTTGATACTAAAAGTGCATTTTTTGAAAGAAGATAAATTATTATTAATTGTATTTTTTGAATTGCATTTATTGAAAGAAGTTAGATCATTATTAATTATATTTTTAATTCTGAAATTAATCGAGTCTCTAATCTAGAAACAAACATCTTCACAATAAGAAGGTTTCGAAAAAAATGCGGACATGAATGATTCCAAGTTTTTGTATTTAAACAATATACGCGTCTTATCTGTTTATTACAATACAAAATGTTCAATGAAATCAATGATTGAAGAATATAAAAGGCAGTTTTAATTCATTTGCACTAATGGCCCGTCTTGAAACATTACAAATGACCGCTTTAAGAGAAGCTTCATAATGTACTATAAACCATAGTGAGACTCTACCTCTTTTTCCAAACATCTACACCAGAGAGAGAGAATGTTAAAAGCTAGAGGCAGATTTAACATGCAGAGGCAAGCAAATTTGTTTCATACAAATATGTTACCCTTAGGCCATAGCGTCTTATGCAGTGCGCGCTTTCTAAAGCGAAAAAAGATTAGATTGGCTGTTTTTTTTTTTTTTTTTTTTTTTTTTTTTCTCCCACGAAAATTGTTCTTAGTTTCCTGGGCATGTTCCTTTTTAGAAGCAGAAAATAATAAAATGGGATGAAAGCAAGAAATAAACACAAAAATTTTGAAAAACTTTTTATGTCTGCTAATAATAAGGATCTGTGCCTGTGTGTGTGTGTTGGCACTCTACAGGCCAAATCATTTGACCTAGAGTTGCAAAACGTGGGACATACATACTTTCTTCTTCACTTACGCAATAGCGTCGATGCCCTGGTCTTCCTCAAAATTCCATTGAGTGCTGTTTTATACATACATGCATATTTTGGAAGGTGGAAATATGCACTTGGAATTTTTTGTTGTAATTATTTGTTTATTTTTGAAATTTTAATTAGAATTTGAATTAATTAAAAATCAAGATCAGTTTTGAAACTTCTTCGCCATAATTTCCGAAAATATTATGGCACAACAATAATTTTTACAACACCTTAACAATGTTTAAAAAAATTATATTTTTAACTATGCCATTATTGAAATGAAACTCAGATCGTTTATATTTCTGCTAATAATATTTCATCCTGACTTTCTTTGATGATCATGCTATGAAGATTAGGCTTATTTTTCCGTGTTGAGTGGGTTTCATTATAAATTTTGCTTTTAATAAAATTTTTGAAATTTTGTTCGAACGTAAAATCAAAGTTGAACTTCAAAACTTTTTTTGTGTGTGTTTATATTTGATGTATAAATTAACAGATAGGGAATTAGGAAGATGCATAGTACTTTAAACGAAATTAGTGCGTGTTGCCTGTCAATTAAAATGTCAAGTTTAACACGTTGGTTGCTGCTTGAATCGTCCGTGATTAATCTTTTTTTTTAATTAGATGGCCCTTTCTGTATTTCAGAGGAGAAGTAGCAAAGAGAGGGTCACAAATGTGACTCGGATAATCTGAGTCACAAATGTGAATCGTGGCTGGCAGAAACCCTGTTGGAAATACTTTGCCAATAAGAGCTACATAAAATATTTAATTTAGGATTTTAACAATTACTGTAACAATTCTGGCAACCTAGTTAATCGCAGAAGTTGCTATTTGAGAATAAAGAAAAAAGAAAGGAAGAATATAATAAGAATAAAGAAAAAATATAAATTCTTATAAATAACATAAAAATATTTTATCTTCAATTTTTTTTCTATTCCAGAATACTCTAAAATGGGAGCACACACACAAAAAAGTCATAAAGCGCTGTGACGAACCGCTTCAGTGAAAGATACTCAAACAAACAAACATGTCTGAAATATTCATAAAAGAAACTTTAACGAAACAAGATTTCAACTTTATATTTATCATTTTTATTTATTTGTACGATTTCACGTTTCTATTACTATCACTCAAAATAGAATGGGAACTTTTCTTTTTTCCTCTAAAACGTCTAATTCAATATGATACGAAATCACAATATTTATCGCGAATCCAGAAAGACAAAACGTTAGTTTTCGTGGAGTTCGTGAGGTTAAGGTAAAAAAATGTAACACGTTTCACACTCAAAAGCGATTATCTCGCTTATAAGTGGCTCTACAAATATTATACCAAAGGTGAAATTATGGCGTGAAAAAATATGCCAAGCCCCTTCTAGGATGGGCTATTGCTTATGATCTGTGCTCGCCAAAGCGTAAAAATTCATGTTTTACAGAAAGAAAAAGAAAAAGAAAATCGCCAAAGCAAAATGAACTATAATTCACACTTTCCCCACCCACTTCGTTGAAATAGATTTCCAAAAACAAACAGAATGAGTTTTTTAGTAAAATAAAATAGAAGACTGAAGATTTTTCTATGAAGTCATGTGCTTGTCGCTTTAAGAATACATTTACTCTAAGAGTTGTATTTATTCCAAGTATTGTATTTTATCTTTCAGGTTTTACGCTAGAGAGCTATGACCTTTACGAGATAATAGGAAGTAAAGCTCTCAAAAATGCATAAATTCAACAAACGCTGTTAAAGAAAATTCAGATTGATTTTTTTTTCAAATAGAACGACTTTTTTCTTCTTGTATAAATAGCCAAATGACATTTGCTAATTTAAAAAGCATTGATTTAAATTCCATTCAAGTTATTTTCTGAAGAAATCACTTTTCTCAGTATTAGTTTTTAACATGTTAACATTCATAAGCTGGCATGCTATTGTTAATTGTATCATGTGATACATACGCATGATATGCATGCATGAAGAACAAGCAGGAGTGATGATTTATAAAATTTTTCTTGTGTATTGTCTAATCAAAGTGATATAGACTTTCCTCACCTTAGGACGTGATAAAATTATGGGCTTTGATTAAGCCTATGAATCTTTTGCCAGACATTAGCGAATAATATGAATTACAGACCTTTTGCGTGATTATAATGTGCAATCTTTGGCGATTAATCGCTGATATGGATTAAAACACAATACCTGAAAACCAAATATGCCTTTTGGCCGCCTTTCTTCTCGAATTGGCTGAAACCAAAATTTGATATAGTACAATTAATTGCAATCACAAAGTTGTATATTAGTTTTCATTTATTTGAATCATTATTATGTTTGAATTATCGCATTTGCATGTTATTGAAATTACAATCCGGCAGACTATCGAGTTCTTTATGGATTTGATTTGAAATCTGATGTAGATTTAGATTTTTGATGCTAAACCTCTATTCTAAAGTTAATCTACCTTGCTCTTTTCTTTTTGTCATTGTTTTGCTCAACTATAAAACAGCCAGATCTTCATCTAAATGGATTTCATTCGAAATTTAACATGAAATCTATAAATTTGATATTAAGTCCACATTCCAAATTTCATCCATCTGGCTGAAAGCATTTTAGAGTTACAGTATTCACAGATAGAGAGACAATTCAAAAAATGTGTTTTCTGTCTCAGCAAGGTCCGAAAGGTAAAGATTCGTCAAAATCTCGAGTTCGAATTTTTCGACAAATTACAATGTCGAAAACTACGAGACTAAATACTTAATGAGTTTAAATACCTTCTCATACGAGAAAGTATTTAGACTCATTATTTTTTTTTTCTTATAGATTCTGATGTTACAATGCTTACAAAGTCGCATATGTTTTAAATTACATAATACTTTATGGATGTTTTGTGTATAAATACTTTTGAGTGCATTGACCTTCAGACGGCATCATTCCATTATTGAAAAAGCATTAGAGATAGGATTTATTATCCCATAAAAATATTTAATATCCAAAAAGACGTTACATCTTTTGTTTTATAGATTAATCTATAAAATATCGATAGATATATTAAAGAAGTTTTTTTAAAATTAATGGCATTGCATGCTCTTTTGTTTTTTGGAGTTATTCATAATTAACTCATCGTCCCCTACATCTTATTTGTTAATGTCTCTCTATCAATGTGTTGATTGCTTAACACATTGTTATTTATTTGTTAATAAAACTTTTTAAATGATAATATTAAGAAAAGTATACTCGTATGCGACTATTAATTTAATTCTGATATTTGGTAAATAGCTGTCTTAACTGAAGCAATTCTCTTTAATGTCTTTTTATTATACGAGCTTATTATAGCCTTACAAAAAATAAGCAAATTAAATTCGTAAAAATGTTTTAGGTCAGTAATTAAAGCCTTTTTTATATTTATTCATGAATCAGCTTTAAAATTTCTTCAGCTTAATGGTAAAATAAAATGCTGTTACCATTATAATAAAAACAAATGATTCTTGAAAAAAATGGAATTATTTTACGCTTGAATTTCTCACGTAAAGAAGTCGTATATTTTGTTATCAAAAATGATTCCATTTAAGTCTTATACAATTCAACGTCCACCAATGGCTAGTAATATAAATATTATTTTTAATTTAGCTGTAACTAGCGATAATTTCAAAAACTATTTTTTAGAAAAAAACAAAAACATTTTACACACAAATTGAAAAAACAAACAATTCACGCGCAATTTGAAAAATTTAAACAAACTATCTATTAAGATAATGTTAATTCTACTATGATTCTCACACTGTTTAGCACTAATTTTAAATTACAGCCACGAATTCCTCTATGCATTTAAAAGTGTAGAATATTTTCACAAATTTGGGGAATGACGATCGTGTAAATAAGCACAATTTCCAAAAATGCATAATATTGTTTTCTAATAAGCCAATGACACTGTACTGGGACACTTCCGTACCGGACATTTCCGTACGGGTCACAAACGTTCAATAAATCATACGTAGCTCATTGAAAAAAGGAGCTATTCAGTGATTAGTTTAGGTTTGCTAAAAGCATATGTTTGGCAAGAAAATTCATTGATATTTTAACTAAATTTTGGTACCTAAACATAAGGAAAGGGCTTCTGTCTAATGCTGTTAAGCTAATTCTTTTAATTCAAATCGTTATGCTTATGTAAAGTAAGGCATTTACTATCTAAAATATAAAAGAAATTGTTATTATTTGAAAGTGGGTGCAGTATTTATATGAGAAGAAATATCATTCGTCCTTGATTTTTATCATACATTTTTGAATAAATTCATTAAAAAGCAATTCATCTTTCAAAAAAGACAAAGTGGAAAGCATTTATATTGTATTAAAGCGCATAAAACTATTAAAAAACAAGTCATTAAGTGTTCAATATTGCATTAAACATCATGTTAAATGTCGCCAAATCCGTCACTTTTAGATAACGTTTAAAGTATTGTAACATCTTATAGAACTGACCCTTATCAGTAACACATTCAGCTTGTAAACAAGACTATTTATTGACAGTTTTATTATACGTACGGAAATGTCATACAACCAATGGCACAGTCCATATTAAACCTTCTAGGGGTCTTTACTCAGTTATATGTCTTGGAGCGTCCTTTTTCCCTTCTCTAATTTGTAACACTATATATTTTTTGTTGATTTTAATGTTCTATATTTAAAAATTTTATATATCAAATTTTTATAAATTGATTAAACATTTAATAACGGGATCCTTTCGAGAAAGCGGAATTCAGCGTTTCGCATATAAAAAATGTTAAAGCAATTTTTATAAAACAGTAAACCTTTTGAATACAATATAAATACTATTTAATTATAAAACAGAACTTTTTTAATTATGAAACAATAATTTAGAGTTTTTGAAAAAAAAATAATATAAATTCTGTGAAGGGATAATTAATTAGAATATTAGAAAATCGTATAAAAGTTAAACGATGTTTGTTTTTAAATTGAATCATTGCGTGAGCTTTTGAACGAGCTTTTGTGAATTAAATGAAAACATAAAATTAATATACTTAGAAAATATCGCAAAAAATATATCGACATGTGGGGTTCTTCTGATGGTGTGGGGCTCTTAGGAGTTACCTGTTTTGCCTATTTGATAATCTAACTCTGTAATGGAAGCGTGCAAGTAAATAAGAGCAATAACTATAAATGTATATAATTTTTTTTCATTTAACATTTGGTTTCTTAAGGACAATTCAGATGTTAAACTCCTTTAATTTGCTCCTTTATATCGCCAAAGATGCCAAGTCACCAAAGTCAAAAATCAAAGTGATTGACAAGACAAAAAATGCCGAGCATAGAGTTACTAGGAATACTCCGCTGATTTGTTTGTGTTAATAATATTGACGACAAACTCAGGAGGCACATTAAAATAGATTCCAACCTAATTCGGGATGAAGGGTTTAAAAAAATGAATCCGACTAATCTGAGACTTATCGTCGCTTTTTTAAAATCAAACCACCTTGTCCAAAAGGACTTCATGTCCAATCATTACTTCGAGATCTTAAGGAGGGTACAAGCAGCCATAAGCTCTTTTCCCACTTGAGTTTGACACGCTATCTGCTGTACACTATTTTGTTACTCGAAGAAGCACTTGAGAGATCTCAACCGATGAAAGACTCCTGGATGAGAAATGAGATCAACTCTTTGTACATCGTGCAAGATGGTTCTTGACTCTCGGGAAAGTAGCTTGATTTTCGAGCGCAGTATATGAACCGTTGAATGTTGGGTTACATTAAATAACATAAACTTGTCAAGTTAATCTGGGGATCGCTTAGTTCCTTTCAAGTTGTCATTTTGATCATAAAGAAAAAAAAATTTTCACATTCTTTTCTTAGAGTTCTCTTCAATCTTTTTTAGGATTATTTATTTGAGTATTCCATGTTTTAAAATAACTCTTGTTAAGTTATGGATAGTAATTTCACATTTACCATTTTCCTTATCAACATTTAATGTTAGTTCAAACTTGTTTCAATCTGTATTGCAACTTTTCTTTCCCAGATTTTAAATTTTTTTCATTGGAAAGAAGAATCTATGGGCTTGTCGTAAAGATAAATTGAACAAAAGCATTTCCAAAAAAATGTCGCGTGTTTTTACAAAATTAAAATTGTTAATCAATTGGAGATCAATGGTTTTCATCAAGGTACAAAAATATATTTTTGAAAATCAGAAATAAAAAAAAAATGATCGAAATATTTATAGAGTAATTAAGTAAGGAATTTTTCTGAATGAGGTTATTTTCATTAGAAATATCTTTCTTCTGATATTTCTGAATGATTCTTAAATATAAATATGGAAATTGGAGTCTTTAACACACAACGAAGATTCAAATAATTCTTGTATAAAACTGTGAAATGAAATATCATACATGATAAACATCAGTATCTAAAATCGATTCAGCACTAAAATCGAATATTTCATTTAACAAAGGATATGATTGTCCAGATAAAAAGATTTTTATCCCAAGCTCAGTCGGACTTAAAATTTTGCTGCAAACATTTCAATCATGAATAGAAGATTCGACATTTCTTATATTCTCTTTCAAAATCTTATTGCATTTATTACTGTAAATAATTCATAGCACAATGTGAAAGATGGGCAAGAAAGTGTATAATCATGATATTATATAAACTGACTTGGCATTTGAGACCTGAATAATAAGTTTGCCTTGATCATAACAGGGGTAAAGTGGTTCGTAACAAATTGGTCGTCATCAGTCCATGCACCAGCTTCTTCAATAGAAGGTATGTGCCGCTTTTGGAAATGTCATCTCGCAATTACGCCACCATACTGCCCAAAGTAACAGGAATTTGTATGCTTGTCATCCGGCAGCTTTTCATCCATAGGTGCCCACTGGTGGGATGAGAATACATATTTTCTACCAAATGCAATATATTTTACCAAAAGTTTCAAGCTATTTCACCTCACTTTATTTGTGACTGGGTGCCACAACTATGAATTTTAAATCCATTTTTGTCGCCAGCAGAACAATGGATTTATTCAAATGCCCTTTAATCCATAAGCAATTTTGGAATTTCTTGTTTCGTTAGTTCAACAAGCAGATGCCAAGAAGCAAAAACCGGAGGAAACTTAATAAGGAAAACTGAAACTTTATAAAACGAAATTAAGTAAAATTGTAGTATAAAATTAGGATCATTCATTGCAATAAAATTACTATATTTTATGCATAATAAATATTGAGAAGGGGAAAATTCTTCAAAAGCTAGTTTTTGAAAATTAAGTCAAATCCAGCCTCTTTTTTCTTTTTCAATACAAATTAAATATTTTAAAAGAAAAAAATGGGCAATTAAGGACATATTATTCAAAAAAAATCAAAGCCAAAAGTGTTTCTTATTTTTTTAGCTTGATCCAAGATAAACGGGTCTAAAATCACGATTGTTCTGGCTTTTCGGGTTTGGTAACTTGATTACTTACACTAAAAATGCAAAAATGACGTGATCCATGAAAAAAATGACATAATTGCATATTAATCTGCATTAATATTTACTATAATTTTTGGGCATTCATTTTACTTTTTGTTCCAGCAATGCTAATATTTCATTTGAAATTCGTCATCAAATGAAAGCGGCACTATCCTTATTGCCATATAATCATTCAACCTAGAAAAAAAAGCTATTTTCCTAATCAAATTAAAATACTGCGAAATCATTTTATCTATATAACTACAAATGAGAATTAGTGATAGAATAAACATGTACTTTCTGATTTTTCTCACCGAAATTCATCAGCGTAATTATTTTAGGGATTTATTAAACAACCCACGTATTTTTCCTGTATAATGAATTCATTTCATTAAAGTAATATCAATGAAAAAAATTCTAAAAATTCTATTTTGCATGTGACATGTCTTAAACAATCTTGGCGACTAGATAAAAATCTAATAATTGGTGTTGAAGCCATATTCCATCTCAATGACAGAGGTGTGGTTGAAAAAATTCCCAAAGGTAATTTAATTTTCGATAAATCATTGTCGCCATCCATCACACAGATTTATCCATTTTCCAATAACTAATCTATGAGTGTCACTGAACTGCCGGCACCCCGTGGATCAGATAGCAGAAATGCTACCAAAAAACTACGCCAAATGAACGAAAATATGCCAACATAAAGAAAAAAAAATCGAGCTCTTTTGGGTGTTATGAGTGGTTTTTTTATGAAAAGTGAAAAATACAGCGATAAGTGATGGGGTCTTTAGAGATACATTAAATTTCCCAGTCTTTCTTTTGGGACCCTATTTTTTTTCTCGGAGGACGTAGGTCAACATTCATCAAGTAACCCGTCCGTTAAATTTAGTTGGTTTCCTTAATTTATTATACGCATCGCTTTATCTTGACAGCGGGCTCGACTTTATCACTCATATTTATGGATCACCGAGAAAGCCACACAGAAAGGCTGCGCTGTATCACGGTTGCAGCTAAATAATTACACCACCATACGCCTGCCTGGTAGGCCAGATTGGAGAAGATTCTTCACGCATATCTGGCTCTGAAATCACATTCCTGTAGTTCTCGTGTGGGGTACATCCACTTTCTTTTTTGGTAACAAAATGATTCTGCATGTCAGAACGAAAAGGTAAAAGTTAGAAAATAATATCCGCCTAAATAGAATTAATTTCACCCCGGTGAAATCAAAAATACATTATTTCGCTTTGTAAATTATCAGCAATTTTCTCTGCTGTTGAAAAAAATATGGTGTTGAAATTTTAAACAATATGATCTTTGTCTTAGTCATATAATTTTATTTAGTTTGAAGAATTTCTGGATTGGGAAAAATTCTTCATGCTTATTTGACACTTAAATCCCCTTCCTGTAGCTCTTGTGTGGGGTACATCCGCTTCTTTTTTGGTAACAAAATCATTCTACATGTCCGAACGAAAAGGTAAAAGTTAGAAAATAATTTTCCGCCAAAATAGAATTAATTTCACCCCGCTGAAATAAAAAAAAGGCATTACTTCGCCTTGAAAATTATGAGCAATTTCTCTACTGTTGAAATTTTAAACAATATGATCTTTGTCTTAATCATATAATTTTATTTAGTTTGAAGAATTTCTGGATTTGAGAAGATTCTTCATACGTATCTGACACTGAAATCACATTCCTGTAGCACTCGTGTGGGGTACATCCACTTTCTTTTTTGGTAACAAAATGATTCTGCATGTCAGAACGAAAAGGCAAAAGTTAGAAAATAATATCCGCCTAAATAGAATTAATTTCAGCTCCTTGAAACCAAAAATGCAATAGTTTGCCTAGTTAATTATTAGCAATTTCTCTGTTGTTGAAATTTTAAATTAAATGAACACTGTTCTAGTCATATAATTTTATTTAATTTGATAATTACTTTGTCATAGACAATTGTTTTACTCCATAATGAATGTTTATTTAAAAAAAATAGTCTTCTGCATATATTCGCTCATTTTTTGTAATCTTCTTAATTAATTAAAATTGTTAAAAGGTCTAGGTATAAAGTAAGATTTTCTGAACGGAGGAGTTTTATTAAAAATTTCATTCGTCGCAAATACCTCTATCGAATTAAATCTACAGTCGAGTATCAAATACTTTAAATTTTGTATGATGTGAGCTCACCTGCAATGTCTGTAGGAGCTATTAGGAAATACGAGATTTGGAGTCCGCTTTCGCCATCTAAACTTCAAAACCATGCAGTGTTTATTGATTTTATTTAATCTCAATGCAATCATTTTACAATATATATTATAATAAAAATGAAATAATTCAATATTTATTTGAGGATGCCTTCCACTTTCTAAATATTTGGCTTTGGAGTCGCACGTGGGGAAAAAAATTGAATGAAAAATGTTTTAATTTTATTTTTGAAAAAAAAAATGAAAAACCTGTGTAAATTTTTAAGGTGTTTAAAATCTTTCGAAAACTTTAATACATTTTAAAAGCCTTTAACAAAATTTGTCAGGATTGGTGATTTATAAAATAATTGATCAACTGCCAGGGGAAAAAATAATTAATTTTTAAAATGTTGAAATCAAAATCCTCAGAATAATGTTCTAAAATGTAAATAATATTTGACTTAAATTTGAATATGTTCAAGTACGTGTCCATAATAAATCAAATGGAAGCTCTAAATTATAGAATCTAGCGTCACATAAACATTCATTATAAATAAAAATCGAAAAAAAAATCTTCGTGATTTTTTTTTTTCCCCCAAACACTTAATTTCAGAAAATCTTCTTCTACATTTATTTCTATAATTGAACACATGATCAGATTTATATGTTTTCGTTAAGTAAAAGTTTTGCTTATTCGAGCAGTTATAAATATTACTATAAATGTTTTTGTTGCGGAATTTCAAAATTACCTTTTTTTTTTTACATTCCTTAATTTGTGAATATTGCCAATATATGTCCTCATTCAGAGAATTTTTTTTATCACGATAATTACGATATTTCTCTATATAGTAATTAAATTATGTAATATACAAGTGATTATCAAAATAATCATAAAATCATCCTGTTAATAAAAGTGATATTTAAGAACGCACTTCGTAAGCATTAAAATATAAACCTAATTACCAGTTTTTTAATGTAAAAAATATATAGCATAGTAGCATGAGGTAACTTTAGTGAAGTTATATAAGTCTTGGCCTTTGTCAAGATCGTAAAATATCAATACTACACAGGTTTACAGGTTTTCAAAGGGCGGAGATTATAGGCTTCCGACTAGATGGAGCAACTATAATCGAGACATTCCATGTTTTAGGCGTTTCTACAGATATGATATGTAAAGTCATAACAGCGTACACACAGAGCGATAAGACAAGTTCAACAAAGCTAAATAGTGAACGGAAGGAAAAAGTTGAACTAAAGTCCGACGGGTATTGAAGCGGATTGCAAATTCTGAAAAAAAATTAATAATAAAAAATGCGACAGCCAAAGTGAACCACAGGATTCAATCAACATCTGAATTCTCTAATGTCAATAATTATAGTTCATAAGCAGGACATTTGCGGCAGAGCAGCAATTCCCGAGTCACTTCTCATAGATGTTAATGCCAAACATCTTCTACAGTGGTGACAAACCACCAAACCTGGTGAGTTGATCAGTAGAAGACAGTTACATGGCCAGAAGAATCATCTTTCACACTTTTCCCCACAACAGAAACATGTATACGCTTAGTGAACACCTACATAAGCATTTAATCGTGATTATTTCCTTCTAATTGCCAGACATTGAGATGGATCTATTATAGTATGGGCAGTCCTCTTATTGTTTTGTACTGTCCCAATCGTAACGCTGAAAGGCAGGATCATTGGGGAAACGTATAGGGAAGTTTTGGCTGACCAAGTCCATCCAATGAAGCAAATTTTGTTTCCTGCAAGAGACAGAATTTCTTTTCTAGGATGTTGCGGAACCTGTCAAGTTGATGAGCATGAGGATGAAGAGAAACATCTTTCTTGGCCTGCGCAGTACCTCAACCTTAATATAATCAAACCAATATGGTCTATTTTCGAGCATTCTATCTAGAATCAATATCATCCTCAATCCTGTAACTTTCACAAAATCTCCATGAAGAATGGTACTATATTCCTCTAAACGCTATTCAGCACTTGTAAGATTCGATTTCCAAGCAAATCCAAGCTGTATTAAATGCCAAAATTGGCAGCACACCTTATTAATAAAGATTCTTGTATTTGTTTGTGGTATTTCCAATATTTTGATAACCGCCTATATTCTCCATTGTTACATTAATATTGTTTACATTAATGAGGTTTGATTTTTGATCTTTTACTCTTCTGAATCAGATGACTAAATTCCATATTCGTTTAACCCACCTACATTTACTTTAATTACAACAACCTGTGAACAATATGACAAATTTTACATACTTTTTGAATAGCAACTTCAAGGGGGATAAATAATTGGTATGATAGTTTGCAAATTTATATGCATACATATATATATATGTTTTCTTTCTATTGTTATCGCTTCTTTAGTTGTATATGCATTTTTTAATAGAAACGTTTTGATATTAAATTTTTGCATATAGATAATTATTAATATAATTCTGTTTCTTGCTTTTTCTTATAAAACTTAGCCTTTAATTATTTTTCTTCAATCTTTCCACTCTTTTATTTATTTATTGTAATTTTTATAATACTTTTCATGAATAAATTGCATATCAGTTCCTGTTGTTTTATATCAACTATTTATAGAAGGAAATCACAATTTTAAACTGAATGTTAGTGAGGTTTATCTATTTTTAGAGATTGGATATTCACAGGAATTTTTACTGCATTAATTTACTTAAAATATTTTGGGGTTAGTGTTCTGTTATTCGTGATATTTATTCAATGCACGATTATTTCCTTTTTCTTTCCTATGAATTCTTGGGGGGGGGGGGGGGTGCAAGAATGATTCTATTAATGCATTCCAAACCAAACGGCTAGCTTAATAGAATGTTATCTGTTGGATTCATATAAACAGAACCGTCTGAATATAGCAAATGTAATTTACTAGCATACCATTCATCTCTTAGGCGAAGCCTTATGAAACATTGCGCACATCAGATCTCCATCTGCAAGTTATATCTTGAACATATTTCATAGGGTGTGGCTAAGGCACGATGAAGCAGATGGTGCCATACGGTTCTGCTGACTCTAAACAGTGCAAATTACATAAACCACCTGTGTGATTCATATTGGTGAAGGATACCAGAACTCTTTAGTTCTTTTGTCTAACCTTTATTTTCAGCTTTTAAAGTGATATATCCTCTTTTGATGTGAGCAGTAATTTTCAGTTTTGAGCTCTAATCCGTAAACAGATTCTTATCTCTGGCAATTATGTTAAAATGGCCGATTCCATTACATTGAGGCAAGATTTCATCCACACGGATATTTTAAAAGAATCTTTCTTCCACAAAGAGTTGGAGTTTTTTGAGAGAAAGGTATATATTTGAGAACAAAATAGAGATCTGAAAGGCCATTCAACTTCCATTTTGGTTCATAATCGCATTTAAAAGTTGAAACTGACCTGTGATATGAGTGGATTGACAACATACCACCTATCCAGAAAGATTTTTGTCGCGTAATAGAGCGTTGAATACTGCAATCTGATACGACAACATGTTTAGAAAAGCTTACTTTTTTTCATGGGATTTTTTTAAGTAGAATAGTTTGAGGCACCATTTTTCATTACTTAAATGCCCACAATACAGAAAATTATTTAAATTTTATATCATTAAAAGCTCATTAATCATTCAGGTGAAAGTATCTAGCATCTTTTAAAATAAGAGGATCTACTCTATTTAAAATCTGAATTACCTTCATATGTTTCTATTATAATGTCTTAGAACAAAGGCTTTATCAATCTTGTGCAATCTCTAATTGGCTGAAATTCTGATTTCTATTTTAAATTATTTTTTTTATCTGCTGTTAATATAAAAGTTTAAAATATTTTTAAAATCAAATATATTTAATAGTAAGTTTTAAAAACACATGTTTATTAATGTACTAAAGTTAGATTTTTTTTTATAGATTTTTCATTATTTTCTACTTTTTAATTTTTAATTTATTATTCGTTATTATAAAGATTATGGGAAGAAATATCATGGACTCTTAGAATTTCCAGAATTCAGTATTAAATACTACTATTTATGTGGATAATTTTTTTTATTAAACTAATCGATTAGTTGATAGAATAATTCCGAAAATATTTTAACAATGAATTGTCATCGAGAATATATAAATGTGCAAAATTTCTCTTGCGAAAATGGGTGAAAAATTGATTACAAAATACCGTCTTTAAAAAGATAAAACAAGTGAAATTGTTAAAAATGACTAAATTAAATTAGAAAAGAACATGAATATATGTCTTTATAATATATAGTGATACTCAGTTCATTTTACATATGATAAATCATTTGCAATTGAATTTAGGGAATGCCAAATGAGACATGAAGTTTAGTTATTAAAGAGGGGGAAAAGTTAGCTATTATCATTTCTAGAAATACTACAGGTTTAATGTTTTTGAGGAAAAAATAATCGTCTCAGCTATTCCATGAATAGTTGTTGTTCATTTTATTTTATTTATTGTTATTTTTTATTATTTTGTTTACTTTTTATTATTTTGTTTATTTTTTATTTATTTTATTTTATTTTATTTTATTTTTTATTATTATTTATTTACTTATTTTGCTCTCCGAATCTATGATGTGTCACGCTATCCAAATGAATTCGCAAAAATAGGAAACATTTTTAACAAATTCTTGTAAAGGAATCAAATTAATATTTGTTTCTATGAGATATATTTGTGTAGTAATTTTAATTTCACCGCATTTCCAAAAATAATTATTTTCTAATCTCACGAATTTAGGCTTCATTTTTTTTAACTCCTTTGTTGATGGGTCTTTATTGTCGCTCATTCATTCCAACACATGCCAAATTTAAAGATGCTGCTGCTGCAGAATTTGTTTCTAAAACCTATAAAAGATCAAAATGCTTACATAAGCTCTATTTTCCTGCTTTTTGTCTTTATCTTTAAACTGCATCTTCTGTTGATTTTGATTTTCACAAGGAAATGCTGATTATGGATAAAATTTAATCTCTTTCCGCTATTATAATAACTTACAGAAAAACGTAGCTATCCACAGTTTTTGAAAATCATCAAATAAATTGATATTCCAATTTTAATCAAAAAATGTTTCAGATAATAAAATGATTTTTTTTTTGTATTATGATACTTTATTCAAAGTAGTTTCTTCGTTAATGCCAAACCCATCGACTTATAATAAATAAATACTATATAGCAATTGCACATCAAAAAGTCACAATATACAAGATTGGTCTCATGTAATGTGTCCAAAAATTTCAAAGGAAAGTAAGAACTCTTCCACTGCTTTTCTGTTGAAAGCTATTAAAAGATAAGACATATATAGCGAGCACGATGCACAAGCATTTAGCAAACAAACATGAATCTGAAATAAAAGCTTTTATTTAAAAATTAAAAATAAATATAAATAAATAACCTTTCGAATTAGTCAAAATAAATTCTTATTCCAGAAATATTTAAACTTATATGAACAAAGAAATTAAAGGGATCTGAAAAATAAATATTTAATTTTCGATGACCTGGAATGTAAAATGTTCAAATTAGTCTCAATTTTACTACATTATTTAAAATGTTTTTTAGAAAAAAAAATTGCTGCAATTTTTTCCAGTAACAATATTTTTTTATTCACTCGTTCTTTATCTTCAGCATAACATTTTTTTAATCAAATAATTAATATAAGACATCATTAAATGACTTCACGAGCAAAATCCAACCTAATTCTACATCTCTAAATTTCAGGCTCCGGTACAGATCTTGTTCGTAACTCCAGAATAATAAATGAGCAGCCATTATTTTCTGAAATAAAGAGCAATAATATAGGAAAAATATTCTTTAAAATAATGAGTTTAATACTAACATAACATAACATTCTTTAACATAATGACTTTGATACTAATGAGTTTAATCAAATGGAATACTATTTTTTAAAATATTTTAACTCTATACAAAAAAAAACGTTTCTTTTTTTCTTTTTTTTCTGAAATGCATTTCCAGATATTTTAAATAGAAATTTTCAGTTAATGACATAAAATATTATAACAATATTCAATAGGTTAAGTTCAATCATCAATCGAAAAAGAAAGATCTATATAAAGGAATATCATTAGTGTCGAATTTAAATTATTACTTTCACAGTAGCTTTGACCTAATTACAATCCACAGAGTACAATCAAGACAAGAGAAACCGAAAAGACTCGCACTTGCATAGCAGAAAGTGGTAACCTGTTATTACTAATTTGTATTTCACCATATAATTATTCACATTTTAATCTAAGTGCGCGGATTTTTGCATTAGAAGAAATTAATAATAAAGATACTTTATTATTATCGTATTACATAAATTTCACGCTGTGAAGGAAAAAGTCACCTCTTGAAGGGAAAATAATCTTTTCAATGCTTCATTTTCATAAAGCTGTTACATTTATGTGTCGGGAAAATATCATCAGACCAGTAATGGCAGTTGTTACTTTTTACGTTACCCAAGGGCAAATTGGGAAGTAATTGTAAACTAATAGTTTTGATTCCTATTCTGCAACTGATGTCCTTTTTTTGTTATATTATTCTTTTAACTTTCTAAGCCTCACAAGGCTGAGAAATTGCTCAACATTAGATATTTATAATATGTAACATAATTAAATTAAGTAAAAGTACTTTCGAATAACATTACCAAGCTCTTTACGTGTAACAAAGAAGAAGAAAAAAGATTTAAATAGGTTCGCATACAATAACTTTTAATTTCTGCAATTTTAAAGATGAATAAAATTCGCTTATTCTCTATTCTATTCTCTATTATTCTATTCTCTATTCTATCGCTTATTCTCTATTCTATTCTCTATTATTCTATTCTCTATTCTATCGCTTATTCTCTATTCTATTCTCTATTATTCTTATTCTATTATTATTACGATACGCTTATTTACAAATTCTAATAAACCATATGAAATGCTTAAGAATTCGAAAATAAAAATTCGATTTCCTGGATTAGGGGATTTTAAATTATTGCTATCACTTACTCAATTAATTGTTTGTGTGTTTATTTATTTATATATTATATAATTAACTACCTGCTGTAGCCCAGCTCCGCATGCGTTCTTTGTTCTCTGTGCATGCGCGTGTGTAAGAAAAAAACAAAATACATACAATTTCATAATTTTTGAAATATTCTGATATTTAATACCTTGAAATGTTTTAGAATTTTCCCATCCTAATTTAAGTCGTATCACTGCAGAAAATATTTTGAAACATTTATTAAAATCTGAGAAACAGTTGGATTTAAACAAAAATTTTTATGTCATTGAAAAGCTGTTTTTTTTTAAATTGTAAGGACATGTAAAAACAATTTTTATGCAATGATATGTTTCAAAGCTATGATGGAAAAGTGTAAATACATTCTACCTCCATTTCAGCACCTTCAGGGAGCTGGGGAAAGTTTTTAATAGCGCAGTTAAAGTTTTGCTCTATTATCTCAATGAGTGTGAAACTGTATATGGTTCAAAAATAGATAGATTGATTGATTAGGGCTGTTTTGCATAAGACTATCGGAGTTGATATCGATTACAACACTAAGTTATAAAGAAATTAAACCTTTTATGCCATGAGTATGATCTCAACATATTTAAAACAACTGACATAGAATTTCCTAAGGACTTTTAGTAAAAAAAGTAACAGTAATTGAACAGAATTTTTTTCTAAATAGTTATTGTTATGCTGGATAACAAAACTCTGCGATTGAAATAAAAATTCCTTTTTGAGAAGCGTAGAGAAAGATACTTCGTCTTCTGCCAGTAAATCAGATGCTCATAGCAACTGTATACTGTTAATGGAAATAGTCATTAAATAAAATGTTGTCAATATCCAAAAGGAAATCAATGTAAAAATCCATAGACTAAAATGTTGTCAATATTCATAATGAAATTAACACTTTAATTGTTCTATAGAGCACTAACAACTAGTGGCTAAAATTCTCTCCATAAATATATTGAACCTGGTTATTGTCTTTTAAATCTAACTGTAGTCAATTCATCTTGGCATTAAAGTGAAATGAAAGTTTGGAAAGGATGCCAATTTTTGCGCCAATTTTCATTGCTTAAAGATTATTTAACATAAAGAGCGAGAATAATATAGTATATTTCTTAAATGGATGTTGATCAATTCATGACATTTTACAATATTGAAATACATCTTTCTAAGTTTCTTGATATGAAACATAATACATAATTACAATATAAGAAAGACACCAGAGTACTACAACACTAAAAATTCACAATTATAAGAAATAATAAGTAAGTACTTTCAATTAGATGTTTTACAAATATTAGAAGAGACATTACAGTCATAGGTTACTGAAGGCGGCGATATCGAAAAAGCAATGCTATATATCATCAGTTAATTAGTTTTGAAATTAACTCTAATATTTTTAAAAATATATAATATTTGATGATTATTTTATTTGAAACACAGATAATTGAAATTCTGCATAATAAATGTAAGCTATTTAATGAGTTACTTAGTCACATTGCATCATATTGTCACCAGACAATATTGTGTCATTCACAGATGTGTAACTACTTTAAGCTTTCTGATCCCCCCTTTTTAAGTTGTCAACGATAAAAATAATATATTCCCCAAATTACAAGATTCGTTCAGTTTCCAGTTTATTTCATAAATATATATATTTATATAAAATTACAGGAAATTAGATTTTGCTGCAGTTTTATATCTACTTTATGAGAAATTTCGTTTGTTTTTATTATGAAATTGAATATATATATATATATAGTCAATTAATGTTCTAATAAAATTTATTTTTAACAACTATTGTCCAGCAAGAATTGGCATTTAAGGTCTATATATATATATATATATATATATATATATATATATATATATATATATATATATATATATATATATATATATATATATATATATATATATATAATGATCAAGATATATCGTAAAACCTCGATTATCCAGGTTTCTGTCAACCGAGCTTATTATGAAACCAGATACTACAACAAAATCGAGTAGTCTTTTAAATTTTTTAAAAATAAAGTTAATGAATTTTTCAGAACAAAATGAAGCTAAAATTGAATCCGATTTTCACAAACGCGAAAACTTCTAAAATGTCAATTTCAAGAGGGCATCCTTTATAACTCAAAATTTCTTAAGGAAGGGGTTGGGGGAAACATAATAATATATTTCAATTCTTCAGCACTTAAATAATTTTGTGAGCAGATTTTATCAATTTTTTATGAAAAACAATAAACTAAAATTCCACATTATTCAATCTGGGGAAATATTCTTAAATAATCACTGAAAAAGGCAAAAGAAGAAGCGAAAATAGTTATCATTCCCAAGTCATCATATTGGTGACTGAATTTTAAATTATTAAAATTTTAATACATATTAGCAGTTGTAATCTTATTTTTATAATCTGAAATAAACAATTTTGGGAAAACTTTTTTAGAACAAAAGGAATTATTATATAGAATTTATTCTAGATGAACCGAATTTTCGATTATCCGAGGTAAATGCAGTCTCTATCAAATTGGACATCGAAGTTAAATATATGAAGCCAATTAAAGTGTATATTTCACCTGTAATTTTATGTTTTGCTTCGAAATCCTCCCCTTATCTTCTTTAAACTGACCAGATCCGTTTCTGCACGCGACGATGAACTGGTCGAACTCCCTTAACTGGTTATCTAGTGATTGCAGACCAGGGTATGACATTCACATGATCCACATACCATCAATCAATGAAATCCCGTGAAAATTACTCATTAATTAAAAATAAACGTCAAATTAACATCTGGTAGGAAAGGTTTGACTCATCTTTGAAGTGGAGGCCATTGGCCACTTGCATATTAATTTCACACTTAGGTCTGCATGTGGAATGAAGTCTTCAGACCGATCAGGGCGGTGCCTAGCCAATGGATACCTCCCGGCGTTGGATATTAAACTATTGTCCCAAACCCGTACCCAGGGTTAATGTGTCTACCCGGAATCGCTCCTCTAAGTCTTTTTACCACTCCCTTTCTGCAAGAAATCGCACTTCTCCAGACGAGGTAAATCACCGCGTAATTTAAACACCTCTTCTCTGTTCCAAACACCAGGTAACATATACTCAAGGGTTGTAAGTACCAAAGTCCATATTTCAAACAGGCATGGCCAATATTTTTTCATTGGTGGGCCCCGCGATTTAGGATTTTCCGTCATGGGGGGTCTTTGGGTACCCACCGAGTGCTAACGTAAAAATAACCTTGAGTTACTGCCAGTAATTTATAAAACTGTGATCAGAAACACCGAGCGCCTTGCTGCAGATGCGTTGGCTGCTTGATTGTTCGCAGGGTGGTTTGATGAAAAGTTAGGAAATGGGAGTTTTTGATGATGAAGTTTGTGGTTTAGAATGTGTGCCAAGAGTTCACACTCCGTGCGTATCTTGAACGCGCCCTTGCACGAGAGATTTTTTTTTTGTTTGTTTGTTTCCCATGAAGAAAAGATTAAATGTGAAAATTTGTGAAGTGCCAAAAGGAAATAGGAGGAATTCTGTATATTTCACAATAGGAGAACACATAAAATTCCACTCACTCCATTAGGTGCAAGAGTTCTGAAATTTTTTACTCTTATGAATTCTTTATGACAGCGCACAATTTTAATGTTTAAGGAATTTAATTATCAGTTGATCAATTAATTTAATTACATTTTTATTCCTTATGAGCAATGTCACTTGTGACTGAATTTTAAAAGCGTAGTGTCAGTGAAAAAAACTGATCAAGATTCCAAAATATTTTTAACAAAATATATATTAAAGACAAAAAGATAGATAAAATATATAAGAAAGATTCGATTTTTTAGTGCTCTAATAAAAATATTTTTTATTCTTGTAATTAATTAATTCTTAATTTATTTTTATTTATATAAAATGCTATCTTTTTAAGACGTTTTCATAGGGAATTTATAATTAAATAACCGAGATTATTTATTCCAAAACTATTTAAACATTTTCTTCTTGTAGCCTTTTTTTTGGGGGGGGGGCGGGAGAGGCAAGAAGAAGGAAATTCAGTTTACCCCAAAAAGAAGTTTTACCAAAATCCAGAATATGAAATAAATAAGAAAATGAATCATTAGCCAAGGTTAATTAAAAGGAAAATCACTTTAATGTAATTAAAATTTTAGCCAAATTTAATAAGATGATTTTGATCTAAACTGATGAAGAAATAAATTTTTCTAAATTCCCGAGCACTACTGAGGATTGCGGCACACAATTCAAAAGTCGATTTATACAAATTTATTTTTCCAAAATTTTAAAACTATGACGTTATGTGAAATTGAAGATATTTTTCAAAATGTATTCGAAATCATAAGCAGCATTTCTTTATTCTTCTATAAGTTCTTTATTAAACTAAACAAATATTAAAATATTATTAAAAACGAAAACAAAAAAATAATAAAACAACAGGTCTAGTAGATATAAAGTTTCACTTATAGTTTTAGCAAATTTTTTGAAAAATTTCTATTCAATATTGGTACAAAAGGCTCACTAAAAGCAAAATTCTTTCAATTTAAACAAAGCAATAATGGGACTGAAATTTTGCTTAAACAAAATTATATTATTTCGATATCATCTATTTATCTTAAATCGTCTTAATATTATTAATTAATATATCGTCTGTTTATTCTTAATATTATTTCGACATTGTCGACATTGGAAAAACAAAAGATAAATTGTATGATGTTTAGTGTGAACTAAAATAGTTTTGATTACATTTAAGATTAAATTTCGTTTTCTCTCAACATTTTAAACCAAGGGACAATTTCTTTCTTTTTTTATAATAAATTTTGACTGTGGTTTTTATTCCAATTATAAACATAAATACATGTTTAGTTTTTTTCAAATGAATTACAAATATTTAATAGTAATAGCTTGAGTACAATTTTAAAATTATAGCTTATTTTTGCACTCATGAGTGATCCACAGATGAAAATGATTTTTTTTTAAAGGAAATTCTGAAAGTTTTATAAATTTGAAATAGCGATCGACAAAATGAATAATTTCCTTTTCACGTTCATATAAAGAACAAAGCGAATGTTCTTTCCTTTTTTTTTCTTTTTTTTTGTGTGTGTGTGTGTGTGTGTTTACTAACAAAACATATGAGAATGACCCATGTGATTTTTAGTAAACCATCGACATGCATTACCGAGGGATTTCTGTGATCAAAATGGTCACCAGAACGAAAACTATTGTTTAGAAATTTAATAGCCGGTTCGACTTCATATCAGCCGTCTGTGGACGTATTCGACTGGGACAAATGTCAGCCAGTATTTGTTTATTCGTATTCATTCATAAGGCACAAATTCCTGCTACGCATTAATTTCTTACAATCAACGAACTCCGAGTGAAAGTTTCCTTCGACTTCGGTTCAGCGACCTCCCATCTCTCTCATATGCCAATACGAAATTCCATCTTGTCAAGCCTTTTCAACAACACGCAAAATGTGTTCCGAATTCAACTTCAACCTCACTTCAAATGAGCTGCCTGCCAAATAGCGAAAAAAAAAAGCAGCTGTTGATTTTTTTCAACGATCCTTAACGCTGAACTGATTGCTCTTCTAAAACCAGACTTTAAAAGAAAAATAAAAAAATAAAATGCAAGTCGAAATCATTTGGATAACAATAGCTTCGAATAAAGTAAAAATTAATGGCAAGAAATTATAGAAGAAAGTGTCTGACATTAATAGGCGTTGAATATTTTGAAAGTCAAGCAAAAGTAAACGAAATGCTAATTTACGCGCCAGTTCAGCTGTCATCGTTGCTTTCTGCAAACGATCACGAATTATTGCCAAGAGAAAATATCACTGAATAGAATTCATCCGGCGTGAAAAGTCGATTGTAATGTGTTTGGTTAATGTAGTAGACTACAATTGTTGTCGAAATAATTTCGATTGTTTTTTTTTCGGGTGATTGTTTTTTTTTTTTTTATTTTAAATAACTAGATAAGCCAAATTAAATTTTTAATAAAAACACTTTATTAAAATGTCATTCATGAAAAAAAAACATAATTGAAATCTGCATCATTGTTTGCGAATGGAACAACTTAATATGTAATAGAAATTTGACAATCTAGAAAAATCTATTTGATTCCTTGTTGAATTGCTTTCTGTCATTCAGTATCGAACCTGTTTTTGTATCATTTGTGGAATAAATTATAATTTAAAGCTGTAAAATTCATTCAGAGCGGGCTGTCAGTTTGTGAATGATTGAGAAGTTATGATTATAGATTCGTAGACTGTAAAGCTTAGATCAATTTATAGAGATAGTAACATTTAGTATATTTTATAAATGTAAAAAAGCAAAAAGAAATTATTCTTTCTTTTTTCTTTTTTTTTTTTTTCCAAATTTAGACACAGGTTGACAGAAAACAAATAAACAGAAAAATGGAAAAACAAAGAAGAAATCTTTTTATTTTGATTAATAAAAATTGAGCCAGGTCTCGAAAATTTTTGCTTAATTGTTGTTAACGATCATATGAAAAAAATGCCTGGCCTTAATTATCACTTTATTTTTAATCCTGATAACTTCAGAATAAAAAAATAAAATAAAAGGCTGTAAATTTTGGTTCGAAAAAATAAATTCATATTATTATTTGCTAAATTTATTCGCTTTGAGTTGTATTTTGAATTTATTATCGCTAACCTCAAGAATAATAATATTCGAAATTGTTGTATTGAAAATATCATTTACACGAAAAATATAATATAAAAATTATTTGCATTAAAGCCAAACATTTAATAAAGCATTTAAATAATATTTTATTTGTAATATTTCTATTATTTAGTCTTTGTAGGGAATATTTATCCAATGATTTTGAATATCCATTAGAATAGAGCAATTATTTCTGTCAGAAAGAAAAAAAAATTAAGGGATAAATTTACAGGTTTCTAAAACAATTTTATTTTATATCCTCTAAATACTAATTCAAATTAATGAAAGCATGGTTTTCTTGCATTTTTATTCTACTATTTCTATCCTGTTAATTACTTTATGAATTTAAAAATCCTTTTCAGATCGAGAAAAAAAAAGGAGGAAATACTAAATTAGCTGCTTAATATCAATATTATGTGGATTCATTTATTTCAAGATTAAGTTTTCTAATTTTTATGTAAAATGAAGAATTTTTTCTTTCTAATGTTTTCAATTAGCTTGATAATTTAACTAGTTAGTTAAAAACTTTGATTATATTTTTTTAAACTTATTCCTTCCCAATTTCGTAAAAAAAGTGGATTAAATTAAAGTAATTTGTGGCAATGTGTGAATTCCTTTCAATTAATATATATAATTATATACCTAGTAATAAACAGGAAGTTTTCTTTTTTATTTTGATTCCTTGTATGAAATCACATTATTTATTTTTGAATTATTTAATTCGACTTTCTGTTTTGTTTAGAATAAGTAGTAAAGTTTCATCACAAAAATGAATGGCTTAAATGTATTTGTAATTTAAATGTTTTTACTCAAAAACCTAGTTAAATTAAGTAAATTATTTGATTAATTGTAATTTATCTTTTACGTTAAAGAAAAAAAAGAAATAAACATATACTAGAAGAAATCTCATGGATAAAAAAATGAATATTTTCATTAAAATGGGAAAAAATAATCTAACCAAAATTCTTATCTGTTTTGAAAAGCGAGAAAAATCTTCGTTATCTTTACGAATTCAAATCATTCTACCATTAAAAGTGTGACAAAAACACCCTTTCTAACATTTCATCTAGATGTTCAGCTACGCTCAAAATTCCCACACCACGATCATGGCATTCATTTATATCCCGAAAAAACTTTAGGCGTCAAACATGTTCTATGCTATTATAATATGAAAAAAAGCCTTTAACTTTTTCAATAAAATGAAATAAGCCTGTTCATAATAACGTGAAAACTCTCACAACTGTGTGTTCTCTAAATTGAAAATCACTATAATCCCAAAATATGTGTAGGAAACTGAGACACATTTCTCCTGTGCCTGCAGTTAAAAAAATGTGAAAGAAAGGCGAGAAAAAAAGAACCTCCAGTTCGTAAACAAAACACTTGAATCCTCTTTCTCCCGTGGACGAAAGAGAAGTTTCATAAAAGCGATGAATGCCTGAGAGCTAAAAAGATTTCACTTCTCCTACCGCAGCAATGCTTCGAGGAGAATGTTTATATGAAAGCAAAAATCTATTATATAGAGTCTCCTAAACTCCTTTGTATCGAACGGAGCACAAAAATACCGGTGATACTGTTTCAGCGGCGGGGGTATTGTGTAATAGAATAAAAGTATTTCCATGCACCCGGGAAGGGGGGAGGTATTGATGAGATAAAAATGACGATGGTAATAACAGGTGAGGGATGAAGGATGTCTAATATTACCTGCCTCAAGGGCTGCGGTGGACGCTTTAATGACGGAGGGGGTAAACACTCGCTGGAACATTTTATACTTGTCTTATCAAGCAAATGATATACATAGAGCAAAACAAAACGTTATCGATGGACGAAAAATACATAACGACGTCTGCTAAAATTGATTTTTTTAAATTTTTTTTCCATCCTCTTAGAACTTTGGTTTCATTCTGGCATTTGCTTGTGGGTTAAAAAAGATATGTTGTTTTCGAATCTGTGTTGAAATTGATATTTTTTTCACCTCTATGATTATCAATATAAGTTTCCTTGTATTTTTTTTTATTGAACATTTATAAATCCCCCGTGCACCACAAAGTATCACACGGGGCTTACAGAAGTAAGTATGTAACACATTACAAAAGAAAAAGAAGAAAATTTAACAATCATGAAGGATTACAGATGCCAACAATAAATTTACAGAAATTTTCAAAAGCACATCTAGTGGAAATAAGTCGGTGAAACTCTGGAGGCCAATTTATATTTATGTCCTTGAGAGCCAGTCTTAGGATCTGTCTTTCTTTGACAAACTTGGAACATTGAAGGAGCACATGTTCAACATTTCCCCCCCACCACCACCACCAATATTACAATCGTAGGAAGATGACGGAAACAATTTAAATGTGTACAAATAACTTTTAAAGTTACCATGACCAGTTAGAAATTGGGTTATTTTGTAATTAGTATAAAAATGATGGCATGATAGTCTCTTATTAATGGATGGAAAAAATTTCTTTGTTAATCTCCCTTTATTTGAAAGGAGATATTCTTGATTCCAAGACTCCGCCATTTTTTCTCTCGTAATTTTCTTGTAAAAGAATATAGGAATATTAACGTCAATGTCAATATTGCGCTTAGTGGCAGCTTTTGCAAGCCAATCGACCCGCTCATTTCCTTGTATTAACTAGATATTCTATAAGCAGAATGAAACATATTCTTTTTCATTAAATTCCTAAGACGTAATGTATAAATACATATTTTTTAAATAGAGACTGGTATATCAGACACAAGCATAACGGAATAAAAACGTATTTAATCTGCAGAGGATTCAATAGGTTCCTAGATAGTTAGCATTATTAAACCTTTCTTTTAATTAGCTGATCGATTTATTTCACATTTCATTACGTGTTTAGCATGTTAATGATTTATTTCAAGTGAATCTTTTTTATTTTATTAACTTTGTGAAAAGGCATTAGTTTTTAATTATCTGTTATTACTCGAGACTTTCCCGCATCCACATTTCTATATAATATTATAGAAGCCGAGGTTCGGTGTTTACATTATGTTCACATAATAGAATATTTATAAACAGGAATCTGTCCATTTATACTTGATTAAGGGTTAATATTATCTTATATTTTATAATTCATAGAATTTGTAAGCTTTTTTTAACTAACTCATCTATTTAGAAACTAAGAAAAGGATATTTTTTTAATCACTCTTGTAGTACCCCTTCTCAGCCTAGCAACCTTAGGTCCACCTTATCGGAAATCCGCCTATTTAAGAACTGCACAAAAACCGAGTTTGATCGAACTGGAACATTTGAAACTTCATGCAAAATCAGCCAAAACATCAAATGAATTATTTTTCAATATGTATATAAAATTGTTTAGATCTCAAGAGATACAACGGCGTCTGATATAAATAATTTTTATTATATTCTCTGCAGTTTGGCATTATTTTGGAATTCACTTATAGGTAAAGAATCGATTTGTAAAGACCGTGTTAAAGAAGTATAATAAGTAGCAATTTATAAAATTACCAATTATATCTAGTTTTGCTGGAGCATCTAGTTAACAAGCGTACTTGTTTATTTTTAAGTACGCTTGTTCTTAAAATAACAAGCGTACTTGTTTATTTTTTTAACATGAAAATATTTATTGGCTGGTATATCATCTATAGGTTGCGAATGCTTATGACTAGTCGTTCAAGGCTCTCTACAAGGCATACTGTTGGAATTATACCTACCAAACTCTAAGCACTGTTACTTCTTGAATTAGAATACTTAATTGAATAATTACTTAATTGAAATGATTAAGTTTATCCTCGATAATTGGAACATATTGTTGTACGAAAATCATTTTCTCACCAATCTAAAATTTAAAAAGATTAGCTTTTCAGTCATATTGATTTTATTTTCGTGCAATTATTGTCTAATTTTTATGAATATTTAATAGAATTTTAAGTACACTTACAATAATATTTTCCATTGCATTAATTACTGTTTTGTACACGCGAGTACTGGGATGAAATTAAATACTGCATTTTTTTCCTATGTGCACGCTATTCGCTGCCATATACTTAAGAACAAATTTTGGAAAAAAAAAAAAAAAAAAAACAAGGACAGAAAAAACAAAATACAGTACACTCCCGATTATCCGCGGAATTGGGTGACGCGGCCGCCGCGGATAACAAAAATCGCGGATAATCCGAAAAAAGCTAAAAACGGGTATAGCAAAAGAGAAAACAGTCATTCCAACTTTGAAAAATCGTTTTATGTACAATAAAACGTAAAATAAACAGCAGGAAATGTTTCACTAACGCTTACTATTTTAGCATATCACTCAAAACTAACCTCGGGAAGGTTCCGAGAAGGCCTGGGATATTTTTGCCATAAATAAGCACAATGTTGTCAAATTTAACGTTTCGCTCAGTTTTATGAACATTTTTATTTTCTTTGCTTTACGCTTGTACAAAATAAATAAATAAATAAAAAATAAACTTTGTGCGGCAGGCGCGGATAACCCGCCCGCGGATAATCGGGAGTCTACTGTATTCAAAACTTTAAAAAAAATTTTCTCTTTACATCCATTATAAAATGTATTTTTTAATGTGCTTGTGAACTTGACTGCATAGACTCAACAAGTATTCATGAACAAAAATCATATATATATAATATGAAGTCTGCTAATTCCTTCGAAAACTATATAAAATCGAATTTCCTTTTTGCACTCGTTCTTTCGTCCATTTTGCGCATTTACTCGGCTTGACTATCTGATCACGCCATGGTTTGACTACAGAAATCTTGTCAAAAACTAAAAACTGGAATATATCCATGAAATTATAAAGAATTAGAAGCTTTAAAAAATTCCTGATTTTTAGAAAATAAAATCACAGAATACAGAATGATTAGCATAGAAATTATTTTCATCTTTTCGAGCCAGGTGATACTGACAAATTTAATATTTTAAATCAGAATCATATCGATTTAAAATAAAATTTATTTTTCAAAATGTATGGAAAATATTTTTTTATTTCAAAATGCTTTGAATATTCAACTTTACATGCGCTTTTCCGTTCAAATAATTGAGACTAAAATTTCCTTGCCAATTATATACTGTTTATTTTTATTTTCGAAGAAAAATATGACAAAAAGTAATGTTTAAAAATTAGTGCTTTTGAATTAAAAAGGATATGATGATGAGCGCATATCCAGTCTTATCTTTTGCATATTTTTTTTTTTCGAAATGTTTGGTTAACTTATGGTTATTCTGTTAATTGGTTATTTACTGAATAAGAATGCTTGTTCTCTTTAAATTATAATATTTATTATAGATTATTCATTAATTGTGGATATATAATGAAGAAAAGGATAATGAACTAATAGGAATTAATTTTGCTGTTGCCTCCAGTTGTAGTTTAAATTGATTTAGAAGCTTAAGCTTACCGTTTTTTTCCTCCTCTTCGCTCTTAAAAGGCAAGAAAATCGATTGAAAAAAATTCTAATAAAGTTTTTGAAATATAGATTATCTCAAATGAATAACGAATTTCGGAACACTTTTTTCTCCAATACAGAATATATGTACATAACATATTTCCCTGAATTGTTTTTATTAAGACACCACAAGTACTTTTATCATTTTCCCCATGCAAACAAACTTTACCTTGCACTTAATACCTCCAGTTATAAAAAATAGTATTTTTTTTTCTATATATCACTCTGCACTAAACAGCTCCCCTCAGTTATTCTCATCAGCTCCCAAGGCAAACTCCTCTTGGATTTTAATGCCACATTCCATCCACCTATATGGCAATACAAAACCTCGAAAATGTTTAAATAATGCCATTGAATGCTATATGCCAAGTTGTATTAGGACTTAACTCTCGAGACTTCCAGACACTCACTGCCACGTCATCCACCCTGGTCCACCCCTCTTCGAGGTACTTCTATCTTCCAAAACCTCGCCTTTGCATTCCATTCTCACAAGTGGATGGAGCCTAACACTCGAGGATTTCATCCCAAAATACTCGTAGCTTCTGAATTAATCGGTGTCTTCCCTACCGCATCGATTGAACTTGGGTCGCACAAAGATTCTGGAGAACCTCCTCCCCATTCCGAGATTCCAAATAGTGTGCTTTTTCTTTCTTTCTTCTTATTTTTTCTGGTGTGTTCTCTTGTATTTATTGCGAATTGGGCATTCTTGGCAATACTCGCCCTGTAGTGGTTAGAGATGTGCTTACTTCAATAATCCATTCTAAGAGCTCTCAAACATGTGGGCAGTGAATCATGAGGCAAAAAAGTCGTGTTTTAGATCTTAATATGAATTGAAATATAATGAAATTGAATATATGAATTGAAATGCAATAAACATGACATCTGCTTTTTACTTAGGTGGATATTCAGGTGAGGGCAGCCAAAGAAGTCTTCACATTTTTCAATTTTGAATATTAAACTGTTATATATATATATATATATATATATATATATATATATAACGAGATTGCTCATTGTAAATATACATCATTTCGTGGCATTTTGAAGATGAGTTCATAGCACCAGATAATAAAATAACATCACAAATAACAATTTACAAATGGAGATATTTTTTAATGGTTGAGATTTTTTATTTATTCTTAATTCTTTTAATAATAAAGAAATGCCTTAAGACATTAACGTCTAAATGAATTAGCAAGTGCTCTTTTTGTAAATAAAATGTGTAATACATACTATGCATTCACTTTGAAATTGCACATTGCAAGTTTGATTATTTAAAAAAAAGTATCTTAATTTTGTTATACCTTGAATAAAATGTAAAAATAATTTTGCTTAAAATATCATTTATCTTTAATACAATACAGTAAACGATTCTTATACTACCATTTCAAAAGAAAATTTTATTTCGTTTTTTAAAAAGAATATCAGACGAAATAATTATTTTTAATTTGATATTATTTACTACAATTAAGATTCTGCTCAAACTTTTGATTCCGAACACGTTGAAAGCAACTCTGAAATCATCATGCTTTTCAACAATTTCAAGTTTCATTACAAAACGTCGTTCTATTGTTCATTTCAAATGTATAAATTGCATAAAGAAATTCAACAGGAAAAAGTACTCATGGCATTTTTCTTGACCTCTGTATTCGACCACTAGGTGGAAAATACTGTTATCTTCCCACTACCCGTATCCCAAAACTTAAAAAGTGTCTTTTAGGGCAAACACCGACTTTAGTCGTATATAAATGTTTCTTAATAAGTTCTATCAAGAAACATACGTCCCTTCTCTAGCAATTTACTTGTATATTTTGCGTCGAAATTCGCTTAAATGTTCCGTATCGCGAATTTTTCTTTTATTATTTATATCATTATTGTTCGGTAAAAATTATGATTTAAACATGAAACAGCCAACGCAAAAGTTTATTCATATTTGAAGCCGAATATTTCTTTAAATTCTAAGTAATTTAGAATGTAAATGTTCTGTTTATAATCCTAGGCTTTGTGCAGAAAACATCTGTTTTGATTGTAAATCTTTCCCCTTTTGTTGGTTGTCAAAGGAAATGGTAGAATTATAAAACATGCGTTTAAAGTTATTGAGAATACACTTAATTCGCATGTTCACATTTTGAGTAACCGCATTTGAAATGCAAAATAATAATAATAATAATAATAATTGGATAAATGTTTCATTTAGAAATAATAATTAAAATCATTTTATATCCTCCTTTCTTATTAGTTTATTTCATCGAAAAAGCTTTGCTATTTCAAACTCTGAATATAGTGGTTTCTTGTTTATAATTAATTTTTTGAATGTCGGATTAAGCCTCGTACAACTAACATTCGTCTTTTAATTTAAAATGAGTGTTTGCATTTAAATTCTTTAAAGAAACAGTAATCTAATTAATTAATTTTTTATTTTTATTTTTTCTTGATATTTTTTTCTGGTATGATATTCTTGATATTTTTTTCTTGATATTTTATTAAACTTTTATTTTTCGAATTACATTAAAATTTGAAATATAAAACAGATGAGATGCGTCAACTGTGGGCAATATAAAAAAATCCATAAAATATCCATTTTTTTTAATAACTGACAATAATTTTGACAACAACATAACGTTCCGAATTACAATACTGAAGTGGATTTTGATATGATAAATATTTTTAATATTAATTATAAAAGGAGTTTGGGAATCAGCTATTATGAGTAATTTTTATTTCATATGAAGTTCTAAAAATTGAAATTGGGTTTTAAGTTTTTTTTTATGATAATTCAAATGATAGTTTTTTTTTCCTTCTGATCAGATGAAAGTTTAAACCAAATTCGCTTTCACTTATTATTTGGTTAAAAAGAATCCTTTTTTTTTTTAATATTTATCTTCTTACTACTGATAATAAATTCCTGTCGTTTATCATTTCGCTTTTGTTGTAATTCAAAGACATACTTTTAGCTCCTCCTTTAATGGCCACGAGCCTCAGTCAATTGATTCAGATTGCAAAACGAATATATATTCAAGATTATTTGAAATATATCCTTCTTATTCAACTCAAGACGTTTCGCTGAACACTATTTGTCAGTAGCGTAACTAAGATGTGATAATTTAAAGTTTAACTTTTTAAAATATTTTAGAACTTATTATTGGTAATTTCATTTTACTGTACAAGTTATGAATATATATATTCATAATTCTGGTCTTATTTGGTTTGCAATGTATTTTTTAATGTAGACTGATGATTAGACGGTTTATGAGACATTTTTTTTTATTCCCTAGATATATGTAATTTGCATTTTATAAGAGAGTAATTTTGCTTGATTTCAGAATAAAAGCATTTGTAGTAATTATTTGATAATCGTTTACTATGTACCGTAAATATGTATAATTGTTTAAGTAATAAGCAATTATTGTAATTTAAAATAAATTAATACTTGACCAAAATAATAAACAATCTTAAGTAATTCTCGCATTTCTGAAAGACATTCTGCTTTGCCTTTATTAACAAATAGATATAAGGACCGAAATCATAACGTGTTGTACGTTTTCATTTTGTAAGTACATCAAAATTTAAAATTATTTTAATACATTTAATTCATTTTTGTACACTCATTCTTCTCGTATTTTCTAATTCCTTTCTTGATTATTCGTAGAAATTATTGCTTTCTGAGTACCAAATTTTAATTCAGTGGTTAAAGTATGTTGACATTACGAAATTAAAATGTAAATCGTATAAGTTAAAATGGTTTCATATATTTTTATTTAGGCTCCATTGAAATTTCATTCTTAGCTTTAGCTTATATAAAATTCCATGGAAAGACAGTGGCGTAACAAAGTTAAATGGCCTCAGGCATATAATATAATTTATTCGCCCCTGGCCATCGTGATTGATTTAGAAAGAATAAATGGTACCCAGGACTTGGAATTATTTTATTTCATTTCCTTTTACTATACTTTCGAATTTTAAAAGGGGGAAGCTGTTTCGATATCTGCCCAAGCGCCACTTTATGACCGTTCACTTCTGGTATCTACATTTAAAAATAAGTAATTTTGATTTCCTTTAGTTTATAAACGAATTAGAAATAGATAGACATCATTTTTTTTCTCATTCGTCCAGATATTGACTACGAATTAAATCCATTTTTCCAATTAAAAATTTGCAAAGAATTCTGTAGAAACTGTAAAAACGTTTGAAGCCAGAAAACTTAATATTTGACTTATTTACATAAATCACTTTATTTCAAAAGCCAGAAAAAAGAAGGGAAAAACAGAAATATATTTCTTTGATAATGCTATTTCATTACCTTCACTATCTTCAATTATACGGTGCTTATTTTTTCAGAAGAAAAATTATTTTTATTTTTATTATATGTGAATTTTTTTTTCGTCTATTTTATAACGGATACATTAATAACCAAATAAAACCTCAATGATTAAAAATTGGATAATACATCAACCATCAGCAACAAAACGATACAAACGAAGCGATAATTTAATATCAATAACTGGAATCTTTCGATCAACGGTACTAAATATAGGTTGATTGTTTCCTGAGTTTCACTACATTACAAATAAGTAATACTAAAAGTACGTATGTTTAGGAATGATTATTCAGTAAATAAACACTTGCGATTGCGGCTACTGATTTTGCATAATTTAAAGAAAAATTAAACCGTTTTCACCTTTTAAAAGGCCGATTCTTTCAAAAAAAAATGTTTTAAAATGTTTTTTTGACTTTCATTTCTTAAATAAATCTTGGTGGTGGTGGGGAGAGTTTAAAAAAAATCAAACTTAATTTGAATTATGGTTTATGGCTTAGAATAAAGCTTGTTGGTAGTCAGCAATGCTGGTTAAATAATAAAAAAATATGAGTTGTGATAAATACAGATTAAATAATTTATTTTATATAACAATATACTCAGAATAAAATATGATATTCTAAAATAAACAAATGAAACAAAAAGAGCATGTAATCACCTGTGAAAAACATCCATTTATTTATTTATTCATATATGTGCTGTAAATTAATTTAATAACATTTTTATTATGAATCCTATTAGTAGCAACAAGTATCAGAGCTTCAAATTTACTATCATAATATATGAAAAAACAAAATTGGATATGTTGTTTAAAGGTAATACTTAGCACTTAAAAATTAAGAATTTCAGTATTTTAAATTCACAAAAAATAAACGAACATTATAAAAATAACGAAACATTAAATCACAAAAATGACAAATCGATGCATTTATAGTTTTTTTTTTTTTTTTTTTCGATTTTCCCTTCTTAAAAACGGTGAAAAACAATCGAAATTGTAAATCAAGTAGAGGTGCCAAATGGAATGTTTTTCCACGAATTGCAATGAAGTCGAGTAGCACGATTGTTATTCGACGAACCTGTCGAAAATCGAAGTTGAAGAGAATTGGAGAGGATTCGCCAGGGTGGCAGACAAAATAGTCGTTTGGTTTTCATTAGCATAGATCAAAGGTCTGTCCTTTCTTTTTACTATTTTTCTTTTACTTATTCTCTTCGAATTTGTTGAGAGTTTCTCTCACCCTTGGACGCAGCAATTTTGAGGACTCACTAACTCTCTGTCATTACAATCATCCATTGTTTCAGGACTTTGTCGAAGTTGAACTGTCTCGTTTTTTATGTCTGTTAGTAGTATGAAACTGAAAAAAAAAAAAAAAAAAAAGGAAAGTAGGAAAAAAATAAATAATGCGTAGTGAATAAGCACAATAAGAGCACAGTAAATGACGATGTCCTTGTCATTTCTTATTCTTCATTCTCTCATAAAAAGAACAATAAATATGTTCATCACGTGATATTAAAAGATGCGCTGCATTTAATTTTTGTACATTACCATGGAGAACTCTGTAAACTGATCAAAAATTTTTGAGCTTAACTCTGGCTTGCTGTAGAACACGGACATGCCAAATGAAATGCCAGGCTATAACGAGTAACTCTTGAATATATTGTTTAAATAGATGGGAAAATACTATTAAATATGTGTCCTAAAAACAGGACTAAACGAATAAATACTCAAAATAATTTTTGCTAGAACTTTTAATACTATTTCATTAAATGGATTTATTTATGTCGGTTCTATTAAAGAAATTACAATGTATGTACAGTAATAAAAATAAAGAATAATTTTTCACAATCTAGATTTTTAAAGTTAAATCGTTATCCTCTTTTTTTTAATTTTATGTAAGTTGTTGATTTATAAGTAAAAATTGCGAGCATTTTTTGAAAGTAGAAAAACACTATTGGTCAGACACAGTATTTTTAAATATCTGGTCACTTTAATTTCATCACATTCTGTTAAAATTTGTTTAAAACTTTCTATATAACATTGTACAAATTTTGTTGGCAATTATGAAATTGCACAATTTTGTTAAACTTTAACAAATAATTAATCATAACCTTTTTTTTAAATTTATTTCTTTTCATTCTAAAAAAAGAAATATCAATATCAATCACAGAAAGAAAAAAAAGGCTTTCAAGATAAATGATTTTGTCACGGTTGAATAGTTTCAAAATAGTTTTCTTCCTATTTGGATTGCAAAAATACCCGATCTAATTATAGTCGTTATAACATAACATAATTCAAATTCAAAAAGTCGATTGATGCATTAATCAGCCAATGAGATAAAATGACTTTGTTAGCATCCGTGACATTATTCATTGAGATCAGTCAATTCAATGGGACTATTCAGTCAATTTTTTTTAATTCATATTTACGTATATTATAAGTTAAAATAGCGTTTTGCATTTATCCATCGGATTGGTGTTGATGATATCCACTCAAGTAATGATATGGTAATAATATAATTAATAATAATTGAGTATTATTTTTATTATAAAATAAGACAGACACTTTCTACTTATTTCTGATTTGAAAATATTTATAATCAATGCCTGCCTGAACTTCAGCTGTGCATCTTGTTCCATTCGAAATATTTCATTTTGACTTTATCCATATAATGAATATTTTTTATAATCTTACGGAAAGCTATATGGCTCTGATCATATTTTATATTCTGCACTAAGTACGTAGTAGTACATGCTTATACAAAGAATTGTTTCCACGAATAAAATAATGCTTTTTTCTGATTAATTCATTGCTACCATATAATGCTCAGAAATATACTTAAAATTTTTTTTTGTTTGTGTGTAGACTTAAATACATATAATTATAGATTCCAAAGTAAGATACAACTTAAAATCAATAACTTTTAAAATGAAGATATGAAGTTATTTATACAGTTAAAATTGAAATGAAACTCCTTTTTTTTTTCAATGAAACCAGAATAGATTACAATTTAAATCAACAAATAACTTTTTAGTTGGGACAACGATCCATTTTATAGAACACTCAGAGTAATATCTTACAACTCTTCAATGTATCATCTTCCATTTAGGAACAAAACTGCTGGAAGAATAACCATCTTTTTCTCAACATTAGGCACCAATTATTATACTGAGACAATACAAAAGCAACAAAAAAAGAAAGAAAGAAAGAAAATGCATAATACTGTTAACAATATGGTGCTTTGCTTAACAGCTGAGCTCATCAAATGGAGAACATCATATTAAACATTTGTAAGCCATTAATTACTCCTCACAATATCCTGCCTTATGCATTGTATCGTTCCATTTGCGACAGAACCATAGTGTCATTTAAACCGGAAACTATATTCATAAGAGATTTAAATTTGTGGCAAAAAAAGCAAGAAAGAAAGAAATCTAGTTCCATTTACATCCCTTTCATAGAAAAAGCATCTTTTTATCTTCATGGAGCATTGTTGATTTAATAAGTGGATTCCAAAATTTTGAATCATCTTTTATAATACTAGAAATAATGGGATTTGTAGGGAGGAGAAGAAATACGCAAAATAAAAAAAAAAGCTTTTACGATAACTGTTAACTGTGTGCATAGCATATTTCATTCTTTCATTCATACCACAGTCAAACCAATGACTTCCATACCCATGGGAAAATTTCCCCAAACTCGATACATTCATGTTATAGTGGGTAACTGAAAACTGAAAATGTATTTTCAGTGATCAACGTAGCCTGAAGTGTGAGAAGGAGGGACTTTTTCGGTCTCTTTGATGATATAACAGATGGACTCCTGTCCTGGGGGTTACACGAAAGGGTGTAGGAAACGCACCCTACTCCTGTTCTCAATAAGGCATGCAACCTTATTTCAGTCTGTTTTTTATTATTATTATTATTATTTATTTTGTACCCTTATAATACCTAATAAAATTTCTTATTTGGAATATGCATTATTTCCTTTTAAGAATATCATTTGCTTATCGGAAAGGAAGTTTTGATTGCACCAAAAAATTCTTTTAAGTTTGTCAGGGTTTTTTTTATCTTTTTTTTGTGTTTCTTCTACTGTTTCATTAACATATACAAACACTGATGTAATTTTTTATATAAAATCTGTTTGTTGGCGTATTCTTTCGTTGGTTTAGTTACTGATTGAAGCTTTAAAATATTATCTTTTTATGAACTATTAATAAAACATTGAATAATGCTCCCTACCTTTGAATTAGGTTTTTGATGATTTGTTTAGTTAAAAATTGTAAATTGTAAGAATTTTATTCCTCGAGGAATTTTAATATCTCTGTTCCACTGATATTATGCTTTAATAGTGATTGCTACGAGCTTATTGACTGTTTAAAACTTCTTTTTCTTTTTTTTAAAGATTGCTGGAATAAAAAGCATTGGTTCAGAACTTCGCCATATTATTCACAGCACAAAAGACTTCATTAATTTTTATTGAATAATAAATATTATTTATTTATTTATTATGGTTATGTTTAAATTGGTGACAAACTTTAGCTTTTCTCATATTCATTTTTTATAGCAATACGACTTTTCATTTTGTAATAAAAAAAATATCATTATCAAAATAAAAAAAATGTGAAAAATAATTAGGAAGTTGTCAATTTTTAATGAAAAGAAAATGGTAGGCAAGTGCTGCTGTCTAATTGATCATTGAAATTCGGTGAAATTTCCTAAATATTTTTAAAAAGATAGGTCGATCTTTGAATCGACTTTATATTTATTATGTAAAAATATGCTATATTTCATAGAATTTTCTTTTTTGGTGAATAAATAATTTAATTTTAAAAAGTGAAATCAGTGACAAATGAAGTTGACGGCACACAGAACGCCGCCATCAACCGTATAGGTGAATGATGTAAAATGTGTTCCTACGACTCTTGAAGCTATAGAAAAAGGATCTGTAAAGTTAACACTTTTATAATTAATACAAAATTTCATTTCACAGAATATCGTTTATTAGTGTTTCATGGATTCATCTAGCATTGTCACTAACATAGCATTGAATAGCATAGAATATAATAGCATTCATTTTTCAACATGGTACAAAATAGCTGATGAATTTTACTGTTCATTTCAACGCAAAAGTAAATCGCCTTTTTATGATTTCGGTCATGATTTTACTTGAGAATAATAATGCCAGTTTCCGTTAATCTAAATTGTCATTCACATATAAAAAAGCCTATTCACTCAACCTTATTTATAGGCAGTGACCATATACAGTACTTTGATAAAATTACGAAGTATTTATTACAGGTTATCACATTCAGGCCCATTTAGTGTCTTGGATATAAATTTACGCTCTTATAAGCAGACCCCAGAAATATGTACAAACATATCATGGTACTACTACACACTCACGCCTTCTCAGATTTACCGAAAGAATTTAAAATACTTTTTATGACTTTAAATCGTATTCGCGTGCAATTGAAGCCACAGAGGCAATAATTCCAAACATTCCGAATTAGTTATGATAAAAAATAAACTAATTTTAACAGCCGCTTAATACAGATAAACTCATCATAATAATCATAAGTTCAAACTTATATATCAAGGCGAATACTCTAAGGTATATTTAGTTAAATCATAGATTCATGCCATATATTTGACATGTGCAAATTTAGCGTAATTCATAAGGCTAGGAGAGTCAAAAAAAGGTTTAAATTATAGGAAGCAATGTCAGTTGAAACTGACCATTATTTTCTTTCAAACTATTATATGTCACGTTTTTTCTTTGTAATAAAATAGGATAAATGATTGATATTTACCACATTTATTGTCTCATTGATCATAGTTGATCTCTTAGTAACACAATTTCTCTATCAAATAGAAGAGTTAATTTTGATGAAGAACATTCGAGGCTATTTGTTTCTTCCCTCAGATATTACCGAATAGCAGAAAAGAAAGTTATAATTTTTTCTTCTTTTCTAAATGAAATAATTGTAACATTTTTCAAGAGATAACTTATAACAATTAATTAAAATTCGAATTGTAACATTTTGGTGTCATGTACATTTCATAGAGATGGTTTTATTTTCCTCAATTTTAAAATTTCTTTTTTTTTAAAATTTCGGTAATAAATCTTAATGCTAATCATTCTAAAGAACTCTGTTTTCCATCAAGCTTACAGGTCAAAGAAATTCTGAAAATTGTTTCCCCAGCTGTACATTTAGAGGACATGTAGGCAAATATATGGAACTTGCAAACTGTGTTTAAACTATAATCATTCATTTTTGATGAAATAATTTTTATAATTAAATAATAATGCTTTTTATAATAGATAAATATATAATGCTATGATTACCAGTTTACGAACGTTTTTAAAAGTAGGGTCATATATTTGCAAAAATTAAATAACTGAGATTCACTTAATTATCATTAACAGTCCTTTAAAATTTCAAATCGAATCCCTCCTCCTTTGAATCGGGGCTTATCTCCGTTTTTTTATCGAATTCTTCAATTTCTGCAAGATTAGATACCGAATATGTAATATCTATTTTCATCATGGTTTTTACATAAGTATTACTGTTATGCAAACATTAAGTAATTAATTATTATTTTAATCATTAGTTAATAGTATTATTTACTTATCAATGAAATATGCAAAACTGTAAATAACTCTGCACATTTTTCATGCATTTATTTTGCATCAGTATATAGAAACCTATGGTTTACAGAACAATTCTTGCCACTAATGATGAACATTTCAAAACTTATGCCTATCCGTTAAAGAAGTATTTAATACCTTACTAATAATAACATGCATCAATTTTTCTTTATCCAAATCCAAATTTAAGTTGTTGTTGTCTATTGAAGACATTGTCCAAAAGAATTGCAGGGATCCCTGAGTATTTAAACTGGTATTTTTGCACATGCTCTCAATTTAAATTGATCTGTTACAAACATTATGCTGGCTTAAGAAAAAAAAATCCACCAGATGCAACTTCATGAGCCTTGGAATGAAGTAATGCTACCTTAACAGAATTCTAGCAAATTTTCCATCTCGAAGTTTTACCTTCAAAGCGCGAGGGTAATCTTTGATATGGCAACCTTCAAATTCAATTTAATGTATTAATTAATCTGAGTTGTGAAAGGTTAAAAAATTAATTATTTATTGTTTTCAAAGTGTGTACATACATTTTATCCGGATCTTAGATTTCAACCCCGTACCCTCCCCTTGTTAGACTTTTGTCAACATACTGCTGGAAAACAACTTGAAAATACTGAGAACATGATTGGACCATGATTGGACTTATTATAATTTCCCAACATGCTATACATTCAATATTTCCCTGCATTTAATCCAAATGAACCTATCTATAAGAATATGCATTTGTCCGCTCTTGACTTTTATGGCCTTATCCATATGCCATACTGCATACATCAATGCATAACCAGAACATGCTAAGCATCTGGTGAGTAATGAAGAATCAGGATGGTCTTTAAACCGAATCGTTCTTCCCACGTATATGTCGGTGCTGTCCAAGTGAGACTTCCAGAACACGGTGACGAATATCTGCCATCTGGTTTAAACAGTGCGTGAGCCGAGAAGGAAATCGGTTTCATGCCATGGCAAGGTTCATGCTCATTGCCTTTCCTAACAAGGGGTCGTTCTGTGTCAGAAAGTACCACCTCTGATGGGAGAGGGGGTTTATTTTGGATGGGTTCGACTCGGATTTACGGTTCATCACCAATGCCATCTGGTACTCTGAATGAGGAAGCTGGCTAAAAATAAATATTTTCTTACCAGATTTGCTCTGTGTAGTATTTGATTCTTTAATCGGACTGACAGCAGTGAAACTTCAGAATCAATAAGTTATTAAGATACAGATTTATATTGCTGGCCGTTACTGACAGTTAACATACTCGCTCAATATGTTAGTTTTAGAAAGCAATAGATTACTAATAAGACTTCATAGCTTTTCAAAAAGAATTTCTTTGCAATATGATGAAGTTGAGGAAGATGAACTTCATAAAAAGTTGAAAATAATACGAATATCGTTAAAGGAAATTGAAGAAAATGAACATCATAAATTGAAAATAATACGAATATCGTTATGATGAAATTGAAGAAAATAAACATCATAAAAAATTGAAAATAATACCGTTATGATGAAATTGAAGAAGATGAACATCATGAAAAGTTGAAAATAATACGAATGTTCTTTTAAAAATATAATGGTTTAACACAAATGAGCAAAACAAACTTAAAAGGTTTTAAAAATAACATTCATGCAACAGGAGGCAATTTAAAACTCTGAATCGGGATTTGTAATCAAAAAATACTTTTTTTTTCAATCACAATTTCAGAAGGGAGAAAAAATTAATTAAAGATTTTACCAAGCAATCGAACTTATTTGGATTTGAATTTTATTATAACAAATAAAAGCAGCTTTATAAAATGTATTGAGATAATTCAAAGGATTTCACTTCTAGTTAAAGAGATGAAAAAAAGTCACTCGATAATCAAACCACTGTAATTGCAATGACAATTTTCTGAATTTTAAGACAATCTCATAATCACTTTCTTGCCATGATGACAATTTATGGCAATGTGAAAATCACTTTCTTTCAAAGATATTTTCCAAAGTTATAATAGAAACTTTGTTTAATTCAACAAAACGTTGTTTAATTATTATAATTTCAAATGGATTTACTTTTAGGTGTACATCATTTAGACTAAAATTTTTTATTACTAAATTCATTAGATCTAGTCAATGATCTAATTTATGCAAAGATGTAATTATTATTTTCAATTTATTAATAAAAAAGCGTACGTCTTCCTTTTGATTTTCTTTTAAACGAAGTATTTATTATAGGTAGTAAAAGTATTGTAATTGTAAAAAAAAAAAAAAAAAAAAAAAAATCGAACTCGAGATTTTGAAGCATTTCTGCCTTTCAGACCTCTTTGAATTCGTAAAATACATCTTTGAAATCTTGTCTATGGGTCTCTCTAAGAACACAGTAACTTAAAAACCCTTTGAGGTAAATGGGTGAAATTTGGAATATTGATTTCATACTAAATATGTAGATTTCTATGGAAGTTTGAACGAAATACAATCTAAGAAAGTTTGTTCGGGTCAAGTGAACATAATAGTTACAAAATGTAAAGACCTAGGTACATAAAATTTAATTTACAGATTTAAGATTTAAAATGCAGATCCATATTAAATTTGGAACCAAATCGTTAAGGAGTTGACCATCTGTCTGTTTGTAATTTTGCATGCCTATAAACACGATAATTCAAAAACTTAACTCGTGAAATTTAAGGTCCCAATTTTAGCATCTAAAGTATAAATCATTATCAAAATTAGAACCAAATCTGTCAAATGGTTGATCGTCTGGTGGTCTGTACTTTCACATCTATGCAAATGCAATAACTCAAAAATTCAATGACTTAAATAAATAAAATTTGTTTTGTAATGTGGTGACTACAATTGCAACTCTCTGCCAAATTTTACTTTCGATATTTCAGTTTGGAATCGATATTTAGTAACTGTTGTTCCCGATTGCTATGTAATGAATACAAATATACCTACTTTCTATACTACACTATGAAGCATACAATGCTTATATGCAACCCTTAAAATAAAAATCTGTGCACTCGAGGCATTCATAGCTTCGTTCAAGATCCATAATTTTTTCTTGAGTGGGAGGGGGACAGTATTTTTATTAGAGTGTACACGAGAAAGATTTGGAGAGACAGTTCCATCTGGTTATTATCGTGTATTTAGTTATGAATGCTCGTTTTTGCCGTTAATCGGTTCAAACATGCGAAATTCAACATCTACAATAACTATTTTTGTGACTTTACTAATACAGAATGGTTCAAAACAAATCGATATTTTTAGAATGTAATATATTCTGCTAGTAGGTGAAGAGTGGATAGGACTACATATAATGGCATTTAGTATCCATAATACTAATGTGGTCTCAAGCGTTTATATATGATAAATATGTTAAAATGATGAATATTAAAATAACAGCTGATGCAGCAGTCATTTCCATATGGATCATCATGATGAAATTCACAATCGCAGTATCAGATAGTCAGTTCTCTGTAAATTCTATCAAAGAGCATTACTTAGTCCAAAGGTGAATGTGAGGTATGTTATGTGAGATTTCTGAAATATTTTTTTTTTTTCCCGAAGAAAATAATGCTGTAGTAAACGCTAATTCAGCTTTCAATGCAAAAATTTTTACAAAATATTTTGAATCTGAAATTATTTAAATTTTCTTTCTATTTAAAGGTGGCTGAAATCACACTCCTAAGTATATAAACCTCCTTCATCGGAATGTTTAAAACTTATAAAATGATTAATATTATCTCCGAAAAAAAAATGAATGAAAAAATTTAAAGTTTTCAGCTAGTTTTCGTCCCGATGATCTTAATCTAAATGACATCATATTTCATTTAAATTTTAGCATTTGAAATGGCATGTTATACTGATTATTTTTATGTTCAAAAATAGGATAGACGTTGAAAATGACTAATCTAATTTCTCTTTAAATATTTATTTCTAAATTTTAATAAATTTTATATAGTTGTTTTTTTTTAATCTAAAACCGCTTAATTCCTGAAGGTTAATTTGAAATGCCGATGTCAATTTAAAATGCAAATTTTAATCGCTAAAGCACTTTTTTTTATGCTTCTTTTATTCTCTAGGGAAATATGAAATCAGTATACATTCCTATGTAAATGAAGATAAACAAAACTCCATTTCAATTTGAAGCCAAAATTCAGTGTATGTGGAATGCTTAAATTTTTAATTTGAAAATATTCTAAAATATGTATTTTAAGTTATTTTTGTGTGACATAATATATTTTTTTTATGCAAAGAGTATTAACACTTTTAAACAATATGTTTTATAACAAAAAACTCTGTTCCTTAACTCTCACGCAGCATGAATGAATTGGGAAAAGATTTCTAACAAAATAGGAACAATGCAGTAGCGTAAATAATACATTTCACTGCTTGAAATCTAAAAAGATGGGATTAGGAACCATAAGATAAGCATCTAAGATAATTTCCTCTAGATACGCCACTAGAGAAATGCAGCATACGACAAAATAAATATTACATTTCTGATTATTATAAAAAAAAATGTTGTAGAAATAAATTCCACCTTTAATTTTTTTTAATCGTTTTCGAATAAAATTTACTCATAAATAACTTTTTCTTAAATTTGCATCGTATTTTCCAAACAAAAAAAATCTGTATATCTGTTTGAATAATTACAATTCAATGCCCTTGCAAAAATAAAGAATAAAAGTTTAGAATTTAATTGTTTTGACTGCATTTTCAATCTTTTTTCTTCTTATTTCAAACAAATTAGAAATTAAGAGTTTTTATTTTATTACAAATCAGTTTTTAACTTTGCTTCTTTTTATTGCGTATAAATTAGAATTTTAAATTCCATTGCAATGAAATCTTTAATTTCATTTTCTTTCACGAATGAATCAAGAGATTTTTTTAAATTTTATTTCATCTTTTTCAGGTAATTTGTCTGTTTATAATTAAAATATATTTATCATTTATTTTCATTATATTATATACATAATTTTTACGTTTATGTGGGATAAAAAATTTTCTAAATTGTTGAATTTTTTAGTTGTTTGAGATAGCTATGTAATTAAGGTATTATTTAAAGCATCGGCCAATACTTAAGAAAAGCTAATAACAACAACCATTTTTTCACAAATTAAATTGACACTTTCATTTAAAATAATTCCTTCAAATAAATCTTTTAAAACAAATGGCTCTTTCCCAATGACAATTTTTTTTCTAAAAATCTTGAATCATTAATGATAAGTTTAATTACAACTTTAGGTCGGAAAAATTTATTGCCGGATGTATTTACTTCGCTTATCGATTTAAATTGATGCGACGAATCAGCATAAATTTACAATGCGATAAAAAATGCTACGTCTAAGAATTTTTGAAAGCAATCATAATTCATCCACATTCAGATGACGACCGAAATTTAAATGAAGATTAAGTTATATTTCGTAATGAAAATAAACCTAAATAGCATGAGAAACGCAAGTTTTAATTCATCCGGTGATAAATTTCACACGCCGCACCTATTTCTCTGATTTATATTAACATTACTAGATTCTTATTTTATTTCATGAAAACTCTTGAAATATTGCGCTCATGAAACTACCGATTAAATTAGGGGCTTACTGAAAATTAATTTCTGACATGTTTACGATATATATATATATTTACGATATATATATAGAAGTGTTTAAATATTATATATATATATATATATATATATATATATATATATATATATATATATATAATATTTAAACTCTTCTGACGAGCATCCGTAACGAAAAAAAAAATCATACATTTGGCGAAAACCATTCATTTCAACATCAAACATATCTTTAATAAATAGGATTCCATTTCTTCACATGTAAGGGATTCGGCGATTTTTTTTTTAATCACTTGGCATCAACAGTTTTTGAAGCATGTTTTTTTCATAAACATTTCAAGGACCTTGTAAGAAACCATATTATAATTTTGTTTAATGTTTTTAGTTTACTTTTTTTGCGGGAGGAAATATTTTTAATTTAAAAAACTGCAATGGGCGGCAAAGGAAAGTAGTTGTTATCTCACCTTCATCATGTGATTAGATCGCTATCTCGTGTATTTATCATCTACTTGTGATCAATTAGCAGTTATTAAAGCCGAAATTATGTCAAGGTGATTGCTCCTTCGCCTTCCCCCTCCCCTCCCCCTCCACCCCGGTTTTTCTTGTTCATTTTTGAGATGATGATTAAAGTTCTAAAGGACTCGCTTTCCCGGTGAGGATTTTCGTATTTGTTGATTCATCATGAAGTGCTAATGGCACTTCTAAGATGTTTAATAATTTAAGATATGGAAAGTTCTCGTAAAAATAGATTGTTTACAAACATTCAGATTTATTACATAATATTGTGATAATTAATTTTCATGAACTCAGGCAAATTATGTCTTTTAATCTTACTTTTTGACTAAATTTCGGATAAAGTTTTAGTTTGCTTCAAATGTGCTTTGCGCTTTTTCTTTTTCATTTACAATCAAAAAAGATTTGTTTTCATGCTTTCACTTATCATTTTGAAAAAATAATAATAATAATAATAACCTAACACTTAATACAGTACACTCCCAAGTATCCGGCCTAATGTGGCGGAAGGACTAGCCGGATAGGCCGGAGTTCTATGAAATCTTTTCTTTGCCCACCAATACCAGAAGTCAAAGTTTTTATACCAAAACTCACTGTTATAATACCTATTTTCTCATTTCTTATTGAATACTAAGCCTTCTATCGTAAAATGTGAACACTGCCCGGTGAATCATAGAAGCAGTTGCCGGTAACGTGTTGAGTTAAAATAGAAGGCTCTGTACTGGTAATTTATATATATATATATATATATATATATATATATATATATATATATATATATATATATATATATATATGTTTAGATTCTTCACTCCACTATTCAATAATTTATAAGAGAAAAGGTAAGTTAAAGATATAAACTGTTAATATTTAACATAAATTCTGTAATGCCTAACTTAAATGCAGGAGACATAAACAAAACACTAACGCAAATCGTAGGCCTAATTTGTAAAAAAAATTTCTCAAACGGATTTAATTTTTCACCGATAAACTAAGTCGGATAGTATGGAAGTTGGAGAGTCTCGAACTAGATATTTGGGTGTGTACTATAATATAAATTTGTTAAAATTCTTTAACTGTCTTTTGTCAAATTGTATATTTAACAAAACTGCGCTTAATTAAGTGCAATTAGTAGAAGGATTTTATCCCTGAGGAGTTTTCCACTGTGACTTTGTGTTACAGTTTGAATTGGAAGGTTCCAGGTCTAAAACCTAATTCTACTAAAAATTTACCTTGTATCTGTTCCTGTTGTTAAGCAAAATTACTTGTTGTTTAACTTTGTTTCCATCAGCTAAATACCTTAAGTTAATTTGGCATAGAAATTCGAAGAGGGTTGCTGACTTAGGCATTACACTTGTTATCTGAGAACAGTTCAAAATGGGAAGTTCCATCCTAAATCAGTACTCATAATTCTCCAAAATAGGAAATTAATATAACTAAATGAAACTCAGATGATTAAGAATTGAAGTTATAAATAATAATAATTAAAAACCTTTAGAATAGAAAAAGATTTATCTTTTTATAAATAGAAAGCAAATGCAATCCGAGTTAAATAAAGGAAAAAATTCTCAAATGAACTTTTTTTGTAGACTCCACATTTATTTAATTTCAGTTCGAAAAAACTGAGTTAAAAGATTTTCAAAATATGTGATTAGATAAGAGCCAATCATTTTGTATCTTTAACTTAGTAAAGACAGAAAAAGATTCTTTGAAAGACAAAGTTTCGATGCAAATTTTTTTGAATAAAGTACAAAATTCCCTTTATTCTTTTAAATATGTAGATCAACACTTCAAAGTCTTTATTTAATTTTTAAGTCTCAATTAATAAAAATTTGCAGTTATGTATTTCCAACCTGACAATCTATAGACATGCATGCAATAGATGTAAAAAAAAAAAATGTCTTTCATCTGCTTTTTTCTGCAACTTCATCTGCTTTTATTCGATTCTCAATCATTAATACACAAAATATATTTGAAGAAAATGGTTGTTTGAAACTTTTCAATCAAATCTCATTAATAAATGTCTGAAATTAAATTCATTTTTATCTATTTCTAATTTATCCAATACTTGCAGTCACCTAAAAATGTTTAGGATGGAAATAAAGTCACTGAAAATTTTAATAAAAGAAGTCATGAATAAAAGATTGAGATAACACAAAACCTATGTAATCCTGTACTGTTAACAGTTTGTTTATACGTTTCTCATTTATATGTTGTTGTAAAGCTTCGGTTGCGGACATTTATCAGCATTGGAGGAAACTAACTGGAAAAATCATAAAAGCAGAGATCACTTATGAATGAATTATGATACCAATATCATGACTTCTAAATTATTTACAGTTAATGATCAAATGTATAAGATACTATTTAATACTAATTTAAGCGATATTTAAGAAGTAAAGAAGTTATTCCATCTTCTTTTTAAAATTTCAATAGACATCGTGAAATTGGAAAATCTTGAGCCTTTTTGAGTGATGATAACCCTCAATAAATTCATAACATTATATTTAAAAACCCCAAATAATCTGAGAGTTAGATGACGTTCAAATGTTTTTTTAAGTAAATGCCTGTCTGCATATACATAAATTGCAGTACCAGGAAGACAGAGCTTAGCTCGGCAGTTTTGCTATTTTTTGGGTGTTGGGGTGGTGTGGAAAATGTAGATACGAATCACGCATACTGATTACATATGAATATTTTTCAATCTTGACTACATATGAACTGATAATTTAAATTTTTAAAAAATCATGAATGCACATGTTTAACATGTTATTCGAAACAATATGTTATAATACAGTATTCATTTTATAGTTTAGTTAGTTATATTAACGTCCTGTTTGAAGCAACACTAGGGCTATTTTGGGACGGACCTCGTAATTCTGCACCACGGTCAGATGACGAGGACGACACCTGAGCTGGCACCCCTCTCTCCACACCACACCAGCGGGAGTACATTTGGTCGGGACGGATTTAACGTACAAAAGACCCCCTTACACGACGGTTCTTCGGTGGAATTGGGTCTCGAACCTGAAACCCTCCGGTTCCGAAGCCGTGACCTTACCACCAGGCCACCGCGGCCCCTTTATAGTTTATCTATCACTACTTATATCTGTGAACTTACACTCAGTGTTGCCATGTTGAAATCGAGTTCGAGATGGCCCTCTATATGACATTATCAGCATAAGAGCACATAGAAATCGCTTTCATAGTTAAAAAGAGGTTGAATAAATGTATTCTAATAGTTATTTATAAAAAAAAATGTTTTATTTATGTGTGTGTGTAAAATTGCATTTTTTCAGGAAAGACACCTGTATAGCACACACCTTAAAAAACAAAACCTTCTCTAAATATAAAATTTGTTCCGAAACGTTACAGCCGTTTCCTAGATACACGAAATAAATATATATACAAGAATTGCTTATTTAAAGATATAAGATAAAATAAAAAAACGAATAATTTACATTCAATGTATGCAATAAAATATTGATTTTTACGATAAAAATTTAATTATAGTTTTTAATACTATCTAAAAAATACTAATAGTATCTTTAAAAACTTTATTTTAAATGCATGCTTGCATTATTAGTATTAAATTTGTAATTTTCAAAAAAAAAAAAATACTAAACTTTTGTTCATTCGTCTTATAATTTACAATTTCAATGTGGTATTAATATCTTAAAATATTTAAAATCATTATTTTTAAATAAATGTATATTAGCATTACATTTTTTTTGTAAATAAAATTGTTTATCAAAATTTCAATTTACATATCGTTTTACGTCAATCTCCTGAAAGATATTTATACCATGCTTTACAGTCATTTCACACAAGATTGCTTTTCCCGTTCCATTCAGAAGCTGATTCAAATCGCCGTCTTCATGTCTCAGACTGAAGAAATCACACTGAGGTATATTTCCAATTCAAATCGGGTGGAGCTTCCGAAATCAAATCCGTGAAAGGTCCCACTCCTTTTTACCAACACCATCTTTATCCTACAGTGGCATTTTAAATTTGAAAGAGCGACAGTTAAAGTTACTACAACCAATAAATAAACGGAAGATAGACACCAAGACAAGACGAGACACCAACTTTTCCCACTTGCCACCGATTTGCATTCAGCCTCCTTCAAACTGAAAAATCGCTTCCATTGAAATCGAGGTGAATCAAAAAGCAAAGCTGAATGGAAGCATTTTAACATGGCATATAAATAATTGGAGGAGATAGAACGAAGGGAAAGATAGAGGGGGGGGGGGGTATTTGAAGGTATGAATCTGGTCACGTGAGTTGTCAGTGGTGGATGGATTTATGAGTGTTCGCGGAGTCAGTTATGAGGCCATAAAGCAAATTCCAAGTTCGGCCCAATGACCTGCGTCAGACACCTGCACCCGCGCTCATGGCACCTTCAGGAAAATTGAAGAACACCTTTTCCATAATGGAAAGTTTATCGCCGCCTAATGCGGTCGTTTCGCTCTCATGTCAACTCGGATTCTTGATCCCTGCTAACGATGAGCAATCCGCGATTCCCCAGCAGATTGATCCACTGGTGGTTGGGTGGGCCTGGTTAACTATCCATCTAAGTTTTTGATACTACAATTTGTACTTGTTGTACTAGTACTCTCTACTATTCTGTTTGCAAAAACCCCGGCTTATAGTTCTCATATAGTCTACTAGCTTATAGCTCAACGGCTCTACTCTGTCCGAGATATCTCAAGAGCAAAATGTTTCTAACCCAACACCCAAAAAAATATAAGAAAGTCTAACCGGACCCCTATTTAATAAGCGAACAGTATGATGTGACATAGTTGGAAAATAAACAGTATACAGGCATAACTTAGAAAACAAATATAACACACAGTTAATATTTGTAAGCAAAAATACTATATAATAGCACAGCTAAAAACAAATAGCATACAGTGGCATAGCTCTAAGTAAATAGCTTACAATGGGCAGTTTGAAAACTAACAATTTTCTGAAACAAATAAGCAGATGTTTTTTTTTTGGGGGGGGGGAGGGGGGATAATCTGTAAATATACCTTTGATATATTTGATTGATAAAAATGTTATTTTTATAGCTTCATTAAGTAATAAGATTCTAAAGCAAATTTGCATAAACAACTTATCTATTACTTCACAGATCTGCCAGGCCAAATTGAACTTCGTAATTCTAAATTGAAGTCAGATATTGAGATTAACCCTTTGAGTACACATTTTTTTTTCTTTGCATTTGGATCACAATTTTTTTGGACATTTAAGAGCAGTAGATTTTATGCAAAAATTCATTTAATTTCATATTATTCATGATATTGAGATAATTTAGAGTATTTAGTATTACAAAAAAAAACGTGAAACATAAATTCAAAAAGTGCATTACGTTCTTATACGTCAAATGTACCTAAAGGGTTAATATTTTAACCAATAAATAATTCATCGTCTCACACCACAGTTACTAACATCAATTTCAACTCGCAAGAATTTCATATATTTCCTTTATTAAGATTCTAATTTACTATCTTCTGATTGGTAGTGAAACACGAACCACCTGTTGCGTTACACATTTCTTTATTTTATTTATAACAACTCAGGAAAAGCAAAGTTTTCTCATCAAATGTATTCTTCTTTTTGAAATTATGAATTCAAAATAATAATAATAATCGTATCTGGCGTTATGTTATAAAAGGAAGGAAGAAACATAAGACACTTTTAACCAAAGTTCGGAATATATTTTACTAAATATATGCTTCAGTTTTCATGATGAACCATGTTTTATTTTATGTTGTAAATTTTAACGCATGATACGCATTGATGGTAATACACAATTAAAATTATTTATACACTACACGCGTTGTGTAGTATCACAAATTTCACTATGCATGATATTATATTACTATTCTGTAATGGGCTAAAAAATAAGATATTTCCCTTTCATAAAACAAAATTAAAAATTTTTGAAATTAAATTTTGAACTTTTTATAAAAATGAATAATAATTTTATAAAATTAATAATAATAATAATAATAATAATTAATTATAATTCAGGTTTTATAAGGATGTTTTCATGGTCATGTTTGTTACATTGACCTTGCCAAATTGCTCCAATGTGAGTTTTTTCATTTCTATAGATTATATCAATACCCAGTCCTTCAGGAGATAAAAAAACAGCCATGCAAAAAAGTCAAAACACTTAAATAGTTTTGCACTCTCATATTTTATTCCCTAAGCAAGAATGGAACGTCTATGTAAGTCAAATATGCATGCTGATTTGAAAGAAGCAGCTGCTCTCTGCAACTGCTAATCTTCAGATCTTTATTTTCTCTCAGGTGAAGTGATAAACTCATCTCCCAACTTGCCCTATCGTCTCTTATCATTTTAACAAAACTGTGCCTTCCAGCAATACAATACACACACTCCTAAATAAAGTGTGTTCCAAAATTAGCTCAAGATTTCAATTTGCCATCATTCGTGCAACAAAGTGTTGACAACCGATTAAAAAAAACAATTTACAGCTGATAGTTTAGGGTTAGTAAAAATGTAACATTACACGATAAAACAACGGTTTTTATTGTTGAACAATATTTATATTTCAAATATAATGAAACCTCGCGGCCATAGTTCGAAAATTTGGGAATTGGCCCCTTAGATCATGTGATTTAACACCAATGGATTTTTTTTTTTTTTTGATGGGATTATTTTAAGTCAAAGATCTGTGCCATCAAGCCCACAAGCATGCGTGCATTGAAGGAGGAAATGCAACGCCGCATCAACGAAATTCAGTCACATTTATGTAAAACGGTCATGGAAAATTTTCGACAAAAGAGTGCTTATGTGCCAACAAAGTCGTGCAGGCCATTTGTCCTATGTGTTATTCCATACATTACCATATCCTGTGTACTTTACGATTCAATAAAAATATAACAATTTAAAGAGAAAAAAAAAGTACATTTGATTCAAATCTTGCGTTAACACATTGCTCTATCGTATAATGTTCCATTCTTACTAACCCTAAACTATCAGCTGTCAAACGACTTTTCAATAATGTTGCCAACATTTTACTGCATAAATGGTGTCAAATTCAAATCTTTCGTTAATTTTGGGACACCCTTTAGAAATATACTACTTTACACAGAAGGATGCAAATACATAGCGATAAGCGATACATAGCGATTTCCTATTAACCAAGTTTCTGTGATTCAACCATCTGTTAATACTTCATGTATATTCTAATAAAAGAATAAATTCTCTAGATGGTCATTATTAACCAAATAAAAGTAAAAGCTAATTAAATTTGCTACAAATTTAATGAAATTAATTGTGAATACCCTCAAATATTTACTTAATGTTTGTTAAAATTAACGAATAGAGGTATCGTGAAATGAGAATCATCATAAAAGTTTTCATAGAAGTTTATTCTTTCATGGTAAGAATTAAAATTAATTAGTTTTCTGCAATGAATAGTGTTACATAAGATGCTTAAATGAACCAAGGGTAAAAGATAATGAGTTTTCAAATCGTCGGTTTTCCTTGTACCGGTATTTCTTCCGCAATCTATAGTCAGCATTTTTAAGTATACTAGCTTTGTTGTTTCATTATCTGAGAAAATATTCCTAAGGGTCATGTTTCTTCTTCTTCTTCTTCTTTTTATTTTTTTATAATTTATTTTTTTCCCCGATTCTAAGACTAGCGAATCGTATCAACATGATAATTGTTAAATGATTTAATTAGATACTGCTTTTATTAATTCCGAATGTTAATCATGTTTTCTTCTTAGAGATTAAGACATATACGATGTAGTCCTGTTTAAAATCCGCAAAGTTTCAATTAAGTTGATATTAATTCCTTTGGAAATTTAGAATTTTATTTTATTAGTGTTGTTGATAAGAGCCCATGAGTGCATATGGCAAAGATAGAATATAGTTTATTCTAAATTCCTGTTACAATATAAGCATTTTATCTAATGGAAAATCATTTTTCTGGTTGATTTTGAAAAACTAATTCTTATTGTTTGAATAAAATGTATAACAGCCATGTTTGGCCTTGCTGGGCCAAATAAATGAAATTTTTAAAAGCATGAGTCAATTCGATTGTTGATTCGTTACATGATAATTGAGTTCGAATTGAGTTTGAAAATAAATGCCCCACTTGTCAACTCGAAAGAGTTTCAAAATCAATTTTATTAAGTCTAATTTCGAAATTTTTTTTTTGTTTGTGTTTTGCAGTGTTAGATAAGATCAAAGAAATGTGAAACATTTAAAAATTAAACATTTGTGAAAAGAAATGGAGACGGCCATTTTTTCAACATTACAATTCATTTACAAATGGTTCTATGACATTTTACAGACAACTCTAATAGATAAAACATTAAAACGGTTTTAATTTGATGACCAATATTCAATGCAATAATTGTTTGTTTCCAAACCTTGCTGCCAAATATTGTAAAATTTAAAGATCCGAATTTTACTGATTTTGACTCCATATAGGAATCGCACACAAATTCTTCAGTGTGCATATAATTAAATTTCAGTTATTATTTTTTTTATTGCTTATATATGTAATGATATCTCTTAATCTAATTTAAAACCAAATTAATTTCCTATTTTTGTTATCCTAAATTAGTCCATACTATATTATTCTCAAATTTTCTATTATTTTCTGATCCAAATTCACCTTTTTTAAATTTAATTATTTCTAACAAGCACTAAATTTTCTAACTATTACAGTCCCCACGATACAAGTGAAGGGAATAACAATTTCTAACGCCCACGGCATTCCATCTAAGAGTCTCTTTCCTGAAACGATACTTGTCAAAGAAATCAATATAAGAATATCTTACTAAAAGCGCTGCAGGAAACACCGCACTTTCCTTTTGTGTTTCGCTGTGAATGGACCGAACCTTTCCTTTTACAAACTATACCCTCCCGTGGGAAAATAGTCTACCCGCTGGTGTGGTGTGAAGGAGGGGTGCTAGTTCAGGTGTCGTCCTCGTCATCTGACCGCGGTTCAAAATGACGAGGTCCGTCCCAAAATAGCCCTAGTGTTGCTTTAAAACGTGAATTTAATATAACTAAACTAAACCTGTGGGAAAATAATTTAAGTTAAATTTTTTTTAACTGTGACCTTTTTAGCCTGATATCTCGAATAGATAGATAGATAAATAGTGAGATAGATAGATAGACAGACAGAAAAATAGACATAATTATACAATAACTTAAATAGCCACGTTGTAATTCGTAGTTAGGTAAGTATAACCATTAATATACTATCAAATAAATACTTTGAATTTAATTATCAAAACAGCAGAATATAATATGTAAATACAATCTATAAATTTTTCTTTCTGAAAACTGTTTCGAATTTTAACATAGTCCACCTTGTTTTCTTAAATTATCTTGTCCGGAAAATTCTTCACTGGGTCGAACTTTCCCTTCTGAAAACCTGAATCAACAAAAGACATTACAATCCTTTGACTTTCCGTTTCCTTTCTGTGCGTGTTTGTTTCGATCTTCTGCCCTTCTGGGCGGTTCCCTTTGCAAAGAAAGGATGTGAAAATGTACAACTGATTAATAAAATTGTTTTTTATAATGCAAATTCAAAATATTTGTCATCATAATTTTATTGTTATTATTATTCGTGCATATGCATTATGTATATATAGGTCGGTAAAGCAGCAAGAAATCTCTCGGAGTTTCCAAGTAATAGGCCGAGACCGTGTATTAACCTGATCTTAGCTGACGCTACGCTAAAAGATCATTAATACAGTAAAGCCATGTTTATCTGTTTTTCTGGTAGCGGTGACCTGGTGGTAAGGTGGTAAGGCTTGTGAGCCGTAGGGTTTCAGGTTCGAGACCCGATTCCACCGAAGAACCGTCGTGTAAGGGGGTCTGTTGCACGTTAAATCCGTCATGCCAAACGTCCCCCCGCTGGCGTGGTGTGGAGAGGGGGGTGTCAGCTCAGGTGTCGTCCTCGTCATCTGACCGCGGCTCAAAATGACGAGGTCCGTCCCAAAATAGCCCTAGTGGTGCTTTACAACGGGACGTTAATATAACTAAACTAAACTTATCTGTTTTTCTAAGAACTGAAATGAAATTATATAAATGAAAAAAGCTTTTAATCTATATTTTAATAAATTATAACTGAACATTTTTCTTATGATAAATTTATAATGTTCCAAATGCACTACAATTTTATGTTATATAATTATTACAAACTGAATACTATTATGCAAATTCATTTGAAAAAACTGATTTGAAAATTTTCTGAGGTAGTTCTATATATTACTGTATAGTACAGAAAGATTAAATTTTTTATTTATCTTTATTTATAGAAAGATTAAATAGCTATTATAAAGATAATAAAAATCCTTTATTGAATATCTTAAGTAGGAATTATATATTTTTCATTTTATACAACTTATGTGCCTACAGGCTAACGCACCGTCCTAAGATTGTCTGTGAATACTGAACATAGCATTTTGAATCGAATTAAGCTTCTTTTTTTTTTTTTTTTTTTAAATTATAGCCAGTCACCTTACCACAGAACTAAGCCGCATAAACAGGGATGAATCGAATTAAGCTCATGGAAAACTTGATCATTAGTGTTTTGACAAACAATATAAATCCTAAGTTTTTACAATGGTCCAAAAGAGTTTAAAGAAAAGTGAAATAATCTCTTCACATTTCTCGACATTATAGCTTAAATTAGCAAAAACAATCGTTATCCTTTAGTTCACCTTTTCCTAAATAATTTCTGAATAATTCCGAATAATTCTTCAATTCACAATAGATTCTGAATAATTCCGAATAGTTCTTCAATCAATTCACAATAGTTTCTGAATAATTCCGAATAGTTCTTCAATTCACAATAGTTTCTGAGTAATTCCGAATAGTTCTTCCATTCACAATAGCTTCTGAATAACTTCGAATAGTTTTCAATTCACAATAATTTCTGAATTACTCCCAAATCATGATATCTGTATCATTGTATATATATTCTTTGAAAGTGATCACCACAAAAAAAGTTCATATAACCGAACTTTTGTGTCGTATAAATGAACTTATTTATCATTACAATAGTTATGAATGAATTGAGTTTATGATGAAACGACGAATAAATGCAAATGATTTATAAATGAAAAACGTGTAAATGCCATTTTACTGCATGTGATAACAAAAACTCTTTTATTTTAAGTCGAAAAATAGAACATAAAACTTGGATTCAAAAACAATAATTTTAAAATCATTCTCGACATGATTTCATAAATACTATTAAATAATACTATAAATCTTAAACTTAAAAGGACAAGATAGGAAAAGGAGGGGGGGGGGGGCACATCGCCAGCGATTCGGATGGTCCAATGCCACGGAACACAACAAATGATCTTTTTTGAACTTGAGCAACACTAAACAGGTTGGCAGGCTGCTTGACAAGAGTCTTTACACCTTTGCGGACGGGATGGTGCACCTTGTAGATTAGGAGCACCCTCTTGCCATCTATTACTCAAATTCTGAACAGCTGTCTGTCCGTCCGGGTGTGGTTAATACATAGCTCGTCCACCATCTCTCTGTGGTGTGGATTGTTACTTGGGTGTTGCAACTTGGGATGGATACTCGAAATTAAAGTAGGAGTAGTACAATAAAGAAACATGGGCTATTATCGTTTGGCAAGGTGAGAAAAAGGCGGTTGCTCCTCCCCCATGGGCGCTACCGATGTTCTAAAATGCTTTGAAGAACATTTGCTCAAATTGGTGTTACTTTGATGGCAGTAATATAATTTGGAAAAGACTTGAAAAGCTGACGGCAGAAACAAATGTATCAGTATTTAAAGTTATTGTTGCACAATGAAAGGGGGGGGGGACATTTTAAGAAAATCAGTACTAATGCCTTTTAAGTAGAAATTTTAAACGACACGCTAATGCCTATAAATAAAGGGACAAACATAAAATGTTAATATTTGTTCAGAAAATTAAATTATAAAGACATAGTTGCTAAGCATAGAAAATAAATTTTCCTATTATGTGATTAATATACAACTATTTTAAATCACGTGATAAGCAGGGAAATTACATAAGGTGATAATGTGGGAAACTAGGCAATATGAAAGAAAAAGAAGTTATATTGTACATATCGTATATTCAATATTGGTGTTCCTTTCTGATCTGTCATTTTTCTCATCTGATATGCCAAATAATATGATTCAAAGAATGAATGTACACTTATTAACCTTTGGAAATATCGTGAGCAACTTAGGAGAAGCTGTTATACAATTATAAATATTACTTATGATTTCAGAATTAACAAAAACGTCATTGCACAGTTGTGGGAAAGCTGTTATGAAATTAAAACAATTATAGATCCTATAATTCTGATTGATCAAGCAAAATTTCTGCAATTGAGAATTGTTGCATAAATATTATAGCACCCCCGCCCACCCTCCCATCAAAAAAAAAGACTGTCAAAAAAAACTACTTTCAGACTGACTCAAGGAATATAGACAACCATGAGCAGTTCAACATCACACCTAGGGATTGCAATACCGATATATCGGGATACCGAATACCGGTATTCTGAGCCATTTGTACAATTTTGTTATATTAGTATTCACAAGTTTAAATACCGTTTTTTCGGTATTTATTAGAAACTTTTTAAATTGTCTCCTCTATATGTTCCGGAATCGCCAACATAGCAAAATTGTATACGTTTTTCTTTTTATGTCTCCCTAACGGGCGAAATTAATTATGCTGTGAATACAAAGTTGCATCGTACAATCAAGAGAAGTGATAAAATACTGTGTGACAACGAATTGTAAAACCCTCCGCACTTTTACGCATGCTTTAGGATGGGTTTAATTCGACAAAATAGGGGTTTGAATCGACAGGGGTTTCAATACGATTTTCGAAACTGAGAAATCCAATCCAAAAAGCAATAATCGACTTAAATTAATTTTTCAGATAGTGAATTCGACTTAATATCCAGAACTGTATCAGCTCTACTTCCAATAAAACTGGCGTTTGAGGCATTATGTCGAAGAGATTATAATTTATTAACAGCTAATGCAGCAATAAATTTCATGTTGCAGTCACAAAGAACAGCACACATCATTATCTGAAGAATCATATATTTCATTGAAAAATCGCACAGAAGAAAGGCATACCGAAATAGAAAATGCCTTACGGCATTTACATAATTATAATGACTTTTAAATAGAAAATGAAAAAGAAGAAAAGAGACTAACCATTTCAAATCTGATCAAGTTTATAGTAAATTTTCTTAAAATGTTTTACCCACAAACCTATCCACATTCAGAAGAATTCTGTACAGTTATCGAAGATTAAGATGACACTAATGCCGATAGTGAAAAGGAATTGTCTCGCGAACAAAAATTAGAATTATCGATAAATAAAAAAAAAAAATTCAACAAACCAAAATACAATACAGAAATCAGCTATATCCAAAACCATCCGACGAGAAATGGATTTATTTGAAGGAAGCGATTTAAAGGTAAATACTTGGAAAAAATATATCGCGCATTTCTAACAGTCCCACCTACTAGCGTAGATGCCGAAAGAGCGTTTTCAACAGCTGCTAATTTTTGCACAAAATTACGTTCCAGGCTTAATGACAGTACAATTGATGCATTTCAAAAATTTGTAATAGTACCACAGACTGAATAGTGAAATTTACTCTTTTTTGTGATTTAAATAAATAAGATGTTCCTTTACATGTTTGTGATTCTTTATATACTGTTATAATTTATAAATTACAAATTATTTTTTGTGATATTTACACTCTCTGATAAAACTGGCAAATAAAATACAAAAATACCAGTGTTTTCTTTCTTTTTCTAAAATTTCTTCTACCGGTATTAAAACCGGCATCCCGGTTTTAAGATCTAAAAAATACCGAATACCGGTATTGAACTTTTGGTCCGATATTGCAATCCCAAATCACACCAGACGATTACCAGCTGATTAAAATAAGTTGATGTTGTTGTTGTTTTTGTGTGTGTGTGTTTGTCCATATTCCATTTAGACATATTCCATCGGATATTTTTAACAAAAGGAAGAGATATGAGAGATGTCGTTAACATGACAATAAGACTTATCAGCAGCGGTGAAGACTTATCAGCAGCGGTGAAGACTTATCAGCAGCATGCATCAAAGTAGATTTTGTTTATCGTCAAATTCAAGATTCCAGTATATTTTGAGCGAATCTGAAAATGGTTATTTTTCCAAGAATATTCTGGGAGCTGACAAAGGGGTAACTTGCTATCGTCTGTATTAACATAATGTTAAACGGACGGAAGTGACTTCACGACATGAAAAGCGGCATTGTGGATCAACAAACTGATTGCCAATTTATTGCAGTGCCTCATGCACAATATTTTCGTGGTGTTAATGGAAATTGTCCAAATCTTCATTGGTTGTCAATGCTTGCCGCCATCATCTGTTATCAATTGAAGTTGAAAGGATACATCGAATGCATGGCACTTTATATTCATTTTACATTAATTCCATCGAACATTATGGAATGCACTTGGCAGACACGTAGCAAAACGCAATTCAATACAATTTTTTTTTTCTAAGAAAAAGCCTTTTAGTACCTAACCGGGAGTGGCAAAATTCAAAATTTCCTAGAAAACATGATTAGAAGTATTGATATGCATGTATTACAATGAAATGTAGTATTTAGCTTACTCTTTTTAAAATCCTAAATTGTTAAGCTTCTTGTTTTGTACTCTATTTCTCTCTTTGTAATTCTATATATATATATATATATATATATATTTTTGCATTATACTTTTGTTTTACTGTCTTTGACATTTGTACTTTGAATAACTTAAACAATTTCAATTTATTTTTCCTTCTGAAATTTTACTGTCCCTTAATTTACGAAGAGTTGAATAATTGAGGGAACAGAATATTTGTGATAACTTAATAAAATAATTTTACATATAGAATATTTGTGATAACAGAGTGGGGTTGTTTTTTTAGGGGTTTTTTTTTGGGGGGGGGATCTTTTCTTTTGAGGATTGATTTGTCAGAGTTTTCTTTAAATAGTTGTTACACAATGGCGAAGAAATTTTTTGGAAAAAAATACCCCACACAAATATATTTGATATAAATTTTTTTCAGTAAACGTTAATTAATTCGAAAAGATATAAGGCAATAATTTTGAACAGATGTGTCGACGAGACATTGAAACAAAATAAAAGACATGAACTATTAGAAAAAACTTACGATTATTTTCTCGTTTTAATCAAAGGAAAAAACTAAATTTTTATAAAATTAAAACAAGAAACTAACCTTAAAACCATTTCACACTTAAAAATGTAAATTGCAATAAAGAATCAAAAGCAAAAAGACCAGAACTGATTCTCCTAATTTGATATACCTGGTCTCTTTAAATTTATGACATATGTTAACCACTTTATCAATTCATTTAGTCGTGCTCAGACATTTCAAAAATCTCAATCATTAGAATGTGCATGTCAGAACAAAATTACATCGAAAGAGAACGTTCTTCAAAAAGTTTTACAACGAAGAGAGGGGGAGAGAAACACTTTGGAGGCTCGACGATTGTTTGATTTGCGATTCGACACGTCCTAGCTGCTGTTGGGTCATTTTATCGACCATCGCAGGGACGATGACAAGTACCATCGGGATCCCCATTACTTCTTAAATGATGTACACTTGCCACGGAGGGATGAAACAGCAGCCGCATCATGTTCTAAATTGAAATCTGGAATGCGTCACTGTTTCTTACAAGCGAACAGTTAATCTTTTCGACTAATCTTGAATTTTAAAATATCGCACTTCAAAAATTATTATTAAGACATAAAAGGCATTTTTTAATTGTCATTTCAAAAATTATCGTAAGACTTTCTGTTAGATATGCAACATACATATAAAAAAAATCAAGAAAAGTCAGTATTGATTAGGAAGAATTATTTTAAAATTGTTAAATAATTAGTTTCAATTCCTTTTTATTCTAGCTAATGTTTTATTTTCTTACATATTTGTGAACTCTGAATCGTATTAATTTCTGTACATTTGAATAGATAAGGATACAGAAACCATATTTCTTATGACAGCGGGAAAGAAAAAAATATTTTTGCTGCCTTTTCTTTTAAAGTTTTCTTCAGTCAATCATTTCAAAGCCTGTGACAAAATAACTCTCGCGCTGTTTCATATAAATTTTCTCAATATTCGGGTTGTCGTTACTACTGTATCGAAATGAAACCAAATCTTTGGCCAATCTTCTGTCTAATTTATTTAATTTTTAAGAATAGGGAACATTTATCACTATATTGAAGAATTTTATATAAATGAAAAAGAATATGATCATGATTATATTAATTTACCTGATATCACAGTTTCATAAGAAAGGTCACTGCGGTTATCATTTTAACATGCATCTGTATCATATAATCCGGATAAGTCTATTACAATTATCCTATGCTCTAAGTTATATTTCGCACAAACCTTTAAAACTGAAACATTTCTTATCGTTCTGCTTTGTTTTAATGTAAAAGAGAAAAATAATTCCGGTATAAAAGTATTTTTCGATTTTTTTTCACTTAATTACTATCGAAAATTTAAAATACTAAAAGGATTTTATACATTTACACCATATTGTGTACTGTTATGCTCTTTTTTACTGATTCTACTTATTTCACCACTGACATACATATGTATCAACTAACAGATAAAAATAAAAAGTGACTGAACAATTAATTTAAGTAAAATTAATCAAATGTAATATAAATTCGAACAAAATTTTGTACAAAATAGATAAGATTTATTCTTATACAGCTGATGAAAAAGAATTATTCCAATATACAAAGAAAACAATGTCAAAAGATTATACAAAAATTAAGAAATATTAAATCCAAATGTATGTTCGAACATACTAATCTAATTAAAATTCTGATGAAAATCGAAAGCGAAAAAATAAATAATTATTTCAATTTGTATAAGAACTCTTCTTATCGTTAATTGCTCAGTGACCAATGAATTCAAAATTTGTAATATAACAGTTCACTTTATGATTTATTTTATTTTACATTTATCATGTAAATGATTTATCATAATAAATGTAAATCTTATGCCAAATTTTATTTAAATGCCGTTGTGCAACTGGGAACAGTGATAACTAGTTGTGAGTTAATTAGTTTTTAAGAAAAATTTCGAGAAAAATTCATGTTTGTTCTAAGTTAGAATAAAAATAAAAAAATAGAATCTTGCTTGACGGATTGGAAATTTTCAATTCTACACAGCAAATGTTTGCGCTTTAATGCTGTCTCTACTAGTTTATAAGCATGAAATTTGTTGAAGGATAATTTCATCTTCATTGCAAATTCGCGTTCCTTTCACATAACATATGACAACAAAAAATCCTGAGTAATAGCTTTGAAAATTCATTACTAAAACAGACATGTTCTAGCATGCTGATAGGAAGTCTTAAGAATAATGATCAAAAGCTGCCCTTGCATCGGATTATCCTTGCAACAAATGCCATCGATCATTACAGCAAAAGTGCGAAAGATGAAGATGATTCATTTCATTAGCCAATATATCGGAAACTTGATTGCGGAGATTGCAACACAGTATCCGCTGGATTATAAAAAGTGTACAGTATAATTAATAACTTAATTTTTTTATTAAAATACAACTCACACATTCATTCAACATTTAATCTTCAAATCTGTCTTGAAAATCAGCAAAGTAGCCCTATTATAACAAATTAATAACGGTATATCTTAATCTATCATACTGAGCGTTTAATGTTTCGAGGGATTATTTATACACATTGTTTTAAAACTTTCAAGATAGAGTTGTCTCTTAGAAACCGAAAATGTCATACAAAATACTTCAAGTATCCAAAAGCGATAAACACTTGCTGCTGTTGAATTGTTTATTTGCCTGTAATCTGATTAACAAAAGCGGCAAGATCTACAAAAAGGACCTGATAACCAGAATTCCCTTGCGTCCTGCCGCTGGGAGATAAAGACCTCATTTGTGAGTACTCAGTTTATCGTGAATTAGGATAATTTCGCATTCACCCTCAGTCGTGTACGACGCATTTCCGATGTTGATAAAATGGCCTGTACAGCTCATACAACTGAGATCTGATGCATCTTCATCACGCAAGGTGGCTTCAAAGGACAAGATAATGTGATGCCCACAAGGAATAGCAATGGCCCCCTTTGTTCAGGTATGCCTTTCTCGCGCCTATCCGCCAACATTTGCTCTTATCATTTAGTAAATTAGCCGGCCAATCTCCCTTCCCCATCTGGTTGGCAAAGAAATAAGTAAATTATTGATCTTTCATGAACGGGAGCACGTTTGAAATAAAGACGAGAGACCAGAGAAATCCACAGCTGTCATTGATGTGAGCTATTTATTTGGTGACCCCTGTAATTTCTTTCCAATTAGAGCCAACCGAGGTGTGAAGTCATTTGCACCAGATGGCGCTTTGGGATGTTTTAAAAAGGCACCGATGTCTTTGCCTGAGGGTCGAGCGTTACACGCAGAGCATTTGAATCATGCCGTAACCGGGAAAAAATGCCACAAATTATTTCAAATAAGGACTCGTTCCTTTTCTTTGGTCTCTCTTTTTTTTTCTCTCTCTCCCTCTAATAGTGTATGATTTGGAATCATAATAATAAATGCCACGCTTTGTCTTTCTATGTTATTACAAAAGTTTTTTTTTCGGTGTGCGGAAATATGGCGAAGGTTATTACTGCTGAAAATAAGTATTTGATCGAAGAATGGAGTATTTTATTTTTCATTATTATTATTTTTTTTCAACTTTGTGTTTACACTTGACCGATTTGCGATGAAATTTATGAGTTTTGTAAAATGTCTATCAATCGCATGATAGATCGATGTTAGAAACCAATCATTCAAAAACAGTAAAAATGAAAGGAATAAAAAAAAAAAGAAGAAGAAAAAACAAAGATTTCGGAAGATTGTTTCCATAGAAAGATAGAAAGAGGTTGTTTTCTTTAGAATTCAATTAGTGAACGCGAAATCAGTGTTTATTTTAAAACAAGGACATAAAGAAAATGATTTTTCCTCCCCTAACTTTTTGAAAATAAGTACACATTTTAGATCACGATGATATAAAATCAATTTCGAACAGGGAGAAATATCGTTGCTTTTGCTTACTTTGATTGAATAAGAATGCTAGGAAATATATTTGGTTGCTAAAGCAGAAAAAGAAAGAAAATTATTTAATTCCATTACAAAGAAGAAGCATTTGTCGATATATTTCCTGAGTCTGGTTCACCGTACTGAGAAATATATTGGACATAATGTCTTCGATCTTAGCTTCGGCTAAAAATCTAATGTTAAAATTACATCATATCTAAGGAATTTACTTTTAAGAAAAGATTAGATCATGTGAAACGAAAGCGATTTTTGTAAATTTGTTTTCAATAATTATAAAGTCTCATTTTAATTGATCAGTCTATCGTGCACTTTGTTCTAGGTTGGCAGATACTTAAAAGAATTCAATCCCTTTTGAATTTCAATAACAATTCGCATAGTAAACTAGCAATAACAGAAATATCTAGCTTAAATAAATCAGCTACATTAACAAAGAGCTATTTAGGTTGTGTTTTTTTTAAATCTTATATGAATTTGGTATTTTTTTGGTCCTTGAGTGTTTAATAAAAGAAAATGGAATTCAGAATTTCCTTAATTGTTTATGAATTCGTTTGTTTAGACCAGATCTTATTAGACTATTCTTATTCGTAGAATCTTTTAGATGGAGAAAAATTGTAGATCAATTTTTCTTTCATTCTTGAGATAATGATTGATATTTAAGAAATAGAATTGATGAATTCGGAATTTGGTTGTTAAAATCCACTTTTTCGAAGAAATAAAAAAAAACTCACAATGCATAAAGATATATTTCTGTAAAAAATTGAACTAAAATTAAATACCGAAAAAAATGAAGCATTAGCAATTTATTCAAGCAAAGCTTTTTTTTTTCTTTGCTTTATCTTCGAATTGATTTTCTTAAAAAAATTTTTTAAGTCATTTTTAGTCAAATTTTAAAACTTTTTAATATCTTTTACTCTTCTGCAAATAAAAAGTAGGACATCCATAACAATTTCAAATAAATTTTTCAAGTAGAAAAACCAGCAAATGTTCTTAATAATTTAAGATGTTTTGACGCCGTTCTTTTAACCAGTTAAAATAAGATTTAATATTTTATTTTAGAATAGCAATGAAACTTTAAATTCTGGCTTTATTCAACAAGCAGGATTTTTTAATTTAGTTTATGGATATCAGTTAAAACTATAAGCACAATAAACAAAGAAATCTAATGACTATCGAAAACAAATAAAAGAAATATTAATAATCGAATCTTTTCATAATATTTCATTAATATATATATATAAATATTTCACATTCAAATATAAAATGTCAATTTCTTTAAGGCAAATCTTCTTTTGATGTTCCTTTAATGATTTCATTACACTAATTCTGGTAAAAAAAATTGCTAACTGAAAGTTAGTGTTACGAGCTACATTAGTTTTTTTTCTCAAACTTATCCTAGACAGGACATTTTTTTATATCATAAAAGGATCTTTCAAAACAAAATATTTATTCAAAATTTGATACATAATGTATAGATAGATAGAGAGAGAAAGAGATATAGCTATTAAACATATTTTTGACATATATGTAGTGTCTGAGTGATTAATTCAGTATTATTAATAACTGATAATTAATAATAATTACTGGACAGTATGATAAATCCATTAATCACATTTGTCGGTTTTTATTAATAATAATTAACCAATCTCATTAATCATAATATATATTTCTTGATGTAAATATATTTGAGTGTTTTTTCTGTATAATTTTCCCATTCTTAATATGCTAAAAAAGATTCTTTTTGTAGAATTAAAATGTTTTTAAAAATCTTATGTTTTTCTTGTTTAGGTAAGTAAAGAGTTTGCTTGTTTTCATCTAAATCTGATAAGAGAAAGGTAAGAGATTTCGTTTCAAATAATTTGTGAAATCAAAGCTAGTTTAGTAAGGGTGTGTTTAATTCTAACAAGACAGTTGACCGTTTTTACATGCTTGCATGTTATCTCTTATAAGTTAAAAAAATAACTATAATATAATGTATTTCCGTCTGTAATAAGGGAGACAATATTTGTTTAGTTTGAATCGAACATTTTTTTTTAATTAAATCCTTGATAGTTGCTAAAGATGCATTTTTAAAACCTGAAATTTTATATCAGAGAATTCATAAAAAATATGCCTTTATTTTTTTGGTAATTTCGATTCTTTAATTTATAGAATAACTTTCATAATTTTTTTCATAAAATTTTGAAGATACAACCCTGATATTTGATACGATCTGATAGTGTATAATTATTTTTTTTAAAAAAATTTTTCTAACTGATGCTTGAAAATTTTCAATTTCTCTGCTATTTGAAATTGATTAATACAACATAATGCTTTTCAGAGTTAGAATACGATTTCTTACTCAACAAGTATTTGTAGTTTTTACTGAAATATTTGTATTTTTCAAAATAATTTTTCTTTATAAAAAAGAATTCAAGGGATTTCTTTTATAAAATATTAATAAGTTTTCATTCAGACATTTCTTGGTTATTGCTGTTGTTCAATAAAAACGGAACCTAAAGTAAATTGGGGGGGGAGAGGCTCTAAAAGATATCGCATAATTCCATTTACAGCTTTGAAAAATACTGAAAGCAATTTGTTGTACAATTTTAATACTTATATAAATTTTACAAACAGTGATAAGTACAACTATATCAGGGATAATAAACGTATATCATTGTGACGATTTATAACTTACTAGACAAAAACATAAATCAGTTTAAATTGTCAGCCGCTGCCAACTTTCTATCTAGCGAATGTCACTACAGAATAAATAACATAATTCAACCACATATTTGCAGTACAGACATTGAAACATCTAACCAATCTAAAAAATAAAACAAACAAAAAAAGTATTCATAATCTTGACAATTCATCACCCTGTAACCACGCATTGCACTTTAATGAAAGCGATCAGAAACGGCATTTAAGTCAGCTGAAATGGCAACATCAATTTTAAAGATGACATTGCCCTCACAATGCATCTGACGACAGTTTGCGTAGGCCGAATTTCATCACAGCTAAAAGCTTTTCGACAAAACGAGAATCAAAGATTTATTGCATGCAAGAAACGACATAAATTTGTATGTTTTGGGAGTATTAATATTAGAATTTCTTTAGCTTCGATGAAGTAGCTTTGAATATAAAATAATATTATTCGATGCGGATGTTCAACTGAAGAGTCATTGTTCTTTTATTTTATTTAAGATTGAAAATATTCAAGAGATTATTTGAAATCTTTTGTTGAGTTAATATAAAGAGGAACGCTCGAAATTAATGAGTTTTTGCAATTGATACTATATTTATTTCTTGTTCTTTCTCTAGTATCTTCAACAAATCTTACAACGATTAATCGATTTTTTTTTTCTTTTTCTTTTATTTTTATTTATGTTTATCGTTGAAATGTAAATAATTCTGTTTTATTTTATTATATAAGTATTCGTAATTTAGTTTTTTAAATATAATTGTATTTTCTTCAGATAATAGTTTTGACATCAATTTTTTAATTCAAATGAAAACGATAACCTTTGAAAAATGTATTGAATTTGTGAAGATATCTATTATTTTAAATTTTTATTTTAAATATTTGTACAACGTAAAAGCTTCCATGTATTTTCAGTGCAACTTCCTGTTGAGTTATTAACAAAGTACTTAACTCGATGATGGAATTTCTAAAATAGTTTACATTATGATTTTTCTAATTCAGTTATGAGTAATTCATTATTTACACAATTGTTTTAATGTTTAAATATTTTATATTAGTTAAAGCCGTTCTATAATATAAAATATTTTATAATACTAGTTAAGTATTAAATAATAAAGCTATATATAATCAGTTCTTTTATATTTTTGAAAAATCATTAAATTTGCTAATTATTAAAATCGTTAAAGATTACAACAGAATGATTTCCGATTTAAAAGATAGTAAATTAAATAAAACAAAACAAAAATAGTTACAATTTTTATATATATAGTTTTGTTGAAAAATGAATGTGCATTTTTAATTTCTTAGTCACTATATGTGTGTGAATGAAGTTAAATTATATTTAACTATTATTAAATATATACTAATTTTGACATATATTTTAAACTTGATTTAGCAGAGTCAATATAATACTCAAATGAAAAATGTAGTTTCCACATCAACAAACCAGTTGCATATCTTGAAAAAGTAAAAAGGACGTGTGGCCTTAATGACTTGATAAGATAACATGCAGTTACAAGATAATAATGTTAATGACTTTGTCACATAACATGCAATTATAAGATAATAACGTTAATGTCTTTATAAGATTACATGCAATTTTGCATTAAATGGCATTCATTTATGAAGAAACGACTGTAACGTTTTATGAATTATTTAAATTAAATGCTGTTTACAATTTTAACTGTTTACTGTAAAACAGTTAGGCACTGTGTGGCTGTAGGCAAGATATATTAAAACGCATCGTCTTTCAATAAACTGGTCAATTTAGTTCGAAATTTCACATTTTAAGCTTAATTCATATATTAATAATTTGCTTAAGGTTGATTTTTTATTTTAGTAATTTTGCAAAAACGCATGTTCCTATTTATTTATTTATTATGACATCCAAATTTAAATATAAATAAGCAGGCGTTTAATGCATATAAATATAAATTTCATTATTAATAATAAATTTATTTAACAAGCATATAACTGTAAATTTAATTATATGAACGCAAAAAAAACATAAAAATTTCGCCAATTACACTTCATACATATAAATGTAAACATTATCCAAATATTTTATAATTCAGAGAATTTGCATTTTTTATAAATTTATTTATTTCACAGCTAAGCTAATAAAATTATTTAATCGACTTGTTTACGTCCCCCCCCCCCCAGTTTAGTGATCCTAAACAGCTACCTAATCAGAAACCGGTCACTTATCGTGTATGATAAATGTACATAAAATTGTGCTTGGGGATTTTTTTAAAGGTATATTTAATGAAAAGACAATTTTTTCCTTAACAAGTGAATATTTTTACATCGATTTTTATTTAGTTTGATTTGCGATTTTATACTATTTACTCAAATTTTTAAAATCTCTTTACGAAAAAAACTTATAAATAAAAATCTAATGCATTTTTATTTTCATCATATTTGGTACAGTAATTTGCCAGGATCTTATGCAAATCCTGGACTGCAGAATAATGAATTCAATCAATCTAAACTGGGAATTTTTAGATTGATACACCTTTTTTAACTAAAAAGAAAAAAAGTAAAAACATATTTTTCCCAAATTTCAAAACATTTTTGACTTTTAACTGATATATTTTTAATTCATAAATGTTTTCTATTCTATTTTATACAAAAACTCAAATGTAAGTATTTTATAACATTTTTCAAAAAAAATTAATGCTGGAGGTTTTCACAAACCAGAAGAAAAATAATTTTGTCAATTGCGTATCAATCATGTATTTATTATTCGTTCTTATTATGAATATCATTCAGAATGCTGAAAACTCAAGCAAAAATTTGCTGCAATTAATCATTTGATCATATAAATTATTTGGGTCAGGGATTGGTAAGAATTTTACATTTATTAAAGTTTTGAAACCACACTTCTACAAATCGTGTCCTTGTATCTAAATTCGCTGATTCGATCCATAAAAAGTAGTAAAAATTACAGCTAACAATCGATTCTAAACATTCGATTCGAAAGCACGATATTAAATAATTTTCATGGTTTGGTAGTTTCCGGTCATGAAGATGGATTATTTAAGAAACTGTCCAATTCACAACATAAATGATTTACTATATATAATTATTGTTAGGCAGACCACTAGTCAAACGAAACAAAACCAAAAAAAAGTAGTTTGAGGTACAGTAAAATTCTAGTTAACCAAAACCCGCTTATTCGAAATGCCTGTGCAATCATGAATGCAAGAATTACTAATGGAATGATCGTGAAAAAAAAGAATATTGGCTTACACTGAAATAAGGGCAATTATTCCCTTATAAATTTAGTCATGAAATGTCTAAGTCTAATAAAGTTAGCTTTAGTAAAGAACATAAATGTAGCCTACAAGGAGTTAATAGTTTTACATACAAAGCATTTCAGAATTGCATACTCTAACTGAAAGATTAAAATCAATAATAAATGTTAATGGCTTAATGGGACAATTTATTATTATTATTACAAACAGTTCTTCCTTCTCTTTAGTTAACACTAAACATACTAACACTTAATACATACCTATTTCTACCATAGCCGGTCAAATGAACGGACTTAATGCTTCCTGATTGAATGTATGAAATATGAATGTTAGAAATGAAATAAACAAATTAACTTCATTATAATTAAACAAAATTGTATATTATCATTTTCTATGTATTACAAACACAAAGCATTTCTAATTAATTGCTTATCGCATTTTTGACATATACGTTTCCATGGTACATTTTCCGCAAAATATTTTCCACATTTAGAATAAATTGATGATTTTATTTTCGTTATAATATCCTATTTGCCGTGTCTTAACTTGATAAGAATCTGTAATATATTTAGGCATCGATCGTTTTGTATTTGTTCTTTCTTTTGGTTGTTCAGGGGCTTCACAAAAATTGTTGCAAGTTCTGCTGCTAAATGGAGTAAAAAACCTTTTCTCGAGATATTTTCGTCTGTCGTTTGCTTGTACAAAATCCAGGCATTTATGCCAGCCTAAATCAATGTGCAACTAAATGAATACAATAAGTTGAATAGGCATTACATCATAATTTCTGATCCGATAACCTCATAAGGCAATAAATTGTTCCCCCGGTCAAATGACCGGTTGTGGTAGATTACGGTATGAGCCAAGTATTACTGAAAATAAAATATAATAGAATATTAACTGTCTATAATTCTTAGAAAAAGTCATGAAGGCAAATATGCAAAAGCGATAAGATGATATGCGCATTTTCGATGCAAAATTTCATAATCGATCATTTGACCAGTTTTGGTATGTTTAGCGTTAAAAGCGGTACTGCATCTAATGTTTTTTTTTTTTTTTCAAATGAAATATATAATATACAGAGGCAGCCTCGACTTTAACATTTTAATATAGAACGTACTTTATAAATGGGTCAGCTTATTTTAGATTTCGAGTAAGAAATTTAAAGAATTCATTTACATAGGCATTTTGGATCCTCTAGTCATATTAAAATATTGATAAACAAAATATTACCACAATGTTAAAAAATAAAATGATGGAAACAAACGTCCATTGAACGATTTTAAACGAGAAAAGATACATAAAACAGTCAGAATTGTATTGAAGGTAATCTTAATAAAGGTTTTAATCGTAAATCTTTTGCTGCTAAATATGTATTTGATAGATTGGTTTAAGCAGATTTTCAACAACTATTGGAAAATTTAATTTGGTTCTAATATTTCAGATGCATGGTTTGGTTTAGGATTTTTGATTTTACACATATCCTAAACTGTAAAAAAATTAAATATACTCCTACTCTGTAAAGGTTTCTTGTGAAGAATACATTTTTGCACGAAAATGCTCACATTTTAGTTTAAAAATTGTAACATATCATCTGTTAAAAGGGTAAACCCAATCTTATTGTATCAAATGCTGTCAACATTTTTATGGCGTTTTTTTTTTTATTTACGTTTTCGTTAGCATCATCATTTAATCTAATATCTTCATTGCATTTCTTAAGTTTCAATACGTTATGCTCCGTAGGATATTCACTGAGGACATTCACTAAGTTTTCGTCAGCATAAAAAAAAAAAATAGATATTTTACAACTTCTTCAACAACTCCCATTTCTTTCAGCAATTGCCATTTCTCCTTGATTTTGTTGGAATTTCCACAAAGAAGAGCAATGCTGCAAATAAATAAATAAATAAAAGAGATAGAGAGAGGAAGCAGAAGCATTTGTTTAGATATTATGGAATCGTAATGTATAAAACGAAATAGGTAAATTTGTTAAATTGAAATTCTTTAAATGGAGATTTATTATTTCTTTGTTTGATTCCATTGCTGATTATATTTTGTTTATCGTGTAAATTCTCACTATAACCAATGATAAAATCAAAAAAAAAAAAAAAAAAAAAGACAGATTTTCAAGGGCAGATTGTAGGCAGATCGATTAAACAATGTTATTTACCTAGTTGACAATAAATTTGAAAAGAATACTAATTAAGTAGATTTTAAAATATTAGGATAATATTAACACTAATATATCTAACTATTTAGGTAATATTAATACAGGTCAAGTTTCCCATTTGTTTTATTACATTTGTTTATAACAGTATTTATAACCAAGCGCTTGCAATAATTGTTTACAGATTCGGGTACTGCTCATTCATGTGTTGTAATAAATAAACAAAAATATATGCATTTTCACGCAATTACTGAAATAAAACTAGCAAGAATGGTCTCCCCGAAATTTTCTCGCATATTGTCTAATAAATGTGCTATCCCCCACCCACCCCACGCACAAAAATTATGGCCCTTGGTGAAGGCATAGAACGCCTTCCATAACAATTGTGTAAAATGGTTACGAAATATTAACCTTTGGTGTGAATTAAGCATTTTTGTTGAATCTATTGAGTGATCCTTGGCGAGTTTTTTGGCGATTAATCCATAACAAACGTTTTACAGTATCAGAAAATAGAAACTGTGTTTTAATCGCGTTTTACTCAATCAATTGTAACCAAAATATGACACATAATTATTATTGTAATCACAAGATCATATAACCAAATTTGAAAGTATTTAAACCATTGTGTTTCTGATTTATCACTTTTATATGCTTCCTTAACGGATTTGGGTCCAAATCTGATACGGTTCTAGATTTTTTATGCTAAAAATGAGTACTACATTTTATTTACTTATCTCTTTTTCTTTTTGTAGCTACTGTGCTCAGTTATAATCGAGAAAGTAGATAGTCAATCAGTCTTCCTCAATATAAATTTCATTCAAAATTTTGCAAAAATCTATAAATTTGTTATTAAGTTTCATATTCCAAATTTCATCCTTTTAATTCAAAGCTTTTTTGAGTTATTTTATTCTGAGACAGGCAGACAATTCCAAAAATGTTTTTTTCTTTTTTTTTTCGACTCAGGAAAATCTGAGCCAAAAATCAGAGACTCGAGATCAAAATCTCGAGTTCGAATTTTTTGACCATTACAATATTTTCTCTAGACTTCGTATTTAAAAAAAAAGTAAAAATTGCTCTTTCGATAAATGTCTCTTTTGACATGTCGATTAAGTTCAGTAAATCTTGGAATATGAAATTTGGTGAATAGACTGGGAGATCTATTTTAGTGACTAAATCATAATTGCCTTTATTAAATTCATGATATGTCCACTAAGCCTACAAAATGATTTAAATTCGCCAGCGGGTAAGATGCTATAATTCTTTACGAATGTTCTCGCTCTAAAGGTTCTAACGAATAAGCACAAAAAAAAAAAAAAAGAAAGAAAGAAAGGTAGCCTGTATAGACTGGGAGATCTATTTTAGTAGCTAAATCATAATTGCCTTTATTAAATTCATGATGTATCCACTAGGCCTACAAAATGATTTAAATTCGCCAGTGGGTAAGATGCTATACTTCTTTACCAATGTTCCAGCTCTAAAGGTTCTAACGAATAAGCACACAAAAAAAAAAAAGAAAGAAAGGAAAAGAAAAGGTAGCCTGTATTAACGCTTTGCACTAGGAAATATAATTCGATGCATAATTATTCACTTAATACGTGGACCAGTTATTACTCAAAAAAATGAATAAATGCAACTGCTTAAAGTTGAGTTTACCTGATAAATTAATTTACATCATTTTACCTTTCGGTAGGTATTTTTAACAATTAAAATTTTTAAAAAATGAATAAATAAAATGTCAAAATGATGCATCGTCTTGAATAATGCTTGAGAGAAGACATTCTAGTGCAAAGGTGAAATTATAGAAAAGTAGAAATGTTGCTTGGCGATATTTATAAAAAAAAATTTGCATACGCATATCATACTTACATAATAATTTACATAATTCTTGCAGGCAAAAGTGCTACTAGTCGCAAAAAAAGTGATGGGCAAAAAAAAAAGAAAAAAAGAGAAGTATTTGCGAGTGAGGATGATCCTGAATGCACGATCAAGAATGCGCAAAAGAACATGCTTCTTAATATGTTTGTCGTTTACCCCTGTAATTTCCTGCTCAAGGGCAAACGGAAACGGTGAATTTAATTTGACACCTAGACGGCGAGTTGAACCCCTGATAACGGTCAAATTAGGCGCGCAAAGTTCGAAGCAAAATCAATCTCCCAAATACCCAGTTGTTACTTCGACTGTTAAAACCTGTTGGATAAACGCGCCGATTCGTCATAATTAGAAAGAAATCAAAAGTTTAGCATTGCAGGCCGTGGAACAAAGAAGAGTACTGAAAAAGAACGAAGTAAAAAAAAATACTAAAAAATTGCATACGCAATCGGAATGCTATATTTCTTTTTGCCCGCCATAAATCTTCGAACGTCAAGTCCGCCATCTTGGCAGGAGAACATAAAAATAATGCAAATATTTCGTGACCATCGGAATACAACGAAACTTCTTATTCCTGCCCTTTAGCAATAAATATCCTATCTAGATATGATTTCAATTACACTCTCACTGTAGTATAAATCAGAGAAAAACACTGTACTTAAATCGGAGTTGAACGAACCTTCTACAAGACCGCCATTTTATTTCTCCGACTCACTGCTCCGTTGTTTCGTTTTGTTGTCCGTGGCGCGCTGTTGTTATCTTAGATCTAATGTTATCGATATTTTACTAGGTGTTTCTCGAGGACAGAAAAAATAAATAAATAAAATAAAAAGAATGAGGGAATTTTCTGGTTCTGTTATGGGTGCAATTATTTTGAAAAAAAAAAAAAAAAAAAAAAAAGATTTTCTTCTAGTTTCCATTGATAGTGATCCCTATGCTGGAATATATTTCGAAAGTATCCAAAACATCCATTATCTTCCTCAAATTTTAGAAAATTTAGGTATTTATCTATGTATATTTTGGCTTACACGTGTTGGAATAGTTAATTTTTTTATAAAATATAATATAATTTATAATATATTATAAAACATAAATGTATTGTCTAACGTAACATAAACAAAAGAATTAGTTTCATGCCCCCTCCCCCTTTTTTAAAAAAAATATTTCACTTCTGTACATTTTGTAAATCAAAAATATTTTTTGATATAAGAGATAACAGAAAATAGATGGTCCTGCTGAATTAGGAATACATAACTATAGAATAGTTTCTCGGAAAAGTTAGGATAGATTACATGCTATTAGAAAACAAAAATACGGCCGGCCATTTTTGGTATGTTATTATTAACACTTTGTTTTCAGTAGTAGAAAAGGAAAAAGAAGCTAAACTAAAACGAATTAACAAAAACAAAGCACTTTACTAGCTTTATCGTTATCCTAATGGTTTACATACGTTTAGCTATCTTCTCTGAAAAAATTTGTTTTAAAATACTGTGTGGAAAGGCAACGACCAGCATTAATATGAAATATATTTATCATAATTAAAGGACAAAACATTATTATACTAACATAAAACATATAAAGATACATGAGCGTGAGCTGTACGTCTTACAGACTCACTACCCAACTTTCGTCTGCCAATAATGGCGGGAAAGCATCATGTGATGCATGACGCAACATGGTCAACATGGCGCCATACAGGAGATGAGATCTGTTAACAGTTCCAACAATACTTTATGAAATAATTTTTAAAAAAACTGTTAAAAGAAATTTATTGAATTTTTATTCATTTTTATATGTATGATACTTGCACTTTTATGCAAATACCAATAGCATTTTCAGATGCTTAAATTATGAGTGTGAAAACGAGGAAATCAACGGATATGAAATTTATTCTTAATTGGTTCGGGATTCTTTATAAGATCAATTAACTTAAATAAAATAAAATTCAATTCGATGCATATCAAGCAAGGTAAAATTTTAAACAGAGCAAAATAATTGCTGAAATGGCCAGTAGATTTAGGTTATAGGTGAGACTTGATTCACAGATGTAGATTTTAATGGTAAAATAAAGGCAGAATATCGATTTCGAGACTGGTTTAAACCAACGATCTTCTATGGTGTTGCCTTTAGGAAATCAACGTATTTTAGTGTGGTGCGGGAACTTTAAGAATTGAGTGTCGTTTCAAGTATCAATCTGGTCATCTAACTACAGTTCAAAATTGTAAGTTATTAATTGATTCATATCAATCAATTCATCAATTTAATTATATATAAATTATTTAATTCGTAAAATATTAGCTTACATTTGAGCTACATGAGATAAAAATGAAACAGGCAGTATAATGCCCTATAAAACTGTTCTTGGAAATTAAGAAAATTGCCGACATTCGGGAAAAATTTGCACCACTAATAAAATGGCGTCATTAAAGATATATATATATATATATATATTTTTGGAAACGATTGCAGAAATGTAGCTTTATTTTTATTTAATTATAATTCTAAATAAAATTTCAACTGCTGTATTGTAATGTTGTAAACTGTAATCTGTGCTTGAAAATTAGGCAACAAATATTTTTTTTTAAAAAAATATATCAAAAATTAGGAAAATTTTACATGATTATTAAATTGATATCATTAAAAAATTTTTAAATTTAAAAAAAAATTGTAAAAATTATTGTTGTACAAGTAATTTTTTTAAAAATATCTTGAAAAAACATCAAAATTCGCTAATTCTTAATTAAGTTTTCAAAAAAAAATCGCTCCAAATACATATTTTCACTTTGCAAAGTCATGCCAAATTTGGCAACTGTAAGTGAAATGGTCTGGTCTGCAGGTCGCCAACACACAGACACATTCGCCTTTATTATTGGTAGAGATTAATAGAAATAGTCATGATCAATATGAGTCATATGGAATTGGTGCACTTTCTTCAAAGTTACATCACAAAAACTACAAAATGAGAGAAAACACTATTAAAAAACACGTCGTTGCTTTTCCTTTTCGTGCAAATCCAATTTTTAATAAAAATGAATTCTTTCAGAAAGTAATTTTTCTTTCTCGTAACTAGAACAACCTGACAAGATTAAGGACACCATTTCACACCTTCTGTTGTCTGAATGAGAAGAAAAGATAGATTTAAATTTCTGGAATACTAAATTGAATATTGTGACATATTGAGGTTGAAAGATGTTGTTCCCGAATGAAACTGGATTAAACGGATGATTAATGTAAATTTAAATAGATGGATCAGATGTTGAAAAGAGTTTCCCATTTCTTGAAGTATTGACATGGTTTATATGATGGATATCCTTCGGACAAGGCAGCTATTGTTTATCTTTTTTTTTTTTTTTAAATATAATATGCAACATGTCAAAGATTCGTAGTATTGAATAACCTGCTTGTTTACGACGAAAATGAGATTTTTATATAAGAAACGAACCGAAATGAGGATAGAAATAAATTTACTAAAAACTATTTTTCAAACACTTTTTTTTTATTGTACTAAAAAGCAAACTATTTCTAAATTATTTTCGGCTTTTAAATCCTTATTATAAGTCTTTTTATATAAACTTTTTAGCATTTATTATTATTAAAAATATTTAAAAAATTTGTAGTGATTTTTAATCTCCAGGAATTTAGCATCAGATGCTCTTACATAGTATCCATATTTAATTTCATTAATATATTAACTGATAGTTAAATTAAGAAATCTGTCCAAATAATAAAGTAGAATATATGGGTATTAGCACTGTACAGATTAGACCATTTGATTTAGAGTTGCCCGATTTGTACAAATATACGTTCTAGAGTGAAAATGGACTCCTTATATTGCTTATTTAAAATTTATTTTAATAAATTAAATATTAAACCAGACGTCTTTTCAATAGAGCTTTCAAAAACATTGTTGCGCAAATAATATTTTCACACAATCTAACTTTAAAAAATTATTTTTTTAATCATTTCAATTTATTTATTAAATGATGCTTTTAAATTTTGACATTTTTTTAAAATTATTTTTTTTACATCATTTTTCAGCTGAAACTTAATCGTTGAAGTAATTTAAACTCTTTCCATTGTTTTATGAAAATATTCTATCGAGTATTTTTCCATTATTAAAAACAAATAAAGAAGGATTGTACTGAATATCTGTAAGAATAAAAAATTGAAGTTCCTGTACCGCGAAAGTTAAAAGACAGCTGAACCAGGCAGTTGAGTTTTTAATAACGCTATAATATCATCGGACTTTACTTCATTACGAAGGGGTGAATTGCGGCTAGTTTATTTAGTTAATTAATTTATTAGTTGTAATAGTTTATTTATTTAATTACAAATAGTTATGAATGAGAGTTTTAATTGAAACTAAGCACAACCAATATTCCTATACTGACCAAATGAGCACCAGAAGTGGATAGCTAAGTAATGTTTTGTCATCTAGATCACTTAATTGCACAAAATTTCAAAATTCTACATTTCTAAGAAATAAATGAAAATTGAATTTAAAAACCAATGAAAAACCATGAAAACCAATTCTGTTTAATAATTTTGAGTACTTTGTGTAAAAATCTTGGATAAAACAAAAGTTGTACAAAAATTTCTATGCATCAAAGTCAGTTTATATTTCCAGTTGTTTCATAACTAAATAAGGATGAAAGAAAAAAAACTTTCAAACTTTTCACCAAAGAAAACCGTTCACAAAATTGTCATGCTGAGACTCAGTTCAAAATTATCCATCTTCGCGTCAAAGTCTCAGCCGATTAGATAGTATCTTCTCAGAAAAAAAAAAAAAAAAGGCCTCTAAATCTTTTTAATCGCCCCTAATCAGAAAGTTATTGTTTTTACTGATTGTTTCGGCAGAGTTTAGCATGGCCGGACCATCGGAACGGAGGCTATTTTCTGCATTCGCGTCATGTCCCTGGTTTCGTATTGCTGAGGAAAGTGTTCTGCGGTTTGTAATTAGGGCTGTTACGGGGTCCACCTTTCCTCTCATAGGATATAACGACATCACGCACCAAGCCATAAATCAAGTATCGCCCATTACGCATGCGCCCGGCGTCCCGCTCAAGGGGGAACGTCTACCAATCCATTTTGTGTGCCATCAAAAATGCGACCCCGCAACTGAGCTGCACTTGAAAATGATGTCCGTAACTTGAAAAATTATTTCCATAACGCACCTGCAGCTTATTTAGGAGGTAGGGAAGAGGCTGTTCTTGGTTTAGGAAAAATCGAATTTTTGTTCTTGAATATTTTGTCAATTTTGCCAGCAGTGAGTAGCTATTGGGAAAACATAGTAAGGGATTTCAACAATTTGAATATACCAATCTTAGGAGGCGTTTTGGATGCAGACAGAGAGAGCATTTGTTTCACTTCATTAGACCATACTATTATTCTAAAAGGCATATTATACCATGGTACGGTTTAGTTTTGCTACACTATTGAGTGGTAGGTAATTGATATCAATATAACAAAAAAAGAAAATTATTCATTTTTTGGGCAAATTTTTACATTGGAAAGGCTGAGTGTATTCAAAATATCAGAAATTTTTTTAATGCTACTACTGTTCTAGTTAAAGGAGATTTTTACCAGATGTCGTCATGAATGGACAAGTTAATGTGGGAGGAGGATTTTAATCCCACTTTGTTATCCTCCTCCCACAAGTTAATGTGGGAGGAGGATTTTAATCCCAGCATGTTTCGCGAAACTCATGAGCTGAGGTTTCCTGATAAAGAGGAAATGCGACATCTTTTGTTGACCAAAGCTGCTTTGGACCACTTAAGTAGTACCTGAGATGACTCATGTGTATGGAGAAAATGAACGTTCAGGGAAGCATGATACGCATTTGTGTTTTGTTTGCTGTTGGTTTCAAGCGCAGCCGTAGTATTGAACCTACAGCAAGATCCATGCTAAGCTATAGGCAAGTTGCGATATCAGTTATTATTCTTTTCGCTGAAGACAAAGCAAATGCCCTCCTGCTGGTGTAATGTAGAAGTTTGGAGAGGGGAGTGGTGCCATCCCAGATGTCTCCCTCGTATCTGACTTCGCTTCAGAATTACGAGGTCCATCCCAAAATAGCCCTAGTGTTGTTTTAAAACCGGACTTTAATATAACTGAACTAAACTAAATTCGAGCCATCAGGGATGCTCGCATTGAAATATGCAATACTAACGAAGTCAGTGGTTTTATCAAAAATTTTATAAGTGTCTTTATATAATATGAAAACAACCATATGCAAAATTAAAATATTTTTTTATAATTAGTGAAAGACTTTCTGACCACCCTATATAATGTGATGCTAAGTTTTTTTTTATTGAATGTAATAAAAAATTTACCATCTTTCCTAATTTTAAAAATATTATAGTTTTAATCAATGACATTTAAAATTGATGTAGAAAAAATCTATAATAGTGACAGAATTACGATCCTACTTTGTTGTGTTGCTTAGAGATATAGATAGTGTTCTCCAAGAATGGATAAATTCCTTTTTGATGCAGAGATTCATCACTCAGAATATCGGCCGTTGATGTTTATAATCAAAATCTATTTAAATACATCAATTACTTTTAAATAAATTAGAGTCATAGTCGAAGCTATTTTGTAGGGCGTAATAACATGTCGCTGCATCGTGAACTGTCAAATTGTGTTGTCATGAACTATAATTTCTTCTCGCAGCATTCGGTGGTCATTCTGTCAACATCATGGTCTTATTAAAAAGGATTTCATGAATGTCACCTACACGATCATTATTCATATCAGAAAATAAAATATATAGCATCTTGCCAGAAAATGCTTATTATAAATACATCAGCACAGTGCAGCTTTTGTTCGCACGACACAAACACCTTTGCTTTGTTTTCGGCGAAATAAAACAAAACACTCAAAATTTGACATCCAAGAATTATAATTGATGATTCCCAGAAAAAAAAACTCTTGTCTGAAAGCCAAAGAAATAAATAAATAAAATCTTTTCTTAGAACTACCTTACCTCAAATGTATTACCTTTTTTTTTTTTTCCTTCTTCCCCCCCCCCCAATCCTCACACAGTGCTGACGCGTCTCTCGCCTGACAAATAATCCAACAAGCTCTTGCACACTAAAGGAGCAGATAAAAACACCAACATACCACTTACACGCAGCTTAGCTTCTTCAATATAAAGGCCTTTTTGTCGTCATGTCAAATCTTGGACGGACGGACAGACCAATTATGCCCCCAATTGACGTATTAATTGGAAATGCATGACTTTCGAGACTCCAACTTCCCCAACCTTCACTTCACGATTGCCTTTTTTTTTTTTTTTTTTTTTTTTTTAATTATAAGATTTCGTTATCTTACACGATGATATATTATGTTGCATTGTTACATATGTGTTTACTAAAAATTATTTTTAGGAGGTTATTATGATTGTTATTTTGATTAGCTGTTCTCTGTCCTTTTGTTCTTAATTCATTAGGAGATACCTATTAGACGGATCAGACAACGGGCCGGCCAGGTGTATGGTTTAATTACAGGGTAGGGTGATATCAGCTTCTGTGCATTGTAATGGCACTCAGTGGCGTGCAGGTGACGAAACAGTAACGTGTCAGATGCCCTGATGTGTGTTGAGTGGTAAACTGTAGAAATGTGCTGTTATCTCAGTAATTGCTTGTCATCTTTACAGACCTGTATCATAAAAAAGAATCTATAGCTACAGTTGAAATGCAGAGAATGCATTGTTCAGAAACCTCGTTATTAAATTTTTTCGTCTCACGATCCTTTGAGAAGGCAAAAGTATGTTTGTGATATCATCCAATAAATGATGGCTTCTCAGACGAGAAAAAATCCAGAATTCTAATTTATTTTTATCTTATTATTAATATCTTCTAATGCCTTTAATCAAGCAGTTCACATTTTTCTGTTTGATCGAAATTACAGTAAAATTTAATTGTAAGATTTCAATGAATTCCCACTTGCAGTTTTCTTGGGTAAATTTTGATGCAACGCATTATCAAATCTTAAGCTTATAGACGGACGAGATTCTTTATAACTTAATTATGAAGTAATAAAATAATAGCCGAGTTTTAGAAACAGTTATTTAATTATTTTCTAAGTTCCACATTTCACGGGACTAAACAAACATGAACATAAAAATACACGACACTCACATAGAATACAATCTAATAATGACCCCCAAGAAGGATCATGGGAAATATACCTTGATGTTAATAAGGTAACGCCATCTGTTGTATCACAAGAGAAGGTAGTAGAGTTATGTAACCGCTACAAGCTTATTAAATCGATATATACTTGAGGAAAAAAAGTTGATTTTTTTTAAATCATGGCTAGCGCTCTTATTGTCAGTACAAATAAGGAAATCAAAAAGGACTTAAATTTAAAAAAAGCAGTTTCGAACGCGGGAGAAGGCATGACGATTAGTTTATTACGTACTTATACAGGAGAAAGAAATGGAGCAACAATTAAAGGTAACTAATAATAAAAGAGATTTGAAAGAGATACACGAAAAATTCTCTTGAAATATTTTACATTATTATGCTATTCTTTAGAACTTTAGTTCATAATATTGAGTAATTGTCTTTGTTTGCAGTGTAAATTGATTTTCAGAACACTAAATTTTTGCTTTATTCCCATATTTGGGACCGGTGATGGAAAATTCATAAAAGTGTAAAAGCAGCATTCGGGCAACAAATTCCTGCTTTATTCCCTCATTAAGGATAAGAAAATGAAAATTCATATAGTTTTCATGGCAATTTTCTTTCATAAAAATTGAACAATTATTTTTACTTGCAGTGTTAAAGCCTCATCCGAATGCTGAATGTCTCTATTTTATTTCCTCATTTGGCACACGAGGATAAAATCCCGACCATTAAATTTAATTTTTAGATTAGATTATCTTATAAACTTCTGACCACTGCAAATAATACAAGAATATTCAAAAATCGTAGTAAAAAACACTAATGTCAACAATCCATATCCATTATATATGTATCCTTACTTATGTCTTACGTTTTAAGTTGAAAATATTATAATATCGTTATAAGAAAATGAATACAACAACTTTTACAACCAGATCTTTAAAATGGAAAACAGACCCTCCATTCAACATAGAAACTCGAACTGCGTCCTTTCTGAAGAATTATTTAAAATCTAACCTTGCAAAAACCCGAGAATTTCTTGACACATTCGATAAGGCACACCACCTGAGTGAGTCACATCCTATGACGAATCAGACAGACCCAGAAGATTAATTTGAAGTAAATTACAATGTTACCACACGCATAGTCCGCTGCATTACAAGACAGTCTCCCTCGCCTCCACGCACACAATCATAGTCAAACTTCAACAAATCTGTCATTTCCCTGTTGTATAAAACAGAAAAATGTACACCACCGAGGTGACGTTTACGACCTTTCTAATGGCCCTCTGCTTCTCGCTGGTGCCTAAGGACAAAGAAGCAGGAACGAGGCAAGTCAGGGGAAAATTTACGACTCGAGACGTTCCAGGATGACATTGATTCCCATATCACCAGGTAATCTCATGTAGGCTTCCGCCAGTCGAGGGACATTATAAATTCTGTAAGGTATAACTTCTCAAAGCGAGGGTCTATTTACAAGGGGAAAGCCTCAAAAACATGTATTTTTCGTGTCCTGCGTGAAATTTTATGGCTCAATGGACCCTCGATGGTTTGATGGTCGGGATTAAGGTGGGATAAATCGATGTTAAGAATGTGAAAGATGCTTTTATTTACGTCCGCTTCGCACTGTGGGGTGTGGATACAAGCGATAGGTGTTAATACCTGTCGTAGCACCAATCAGAATTTCGGGTAATGCTGTTTGATGAGAATACCATGAATTCATGGCAGATTAGTAGATGACTTTAGAGTTGGATTAAATGATGGGGTACTCATAAGAATTAGGATATCGTAATGGACTGTTTTATTTTTCCTACTATTTTGTATGTTTCTTTGTTTTCCTTTTGCATGAGATGTGCTAATTTTATTGATTTATCAGACTAGTCCTAATTTACTGTTGGATCTATCTTAATTTAGAACAGGTATTAAACAAGAAAATTGATGTCCACAGGCACAATAATCAAAAATTACAGTTGCAGTTACGCAGATTATTATTCTGTGCATTTATTTTTCAAATAAATACAGATTTATTTATTTTTTTTGTGTGTGTGAAAGGTCACGCCTATTTTGAAATAAAATTTGTAGCATCGACATTTTTCTTTCCTTCGCCGCGCTTTTCTTTTATTTTAGAAGTTTCTTTCAACTAAACGTATTCAATAATGTTCAGATATATTTTTCAACAAAAAGCAATTGGAATTTAAAAAAAGCTTCAAGATGAGGTATTTTATATAAATATTAGGTTAAAGAATAATTCAATAGTGCTGCTGCTGTTGTTTTTCAAATTAATTTTCAATTTTTACCTTTTTTTTAATTTATTGGTCATTTGGTACAGATTTTTATGAAGAAACTGATTAAATCGCTATTCATCTAAATTCAGTTTGATTAACTAGTATGTGATCCGTATCGGAGGGTCAAAATTTCTATTTTTTAAACGTGGAAGCTTAAGGCGGGCAATACTTTGATTGTCATTGATTAGTTTCTATAAATCTAATGAACAGATTCGCCAGACTTAATAACACTGTTGGATCCAAAAAATAAATATTATCGACAATACTCAATTTTCTCCCATATGATGACCATTTTAATTATCTCAAAATACATAAAAATCATTAACATTAAAAGAAATAAAAACGCACAATCTTATAAAGTTTAACCTTTCAACCAGCTGGAACATAGAAAGTCGCCCCAACGAATCTATCATGTAACGGCTCGAACGTAGAAAATCATTCATCATTTATTACCCTAAGACCGGCTGAAATGTAAAAAATCGTTTTCTGAAAATTATCCCAATAATGACTCTGACGTAGAAAATAGTAAGTGCTTTCTTCTTTCACGATAAGACCCATTTCACGAAGATTCAGATGCCGAATAGTCGACAGCATCTGAATCTTCGCGAAATGGCTCTTATTTAACACATTAAACAGTGTTAAATGTGTTAAATCCTTTTTCACATTTAATATGTTAAATCCTTTTTCAAATAACATAAAATATTTTGTCAATGCATTTCAATTTTTTTATTTGTATGGTTCATTTTTTAAGGGAATGTCATGAATTATTCTTTAACTCAGTTTATTATAATGAATAGAATAAATTTAATATTTTGTCACCACGCAATCACTGTTAAAATATTTTCAGATTATCCAATTGGTGTAAATTGTATAATAATAAATATCATAACCAGAATACATGTCTTTGATGTTGCTTGAAATATTATGAGCAAATCAGTCAGTATTTATGCTTCTTTCGATTCATTTCAGTAAGTTGGGTCTAAGATAATATCCAATTTAAACATTTTAGATGCTCTTTATTTCCCTGTCAAAAAGTTGTCACCATCATATGACATTGTGGCAATAATTCTAAGAAAGGCAAATACTTGCTTGTCTTTCCTTTCCGAGGGGAAATTCAGTCAGAATGGATAACAACATGACCGAATAAATCTGAAATCGGCAAATGACCGATTTAAAAATAACAAAATGCATCTTCAATTATTACCCTTAAGTGTTTAATGTTGATATATGTAGGAACCGTGTCATCTTGTCCATGAAATATTTATAATATTAGGATAAAATGATCAAAAGGCAAAGAAGACTCATTGTTGAAAAAAAATGCAAAAGAATTAAATTATGTATTTAACACAGGCACTTTAGAATATCTACATATGCACTGATGAAAATAATTACTTCTATTGTAGAAAACTAAAGCATTTATGTCGGGAAACTCCTAACTATATAAATACGCGCTTGCATTAATAAAGTCGCAAAGCGCAATCGATTTTGTGCAAAATTTCTGCAGAAAAATTGGGATCAGAAAATTTTTTCAGAAAGGATTGGAGACAGCATAAGAGCACTGATTTATTCTAAAGAAGTAGCTTCTTAGATCCATTAGTAAAGGTCTTGTGACCATGCCTGCGAGTTTAAGACGGCTCTCGAGAAATTGAAGACCCGATTCTGCATAGTTTGTGGTAACCCGCAAGCTAAGTATTCATTAAGAATGAAGACATAATGAGAATTAAGAGCCGAATCTTGCATACTAATACGACCATCTTATTAGAACGGGGAGGATTAATCATCGTCGAGTTTTATATTATTTAAAGCGTATGTTTTTTGAAGAGGAACCATGTCATTCGATGGAGGAAATCATTTTTCATGGCATCAAATAGAGAGAGATGTTATTAAAATACGTGGGTAGCTGTTTAAGATTTTATTTTAAAGCGCTGTCTTTAAATTGGTATTAATTCGGAAGTATCATAATTATGTATCCAAAAAATAATGGTGCACTCCCGTAATAGTGATGTATAGCTTTGATTATGGATGTCCTAAAGTTGGAATAAACCATTAATCTTAAATTTTCAACATCTTATACGTTATGCGTGCTCTTGAAATGCGCATGCATTTAGTGCATATATACGCTTTTCAGGAGCTTGCATACAGGGAGACAGACTAAAATAAACAAAATAATTTTACTAACAAATATCGTCATACTCAATCGATAAGCTTTGTTATCTCAGTAAGCATCGAATGGAAATGGAATTACGTTATGAGTTGCTTATGAATCTAAGAAAAGTCATTACTATTAACTAATATATTATTTATAATTGTTGTTTCTTATGGCACTTGCCATGGACAAGCCCGCTGTTTGATGACAGCCGATTTAAGCCTGAGGGGGTGCGCCTCTTGTTTCTATAGTAGCGCCATCTAGGGCCAAGAGAACGACTTAGCTACACACACGTCACAACCCTTTTTATGGGGCGGACTTCATTCACGTATTTCATTCACTCCCACAGATCGTAATTTAGACGTGAATCAGAGAACGATCATCCCTGATCCAGTATCCCCAGTGATATTACTCTCGACAGGGAGGACTTTCTGACCACGACAGATTTAACGCGCGTCAGCCACCAAGCACGTGGGGAATCTTCGGTCGGTGGGGTTCGAACTCGCAACCTAAGGGGCGCGAATCCGACGCTCTACCAACCAGGCTATCCCGGCCCCATTATTTATTATAATACTATTAATGTCACCAATGAAATAAATTCATTAAAATTATCTTTATATACCTGTACCACAGTAGTAAACAACGCTATATCCATTTTTTTAAAATCGAAATAGTATAACTAAACTTCTATACATGTATATTTTACATTAAAAATTTGAAAGATTACATGCTTCAAAAAGAACACTATGATCACTTTTCTAATGCAAATGAAGCATGTTTAAACTACTTACCAGAAAAGATTGATTACCATGAAAGAATTAATCCTACCCTACTTAGAAATTCCGGGAAATCAGATGATAAACGACACAACATCAACACAATAATTCAAGTAGGAATCTTAAAGACCATCATCGTCATGGCCCTAACATTTCAACAGGAAATGCGATTCTAACAACTCCTTAAATGGTGGTAACCCAACCTCATGCCATACTTATCCTTCCAAAAGCAGCGAACACCCCATCTTTACCCCCCAAAGGCAGCAAAATCCCAACTAAAACAGATAAATATGTCTGGTGACATATCATCTATGTACTCGTGGTATTCCTTAGAGAGTGCGATGATTGGTAATAATAATATATTATTCTATACGTTTAAGATGCCTTATATAAAATTCCTTATATAAAATTATAAATAAATAACTAAACAACTTCAAACATGGAGCAAAGTGAAAAATATTATTGTATAAATACAATTTCATACATTAATAAATATATAAATTTCATAATACTCTGAAGGAAGGTTCTAAAAAAAGGCGCATATATATGTAATGATATCTCTTAATCTAATTGAGTTCCTAATTTTTATCTTAATTTAGCCCATATTAATTTCATTCTGAAATGTTCTCTTATTTCCTGATCCAATTCACATTTTTTATTTAATTATTTTGAACACATTCTGTAGAAAACTAATGACTTCACCATTTTCACACACTTCGAGTGAAGAGATAAAAATTCCTAATGCTTACACTATTCCTTTAAAAATACCTGAGATTCACTTTTCTAAATCGAAACTTATCAAATACCTTATCTTATTAACTTATTTTACCTTGTAAAAATCTCATAGTAAAATCACTAAAGGGAAATATTTCTGTCTCTTCTGCTCTTATGTCGAAATATAGACTGACGTATCTCTTACCGCTTACCGCTGTACAAAGTATGCCTCCGGGGATGAAATAAATCGAAGTTAACATTCCAAAAGTTCCATCTTTTCGACAACGCAACTGTAATGTGTGTGTGTCCGTCCGTCCCGAAGGAATCATCTATTGCGTAGAACCATCAGAACCAGGATCAGAACCAGGGACAGAAAAGAAATAGATGTTGTGTAACATAATGCCTACTTGAAAGAAATTCTGTATATGATCTCAATCTTTCTAAAGATAGCAGAGATTATTCAATAGACTTTTGTTTTGGAGATCGATTCTGTATAAATGATATGTTTAGAACGAAAGTTAGTGTACTGGAGCTCTTTCTTTAATTCTAAGAGGTTTAGAAGTGCATTATAATGGCATTTCGTCAGTAATGGAATCATTCTGTCTTACTGTCAGTTGTTTCTATCATTACTTTTCTACTAAGCTGGATTTAACTACCCACAGAATATCAGTTAGGAAGTGACCTCTATTAACTATCATCACCTTTGTCAATTAATATGGATTGTTTAAACTCCATTACCAGTTAATGGAAGCATACTGAAATTTGGAGTCAATCAATTTAAATATTTATTTCACAAAGAATAAAATACATCGAAAGTTTTGAAATGCTGTATTGACTCTTTTTACAATTGTTTAGTGTTAAACAGCATTTATTTATTTGTTCGTTTGCTTTTTCTTTTGCATACTATTCATCAACATAAATGATTCATGGGGGAAAAAATCCTTTTTGTAACATCAGTTGCAAACTTTATTCAGCGATTCATTTATAAAAGATAGATATCTCTTCTTGCCAGAGAAATGAAACTTCAGACTTTTCTCGCATTTAAATTAACAATTAACCACTAATAGTTGATGAAACATCACGATTTATTCCTTATCTGAATGTTATCAAAGTTCGCTCCATTATTTTCGCAACCATGGTTTAAAATAAATTCATTCGAATTGCGTTCTAATTCATGTCTAATGATTGGAAAGCTACACCGCCGAAATCTCAATCCTGTTCATAAACAATTCCATTATCTTGATAATAAGGATGAAACTATTATTTATATTTCTTTCTCTTTTTTTTCTTCTTTCTTTTTCTTTTTTTAGCTTTTATTTAATTATTTATTTTTTTCTTCCTGTGGCTGGTGTGAATTCAAAAAAGAAACTCTGTCTTGGATCATTAATTATTGATGAAAATTCAGCCCGGCTCTGAACGTAATAATCTGGTGTGATCGATATTGATTGATCACTAATCAAAATAATCACGAGCCTGTTCTTCTGTGCCTTTCAATTCGTCAGTCAATCAATTGGGTTGGTTCAATGAATGAATGAATGCGTTTTACCCTTACTCGCTATGTGACTAGTTATCAAATTAAGAAGACCGAAACGTTTGTTTATTACAGTCGTTTTTGTAGCATACTTTTAATTATGTAGCTTTCTGATTTTAAAATATTGAGTCATTACAAAATAATTGTAATGCCCGAATCAAATTGAAATATCTGTGATTGATATGCATATTGTTTTTCCTACGCATACAATGTAATTTTTGAATCAATCATTGAATTGTAAGCTTTTATATCAGCATTTTTTTTAAAAAAAATGTGAATGCCAAAGTCCAATTATATGTTTATTAATTTTATTTATATACTTTGTTGAAATTATAAGTATTTTTTAATTTCTATTCTTACTACATGACAGATTAGGAAATTTGAACAGTTCATAAACTAGGAATTTTCCAACAAATGCTTGGTTACATAGCGTTTGGATTTTAAAATTTGTAATTATGTTGTCAGTTTAAAATATACGTCTTGCAGAAAAAGGAGATATGTCGTCACAGTATTTGGTAAGATAAGGTGTCGTTGTTATTAAATTACATTTGCACACAGTTACATTGTCTTGTGACTTTGGCATCACGTGGATTTAGTTTTGTTAGATTAATATCAAATTTTGAAGCCACGTGACGGCTGCTTTGATTGTAATTTGTCAATTTGGATTTTTATGAGAATATGTCAAGTGGTTAAAACAAAATTCCACATCATGACAGAATAATTATGCATTATTTGACCCGGCTTTGATATGTATGTTTTTTTATTATTATTTTGAGGTTACAGTTAATTCTTATTGAGTTACTTTTGTGAAATCTAAAAAGTAAATGTTGTGTCAGTTTTGTGATGTAAACGTGTAACGAAATATTGTTTCCTTGAAATGTGAGTTAAGTGCTTTTGTTTGATTTGAAAACACGATAAATTTATCATCATTTAAAAAAAATAATATATAAGATATTTTAGTAAAAATGTTTTTTTATCTGTCTTTCGTTCATTGTTTAGGAACAATTAATTATTGTAACAGATAGAGTATGTGCTTCATTTAGAAATATCTATGGTGAAAACTGGCAATTTACACTGTCTTCTTATTTTCCGCGTTAAAAAAAATTTCGAGTCATTTTTTTAAAAAACTTTAGCGATGGTTTAGTGTAATAAAAAAAATTATTTATATTACTTAAGTTCGCTTTCTGATTTTTAAAATTTTTTGGTCTAAATAAATACTAACGCTATTTCTTTTCATGTCCAATTTATAATACTGAAATGCAATCGAAACAGTACGGTTCAATGAACAATTATGCATTGCAGTTTTACTTCAATAATCTAGAATTCAGTTTTTTACGTTTACATTTCAAATAAATCGGTTTAATTTTCCTCCTTCATTTCATAGGTCAGTTGATCTTACTAAGCGTAACTGGGATAAAATTAATTTCAGTACATTTTATACACTAAATTTAAGTATCTGTTATCTGACTTATTTAAAATATCTTGCTGTTTGTAATTTTGAAGATGAATTATTTTAATAATAATTTGCCCTAAAATCCTTGAACCGAATCGACTTTAGTAACACAACGTTTTGTGTAACAAAATCGATTTTTTTTTTCTTCTATTTTCTGGCTTAAGCAAATTAAACAAATCATTATTTCCCATATTATTTCCAAAACAATTTCTTTAACAAAAATTTCATTACAAGTATTTTTTTTTAAAGTCAACTTTATAAAGTAAAATTAATTCCATATAATGAAACTTAACTTCAATCTCTAAATAAATGTTTCTTTTTTCTTTATAAATTTCATTAACAGACCGTGACTTACATGTGATAAACATTCTTAAGTTAATTTTTAAGTTGAATAATGCGAGGTTTTCTTCTTTGGTCAATTTTCATAACAATATCTTCTTTCAATTTTTTTTTTTTTCACTAGTAAAAAATAATTCATTTGGCATAGATTTTAAAATTATGTGTCTCAAATATTTGCAATCTATATATCTTGTAATCAGCGTTTTTAAAGCAGAAAAAATTGTTTTTAATAATGATTATTGTTTATAAAATTTCTTTGCTTTGGAATGAATTTTTTTTTTAGTTAATGATTATTTTCAAGTCGAAAATTAACAAAAATTAAATAACCAGACGAAAACTCTACTTGATAATTGAATAAAAATAAATACTATATAGAGAAATTCTCAGGCTAAATATTATTTGTATTTAAAAAAATCACTTACGCTTTAATTTTCAACCGAAATGTGACTCATCGTGTAAAGTAAAACATCATTAAAAAATTTTTGATAGCATTTGAATCACTCTAATAACAATAATAAGTTTTTAAAGCATTTAAAATTGATGTTACAAAAAAAATCAATTCAAAAATCTTCCTGTGATTTCGCCTCAGTTTGATAAAATCACGTAATAAAATAACGAAAATAACTTTTGCCTTCATTTTATACAATGAATTTCAAAATTACTCAATTCAAATAACTTAAAATATCTCACGTGATATGATAACGAATTTACGCCATTGTGAGTGTTTTCATTAACCGCTTGTTGAAACATACTTCCCTATTTTTAAAAATAAATATTTAAAAAAATATTTATTTTGAAAAGAAATTTTCGATTACGGGATTTTTCCTGTACCAATATAAAAAATCTTTTTTTAAAATTAACTTTTATAATGAATAAAAACAGATTCTTTTTGATTTTATTTTTTTCTATTAGGAAATATGTAGATAGAGTTAATTTTAAAATGTATTATCGTTTGCTATTTTTGATACAGAGAATCTTTTAAATATACAAGTGTAATAGAAAGTATGATTTAAGAAATTTTATGGCATAGATTTCTAAAACTATAGATATACCATAATTCAGTTTATAATTTGTTTATGCAGATTACTTCATTGTCAGTTTTTTTTTAAGCATTTGTTTTATTAATTAAAATCCCGATCAAGTTGCACAGTTTTCAAAGTTTATTCAGGCCAATGCTCCTATACCACACAAAATTAAACGTCAGTCATTGTTCCGGCATATCTATAGAAATACATTCTGCGAACAAATAATCCATTTTATTTCAAACAGCCAAGATGGCCATAAAAATTCACAACAATAAAAGTTGAAATCACAAAAGAGTTTGGTTCTATTTGCAAGTGGGCGCAACTGGGATGAAAACTTTTGATTTCAAAAGACATCATCTAATGTAAAAAAAGTAATAAATAATAACGAAATAAGGACAATTTGTTAGTGCAGGGAAGGAAAAAAAAATAACTCAGATAAAATGTGATCAAGATATCTAGACAGAAGGCGTTTGATTTATGATTTTCTTAGCTGCTCAGCAGCGCCATCTATCAGTAAAATGCAGGCCATAAAAATACTATAGGAAAATAGAGTATTTATTATTCTTTTAGCAGTAAAATTGAGACAGTATATTTCCAACTGTGATTTTATAAGACAACATGATTTTCTCATTTGTAAATGTTTCACACTTTTTTTAATGATAAATTTAAGATTTATTGGCTCATTGTAAATTGATTACAAAAAAAAAAAAAAAAAATGTCGGAAGATAGATAATAACCTTATTCTCAATCAATGGCATGCGGAATTACAGAATATAGAGCAAAATTTCAAGCATTTTAGTTTTAGAATCAAAATAATAAGAGAACTATTTTGTGAAAACATATATAAGATAATTCATAAAATTAATAAAATCAGCCTTTCTATAGCATGGCACTTGGTTTCATGTACACAATTTACATATAACATGCTGTAAAAATTAATTGATGAGTACTAATTTTTCTAATATTAATGTACACACTAATAAATTCTAATATTATTAAGCTGCTGTTATGTTTATGATAACAAGTTTTTCACGCATCAACTTAAAAGGCTTAGCTATTTCTTATACAGACGAATATGTTTATCTCATACATTATGAGAATGCTTAAGATTGGTGAGTTTTTATACGACATTAACTTTTAACTTTGATATTTGTGTTACTTTTTTGTGTATACTTATATATAACATCAATATTATTTGAAAATTGTATGAAGTTATAGCTTAAAAATCCAAAATTCGTCATGAAACGGAAGTAAAAGGAAATATAATTCATGAAAAAAGGCGAAAATAATATGGAATGTTAGATGCCAAATGATAAATTACCATTGCATTGAAACATCTCATCATCACATCAGTAACGATTATAAATTTATTATATCAATACTACATCGATGTCACTTGATAATAAAAACCAATTATCGTTTGCTTAAATTAATGAAATTCCAGTGAAATATTTTCTTGGACACATTGAAATATAAAACATATGAAAGCATGTAATTTTTGTAAAAAACGAAATTATGTATTTTTTTTTTTTTTTTTTTTTTTTTTTTTCCTTTTACGTACTGATGGAGTTATTTTTTTTATTTGGAAGAGGTTTCTGTGATTTATGAGCAAACGCTAGATTCTTAATTTTATTTCAAGTCGTTTTTCGACATTGATTTTATTGGAAAATAAAGAATAGTTGAAAAAATATTGGACAAATATTTTTTTAAAAAAAAAGAATCTACTTTTTAGATATAAGAATAGAACTCTAATTTTGCTGGAAAAATATGCCTGATTTGAAATTTTGAATATCTCGAATCACAGCATGTTTATATATTTTTTTAATTTTTATCCTATAAATTTCATTCATACTTTTGCTTCATATTTTTTATATATGATTCTTAATCAAAAAATATTTATTAAATATCATGTATTCGAAAGTGTTTTTTAAAAATATGCTTTGGATTTTTTTATATATATATAAATTAAGAAAAGTTGCTGAATATATCATATTTACGAAAATATACTTAAAACCCTGTTTTAAATTTCCAACGCTTATTTAAAAAAATATAAAACAGTAATAAATATATGAAATGATGGTACCATAAGGAAATACGGCATATCAATAAAATAGCAAGTCATAATACAATAATTTAAGATAAAGAATCTGGCGATATGCAAAGATAAACAAACCAGAAATTCAAATAACAGGAATTTACTATTTATTTCTTTGTTTATCCTATTATCATTGACTACAATGGAGAAATAAGTGTTATTTATCACATATTAAATCATATGTAATACTCATATATAACATGTATTTTTATCGAAATTAAAAGCGCAAAGGCAATTGTTAGTTTGTTATTTCAAACTATTTCAATACTTTGAAAGGGAAAAATAAAGAATGATTGGAATTATTCAAATTAATAAATCAAGACTTGTTAAATTATCACCAAATTTGCAAAGATCTGGGATTAAAATTTTTTGGTCTTACTTTACATGTAATTCAATAAATGGATAAAATAAGATATTTGATTTTAAGAAGCTGTTTTGTAAGAGATTTGTAGTTTTATAAAGATTACTGAAATTAAATTTAAAATTTTAAGCTAAAATTTTGATGCTTCTATGGTTTTGTTTGTGTCAATCTAGTAGGGAAAAAAAAAAAAAGATTTCAGCAGATGTTTGATGATGCACCATCCTCCCCCCCCCCCTCCAAACTCTGAGTGTGATTCATTTCTTTAAAAATTTGAGATCCAACGCTCCACAACCGACAACTGAAATACTCATTTTTCATTTACTAGTTTTCAATCTGACTCCAACGATCTGAATTTTTTTACGCTGAAAATAACATCAAAATCTGTCACGAAAATAATAAATGCGACAAACATATTTGTCAGTGGCTTTTTTTTTTTTTTTTTTTTTTTTTTTAAATTTTCATGAATGCACATATATCATAAATAGAACTAAATTTTTTTAACACAGCCCCTCGAAGTCGAAAGGGAGGGGGAGTAGAGGACTTTGTTTGAATTCATTTTATGGGGGAGAGCGGAGAAAAAAGCCCTCTCATTCCCTCTTCTATCCGTCTCTGTCACTATCAAAGATATTTTATGTCACTGAATTATGAAAAGAGAATACATGAAATATTTTTATTGCATCTTATTTACATCAATAATTTATGCGTCAGATTGATAGCAAGAGGAATTGCAGAAAATGCCATTTTAAATCATTTTTGACTTATTTCTTTTGTGAATTCCTATTTTGAATTTAAAGCAAATATTGGCGTTGAATATGTGATATATGTATATATAACTTCTACATATATATTATTAATTTAATTGGATTTCTGAATCCCAGAACAGTGACATTTCAGATTACTCCGTATAATAATGACATTTGCACATAGTATATTATCCTGCTTTGTAGTTTTTATTATGTACAACAGTATTTCGAGTATGTACTGTTGTAAGTAACAGTATAAGTTATCTTCCGAGTAAGTTTAACTTATGTGAATTAATGTAAGTGGTTATTCACGCTTTACGCTCTCTGCTCTCGCTTGCACCAGTATTTTTCTGGTCTTTTAAAAAGTTTACAAGCATAATAATATGAACATAAGCTTTATTTAATTTCTTCATATTTTTAAAATCCTTAAAATTATCTGTGCGCGTTTTGGACGAGACGCATTTTAACAAATAAATTGCCGTAATTCTGTTTAGTGTTCACTTTTAAAATGTTCATTAATTTTTATTCTAAGCTAACACTCAATAAATAAATTGTTTATTCTGGGGCAATTCCTTAATCATTTTAGTGTTCACTTTTAAAAAGTTCACTTATTTTTCTTGTAAGTTATCGTTCAAAAAATAAATAACTAAACTATTCATTCTAGGGCAAAAAAATATTTTGTCGAAAATTATTCGTTTAAGAAAATCGAATTTCAGCAGACAGAGATTCTATTTAATTTTGACATATCGTATATATGCGTCAAGGTCAGATGCAAAAGATGTTGCATAAGCCGTATATACTCATACAGATTTTTACTGATACATCATGCTGATTTTTCATGATGAAAGCTTTTCTATTCAGCAGTTGCCATTAGTAAACAAAATCGAAGCGTTTTTCAAGATTAAATAACCGTCGCGAATCTGACAATAAGATTTTAAAGAACCAAATAAATTGTGTTAGAAGCAATGGGTCAATTCAGAGGAAGCAACAAATATTAGATGCGCCGAGCTTATCTAATTTTGGAATCCATTATATATCATACAGGAGAAAATACTCGTAGTATATGACATAGAAGTACAATATAAAACAGTGTGCAGTTTGTTGTGAAATGATATATACAGTAACGTTTCATCAACACGTTAGTACAATCGATTCCATTAATTGCCACGGTGAATTGTATTTAATATAGTAAATTAAATTTAAAAAAAAGATACATTAGAAGCAAGAGGAGTCTTAATGGCGCTAGGTAGGGGGAAAAGAGAGGAGGATTCAGGCATCTACTCCGTAATATGATAATGTTTTAAGTTTTATTCATAGGTCTTCAATTTAATTTTGAAATTTTCTCTTAATTATATAGCAGCTGTAACATGTATGCAAAAGTGTTTTTCATATCGCCGCAATGCACTTGAGTATTAATCCAGTAGGTAAAACAATGATGATGTCGTGTCATCATTGAAAGGGCATCATTGCAGTGTCATCATTGTTTTGTCGTGTCATCGTTGAAAGGGGATGCAGTAGCTTCTGAGGGTAAAGACCCCTGAGCACCCGAGGGCAGAAGTCTGACTTCTAGCTCATATGGAGATGGCACTCACACATTCGTTTGACCAGCCCCTATTTACAGGGGGGGGGCACATTCACACACCTCACAGATGAGGAACAACCATGCCCGAACCGAAACTCAAACCCGGGACGCCCAGATCACGGGGGAGACGCGCTACCCCTATGCCAGGACGCCGGCAAGTAAAAGAATGAAAAATATTATTGACATGCTTACAGATATTTTAAAAATTAAAGACAATCAGAGAAAATAATTATACCGAAATGAAAATATTATTTTCCGAATTTTAAGGTGGTGTAAAAATGCTTGTGGAAAGTTTTGATCAATAATATGTTCTAAAATTATTGAGGAGTAATGTAAAAATTTTGGTTTATTTTTAAATATAACTTTAGTTAAAATTTTGAAAAATCTTTTCTTCATCATCATATACCCAAGAAGTAAATACATGCCGAGTTTCGTTGATTTAGACTGATAATTAGTTATGAATAATTTTTATATCATGCCTATCATGATTTATTGATAAAATGCTGTCCAATAAACATTATTTTGCTTTTAAAACATTATAGCGGTTATGGTGCATATTAGATTGAAAATAAATTCTAAAAAGAGTGATAACAGTTTTTATTTTCTTTTTATTTGCGAAATAAATAAAGGATTTTTCATGTTATTGTATTTTTTTAATGCTAGCAAATAAACATAATTCAATTATACAATAGTTGTATTCAACGCATTTAAGAATTTTTTTTAAATACAATATGCTGTTTTTAACAAGACTTTTATTTCCCAGTTTTTGTACACAGCAACTCTGCTTACAGAACCACAGTCTTGAACAAAGGCTCTAAAACGATTTATGTAAATAGCCCAACCTGAAAAATCACAAAGTAAATATAGCGAGAGCGGAAAATTAACATCTAAATCATAACAAACGAAGCAAAAATTATTGCAGCTGCTCAAAATATAAGCAAAATGCTAATAACCTTTCACCAAGCCAGTCCTAAAATAGAAAAACTGAAACATTTTGTTGATAGACCAAACAGATTCCAGTGACATATGCAATGTCGTGCCCGTAATTCAGTAGTTAGTTGATTCTGTTCCAAAGGTTTCACGCGAACCAACGTTCGCATCAAAGAACGCGCTGTATTTGAAGGACTTCAGACGGATCGTTGAGGACGGTTTAGTTGTCCTCCTGCTTTGCATTATTTATCGATTAATTTTGCACGCAATTAATCATGCAGCAGCGCGTCTTTATAAAGACACACATGAGTGTTTTCTTTGTGACAGATTAATTATAGTGAGGGATTTAGCCTCTTCGTCCGATACGGATGCGTTTTTCTGCATCAAACGAATTATCGTGATAGATAGAGAGACTTACAAAAATTTTCTCTTTGAGTTATAAAATGTCTGTGCTTGATTTTTTATGCTTAGTGATGCTTGTCTGATTTAAAATTGACGAAAATACAATATAAATTCTATTTATCGAAATTTTAATCATGATATTCTGAGTATAAAGAAAAAAATGATAATTTTTAAACTAAAAATGTAGGTAAAAATGTATTTTTAATGTCTGAATAAATACCGATAGTTAATAATGAAATAGCAATTAATTTTAAAAGTAATAATAGTTAAAAAAATTAATAATTTTAATATCCAGGCAATTTATAGCACTCTGAATACAACAGCTGCACAGTGAAATTTCTAAATAAATAGCGTTATTCACCTGTAATTCATTCAAGATTTTTTTAAAATGATAATTTTTAGTGCTTGAATGCAACAGTAAAGACATTAAATGATTGAAGAGTCTTGAAAAAAGTTATTTAAATACGATCTCTGAAAACACAAAGTGCGGACGTAAGTTAATGAAATTTATCAGAAAAAGAAATAATTATTTCACAATTTTTGGTTTTGATTTCATGAATTTCATTTTGGTTTTGATTTTTGGTTTAAATAACAAAACAAAAAAAAAGGTTTTTTCGACATTATATTGATTGGAAATTTATGGAACCAGAAATTAACAATCAAAATTTGAATAAAATCGCTCGAATTGGCCAAGTTCCACTGATAAACTATTATTTCATGATATCTTAAAATTAATAATGCTTTCGCTTTTTCATTTTTTTAATACTGAAAATGCATAACATTTTGTAATCGTCAAAAAATTAAATGAACACTGTTCAGTTCTTACAATAAAACAATGGATATATTGCAATTTTAAACCAAATCACTTAATGGATAAATGTACTTCCCTAAAAATATCTTGTATAAGCATATGATTTTTTGAACTAAACTGAAAATCTTAAAGAAGCATTATTACAAAAATCCATTTTGATAATCAACAGTTGTAGTTTTATTGTTGCGGCAACTAAAAGGAAATTTTGAAAACCACGTGGGAAAGAATAATTTTATTAAAGTGGATCATTAAATAGATAATTGTTTGACTTTTTAATGAGGTAAAAAAAAATGTTCTTTGAGTTGTATTTTCCAAAATTGTAACTGCAATGTATTTTAAAATCGATAAATCACAGTGACAAATCTTTAACGGTAAAGATAATTTTAAATGTTTTTAGGCGAATTTAATTGATATCACAACCGAGAGCGTTTGGCAACCCAATATGTCGGTTCAATAATTTTAAACAACAAAGCCTTTTAAATAGTGACAGACTTTTTTTTACTAGATGAATCATAAAATATATATATATATATATTTCCCTGTTTTGGAGACACTGAATTACAAGAATATGTTGCATAATATTACGAATATCTGCCTCTCTCTGGTTTACTTTCACAAGTTTCTTGATCCAAAGAAATATGCAAATATATTTTCCAAATTATTGCGTTCCTACTTTAAAAAAATAAAATTTTGAAGAAGAATGATAATGCTTTGTCATATAACAATTTTCAATGAAAAGTTATAGAAAACAATGGCGTCATTTTGCAACAGAAATAGAGCTCCTATTAGAGAAAAGACAAGGAAACTGGTTTCAGTTTGTTAAAATCGTTTTTGGATCACTGAACTGTAAGTAAAATCGCAAAAATTTACCAATTAGAGATTCACAGAAATGCGAAAGTATTTCGACATAAACTTTAATTATGCGAATTCAAATCCCCTTCCACTTTCAGATATTTTGAGAATACTAAAAGTCAAAATTATTAGACAAAAGAAGATCTCCCTAATTGGATTATTTCAGAATAAAAACTTTCTTCCAAACATGTAAATATGAGAAAATGATTCAAGTGGCGGAATTTGTGAAGAAACAAAAGCTTTTCCTTTTCATCAATATAATATACCAATTTTTCTCCCTCATACTTCTGCTTTTTAAGCTTGTTTTAAAAATACTCTAGTGTAATGACTTGGATATCTTTGATGCCAACATATACAGGGATGTGTTTATTTGTAGAATTTAACAAGCCATGGTTTGGGAGATTTGTTTATCGTGATTTTATTCAGTTTCACTTGTATTTATCCGAAAGAAGTGCAATTCACCTTCTTAAAGCCCCAATTTCTTATCGAAATATACACATTCAAAAGAAACATTTCATTATTATAATGCTATTATTATGATCTGAAGAGGTACTGTTAAGACCCAAACAATGTCACAGCAATTTTAAGAAAAAAAAAACGCTTTTTTTTAATGTATCCAAAAAGTAAAATCATTGTTTAAATTTAACTGCTACGAAAAAATATCAATGGATGATCATGTCCCGGATTACAGAGAAAAAAACCTTCAAATGTGGATAAAATTGCTCGAGTTTAAGTAAATTTGGTTTTTTTTTTCAAACACTTATAAATGTAATTGAATCAAAGTTATTAAGTTCTCACGAAGAATATTTTCTCAGTACATATATTTCAAAGCAAAAAGAAATTTTTTTTAAAAAAATTAAATATTTGTGACATCAAACCAACTATCAAATATAGATTAAGTTTCAATCTTGAAGTCGGATGTACTTTCTTACAGAAAATTTACAATAAATTTTAAAAAATTTGTTCATTGATATTGAAATTAAATTATTTCAAAATCAATGATTTAAATATTTTTAAAATAATTTTTTCCATAACATACTCGATAACTGCAATTTTCTATTATTTTTATTTTTAATGTTTTTTTTTTTTTTTCAGAAATCTTATAGACAGAAAAGAAATTTTAAGGTTTTAAATTATATAAAGTATGTAATAATGATGAAAATGGGTAAATGTCCGTTTATGAATTCTTCCTGTAGAAATCTTATTAGATTTCAGTTTTATTGTTCCTAAAAATTGCTTAGTTAAAGCATAGAAAATAATTAGTGCTTTGCATTGAATTTTTTATAAACATTATGAAATAAAATAAAGCTAATCCATTTCTTATTTGTAACTTAATGGAATGATATTTATTCTTTAAGCTGATTGTGTTATACTTCACTTGACAGGTCCTGTAAAATTATAATTTTGAATTTTATATTTATTTGAAGTGCTTTCTTATAATCTACCATATTAATTCAATGCTTTTATTTGTAAATAAGAGAATCATTTATTGCTTCTAAGGCTTTTATTTGTAAATAAGATATGCATTTATTGCTTTAATATTTTTATTTGTAAATAAGAGGTGCATTTAACGCTTTTGTTTGTAAATAAGAGAATCTGGTTTGTTTTCACGAAGCACAAAAATATATGAACCTGTGTGAATCCGTTATTATGATGAAATCATGACTCAAACCAATTATATCGTATAGTAGCAAAAGTGACCAATTCCGAAAGAAAGAATTTGTAAGGAAAATAAATTTTTAATCTCGTCTAATGACAATATATATATATTAAAAAAAACTGTAGTTTTTTCAAAGCATTTGGATAGTTGGTTCAATATGCAGTTTATAATAAAATAAAATGAATTTAAAAGGGTTTTTTTTAAACGTTTATGAAAAAAATTGCAAATGGTCATTTTTGCATATATGCAACATATTATTATTATTATTATTGTGTTTTTTTCTGTGCCTTTAAAAAATAAAGGCAACTGATTTATGATTATTTTTCTTGCATAAAAATGTACTAATAAAATTCATTAAAAATTTCTTTGCATAAAAATTTACTGATAAATTTTACTAATGTTTTTCTGGCATAAATAATGTACTAATATTAGATTACACACGAAATCTTATTTTTAAAAATTTAGAAAACTAAGATCTCCCGGGAAAAAAAATCAGAAACGATACACAACCTCCACCTTCAATTCCATTTAATTTCTCGTAATCAGAAAATTCGAAAATAAAGCAAAAATAATTTTAATTATTCGTAACTGATTCTACATATGGAGAGTGAGTAAGTAAAGATAAAATAAGCAAACCCCGACCAACTAAGCCAAATATCAAGCGATGATAGAGGAAAAGCTCATTTTGAGCAATTAATATAATCCTGAATATGATCCGATTTAAAAGAAACTGATTCATTTGAAAGCAATTCAGTCTTAAACGCAAATTATAGAATCTTATATAATTGAACTTTGTGTTTAAAATAAGAGTTGCATCATTTTAATGAATTTCTTTCTATACTCTAAGTCCCATGTCAATACAAATTTCGTCCCTCGTGCATTTCTTTATACATTCAATGTGAATTGTCATTGACCAAGACGAACAGGTGAGACAGGTGCCAGAATAATCTTAAACAAATTGCAAAATTATGCAAAGTAAAAGCTATGTATAGAAACATCTGTAATTATTTATAAAAGAACTGCTTAAGTTAATAAATCTCATTATTAGAGTCTTTGTTGCGCATAGTTGTGACTAAGAGATATCGAATTCCAAGCTACAAAATTTACAACCCCTTGAGAAATTATTAATCGAATAGCATGCTTTAAAACCCTGCAACTTACTGCAAGCATCTGATATACATAATCATTCCATAATTCCGCATGAAAAAAAAATAAGGAATCTGATTTTAAAAACCACACGATATGACTACTAAATGAAATTTTCTCATTAAATCATCAACACGACATATATAGCGCCATCTATCGGATAATGAGAAATAAAACTTTATGAGTCATGTTACTAAAACTGACATTATTCCTAATTATTCCGTTCCATAATTTTTTCAATGTTCCTAATTTCTAATTATTCCAAGAATTTTCTGATGCCCTGTTTAATGCAAAATATGCTATCTAAAAAGCGATAAATTCAAATTATTAAAACATGAACATTTGAAAAATGCATCTCTGACACATTTCATCTCCCATAAACTACCAAAAGAATTCCAAAACATTAGTCAATTTAGATTAAGTTTGACGAGTCCAGCTTGCAGTTAACACATATGACCAGTCTGGTACTTTTCAAAGCCGCCCTTTAAAGAACAGATGTTCGGCACTAAATTCACGTTGAAATGCTTTCAATTACCCCACAGCTTGCGAGCGAAAAACCGTCTTCAACATCTCCCATCACAATTAATCATATTAATGAGTGAGATTCACTGTTATTGTTCTTGCGGTTGATGGAATGGACGTGTCAGTGCCAAGGACTTTTATTCCCGAATAAATTCTACGCGAGAAGGACTGTTTGATCAATTGTCCGGGAAGCACTTGATTGTTAATAAATGCACTTTTCTGGGAAAGGCAAGAAAGAAGTAGTTGTTTTTTTACCGTTTCAGATAGAGTACAGGAGAGGAAGTAATTATTTATAGCTTTTTTGTATAAATAACCAGTGGCGGAATATCAACTGGGCAACTTTTGGCAGAGAAGAGGCACAGGCAAATCCATTAACAAAATATTATTAGCCTAGCTGTCAAATGAATTTGTAAATAATACAAATTCTATAAATTATAAAATTACAATGTATGTTTTGCATTGAATTTTTATAATTATTAACATATAAAATAAAGTTAATTCATTCTTTATTTGTAACTTGATGGAATGAGGGTTATTCTTTAAGCTGATTGTATTATATTTCACTTGAAAGGTTCAATAAAATTATAATTTTGTACTTTATATTTGTTTGAAGTTTTTGCTTATAATCTACCATAATATTTAAATGCTTTTATTTATAAATAAGAGAATCATTAATTAATAGATATTGTTAATTTATCTCCAATCTCATTATTTTAGTTATTTTTTTCCATCATAAATATATTCAAAATAAATTATTAAAAAGATATATCTTTTTACAAAATTGCTAATATAAAAAATTAATCAGTTCATTAATGATTTGTTTTAGTTTCGAAACTTGCTGAAATGTAAAATTAATTGAATGCTTATTAAAAGAGAAATATCATAATATGCGCTACTAATGGCCGCAATCCTCAACCATGTGCAACTGCTTTGAGTGTTTATATTTTCTCTTATACGAAATATATATATATAAATAAATAAAAATATAAATACATATGTATTTATATATAATGTATGTAATTATATCTCTAAATCAAAATTAAATCCTAATTATGTAATTTCCCAAATTCTTATCTTAATTTAACCCATATTAACTTCATTCTGAAATGTTCTCTTATTTTCTGATCCAATTCCACCTTTTTTTTATTTAATTAATGCGCCACGAGCTCCGTACAAATACTTAAATCTGCACTTTCACACGTTGCAAGTGAAAGGATAAAAAAATTGTCAAGCTAAGCGAATTCTTTTAAAATATACCCTTACCTAAATCGACACGTTTAAAGAAATCCCTATCAGAATCTCACAGTGTATAATCATGGGGATAAATATTTCTGTGGCGCTTTTTCTCGTTTCGCTCTTGTGTCGTGCTGTAGATTGATGTGCTTCGACGCTTCTTGCTTGTATATAAACTATGCCTCCTTGGATGGAATAAAGCGAAATTTAAAATTTTTTAAGTGTCTTGTCTCTCTTCGGTCACGAAGCTGCTTCGAATATATATTTATATGTAATGATATTTTAAAATCTAATTTAAAACTTAATTAATTTCTTAATTTTTAGCTCAATTTAGCCCATATTAACTTCATTTCTAAAATATTCTCTTATTTTCTAATCCCATCCCGCTTTTTCTATCTTAATTAATTCAACAGAAGTTTTGTAAAATTGCTGAATCTGCTAAAGACCGACACGTTCCCACACTCCGAGTGAAGGGATAAAATATTGCTGATATAAACAAATTCCACTGAAAGATCTCTGTGATTCCCTTACTTTTTATTGACATGTGTTAGAAATCCCCATTAAAATCTCACAGTTCTGTGTTGGGTGTGTGTTTGTTGTTTCTGATTGTACATAAAACGTGCCTCCCAGGGATGAAATAAAACGACGTCAAAAAATCGAAAGTCTCTTCACTGTCTTCGAAACAGCCTTCTGATTCAAAAATTAGGCTTACATTATACATATATATATAATTTAAGCATAATTTTTAATAACATCAGATTGTTTGATTTGATCATTTCCGTGAATCTTCACATTTTTACACCTTCCTGAACCCGAAAAAAATCAGTTTTTGACACAATGTCCTTTTATCCAGGAACACGATACACAAAAATGGAAAGAGAAAGCAGAATAAAATTTGGTATGTGACCTTTACATCAAAATCATAGACAACTCAAAAATACAATAAGGTAGAATGGGTGAAATTTGGCATATGTCTTTTATAGCTAGGATTGTAGACCTATTTGAAATCGTGAGCAAAATTTGTCTATGTAAAGAAAATGTGTTTGTCTGTTTATATGTATGCGAATACTTGAGTTTAAAAATACAACAAACCAGATAATTAATATTTGATGTGTGGTTTCTACATCAAAATTATTGACTTACAAAATTTTGGACCTAATTAGTAAAAGGAAAAAGATCCAGAATGTATATCAGATATAATGAAACCTTCTTGTGGAAGTAGATAAGAAAGTTAAAGGGAAAGTGAAACAATTCTACTGTTGTTTTGTTTGTTTGTTTTCTTTCTTTATGTATTTGTAAAGCATAAATCAAGACAAATGCGAGTGTTTAGCTGATTTGTAGAGTTTATTAATGTAATAATCAAATAGCCAAAAAAAAATTTAATTTAAAATGTCTTCTCAATTTTTCTGAGTAATTCAAAAAAAAAATATTCAGCACGAATTCTAAAAAATAAATAAATAAAAAGCATTGACGTGGAAGTTGAAAGTTAATTTCATTGTATAGAAAATTTAAAATAATTTACAACATACAAAAGTTTGAAAACATAATACGAAAATCAATATAATAAAAACCGAGAAAGACACAGACTTTTAATTAAGATTTCATTTTACTAGTCTTCTTTTTATTATTCGTTTTATTATTATTATTAATTCATTTTTACTCCATTAAAATTAAAAGCACCAAATCTAAAACTTGAACGCAAAGGACATAAAAAAACAATTTAAAAGTACAGTAAAAAAAGAATTCTATTAAACAATTTTTTAAATACTGAAAGTGAAAGAAATGCCTTTCAAAAGCGTACAATATCTCTATGATTCTAATAGTTTCCACATGGTATTAGATTTTCAATTTTTTTTAACAGTATTAGATAATTTTTTTCAAAGGATTTATTAAAAAAATCTTGAAATAAATTATTCTGAGTTGCAATTTTCAGTAAATTCATGAGTAGTGCTGCAAAATGTCTAAAAATAAAGAGCTGACACGCGAGAAAGTACAGAAGAGACTATATTTTTAGAGCTAATCTGTTTTTACTTTAGACCACGATTAGATAACAAATCTCTATTTCATCAGCGGAAAAATTGCAGCAGCTCATTCAATTCAGCTCTCCTGGTTGCTTGAAATTAAGAAAATAGATATATGGTGTGAATCGCCTATCCATTCCCGGAATATGAATATGGCGGGTTGAATTTTTTGGCATTTAATAATTGCAGCGCTCTTTAGAAGTAGGAGATAACAACCTTTGATGTTATAACTAGTAAGTTCTTATTTAAGACTAAAATACGAACAGCAGCTTCGTATTTAAATCTAAAAAATAAAGGCAAACATCATTAAGAAGAACTGATGTTGAAAAAATCTTAAGATATCAATTCTCTTTTTTAGCTTCAATGTATTATCAAGATATTTAATACGATTAATTCAACAACGGCAATAAAAAAAGTTTAAGCGATTTTCCCTTATTTATTTTCAATTTTCTGCTCTCTCACTCTCTAGAACATTTTTCTCGCCCACCCTTCAACATTCCTCGAATGCATTTCATTCAATCTTGTTTTGATTTCGCTTCAAAAACCCTCTTCGAGAAAAGAGGACTTCACCATCTGACGAATACCCTCATTAAAACTGGAAGTTCTTGAAGGTACGTCTTAATATCAGCGCAGGAGAGCGGGATCCCAAATTGTGACATTAATTTGCTCCAAGCCTAGAATTAGCCAGAACTAATCTTAACCGCGATCGAGGCACATCCGCGATGCTACTCAATTCGTGACTCGGAATTTCTTTTATTGTTCCTGCCTTCCCCCCCTTTCCCTCGGTGGGAGTAGGGGGCAATTAAGAAAACTGACTCTGATGTGTGCTCAGATCAATGATACGTAGAAATCGTAATAAGAAAAGGGGAAGGTTAATGCCTATTCAGAAGTGTTAAATCGTTATTGGATTATTTCACATGATGATTTCCTTTGGGTAGGTTATACATTTATATTCAATTTGTGTTTGCATGGGTAGATAGATGATTCGGCTTCGTGTAGTGAAGTTATATTTATGTTGTTGTTGCTGCTGCTTATAGCACTTGTCATAGACAAATCCGCTAACGAAGCCAGCGATTTTAAGCCAAGTTTTAGCTTCTCTTGTTTCAGTAGAGCCATCTAGAGTCAAGAGTACGTCTTAAGCCTCTTTCCGACGACCTGTGTCCATCTTGAGTCTGGCACATTTTGCCTTCTTTCCCCGTTGTCCGAGGCTCTTTGATGTCTGTTAATTTTACCGACAATTTGAGGGAAGTTCCCGACTGATGACCACAGGAGGGGGTGGTCCAGCAATGGGTCATTTGGCATATTTACGACCATATCTGTAAGACCACAGGTCGTCGGAACGGGGTTTTAGCTACTCATGCGTCATAGGCCTTTTCAGGGGGTGGTCTTCACACATTTCATTCACTCATCCACAGATCGTAATTTATACCTGAAACAGCGAACGATCAAATCTGATCCAGTACCCCAAGTGGTATAGTCTCGACTTGGAGGACTTTGTGGTTACGACAGATTTAAGCGGCATTCCTACGACCTGTCCAGACGGCAGATGAGGCACGCGTTCTCCCCTCGACTCCTCTTGTGGTTTTCTGGGGTGCTTTGACATTTGTCCAGTTTACCGACAATTCGTCGGTAAACTAGACAGACATCAAAGCACCCCAGAAAACCGCAAGAGGGGCTCAAGGGGGGAGGGACGCGTGTCTCGTCTGAAGATTCTCCTGTCGTAGGAACGCCGCTTTATATGTGCACCGGTCACCATGTACGCGGAGGTTTTCGGTCGGTGTGGTTCGAACTCTGCGAATCCAACGCCCTACCAACCAGGCTATCCCAGCCCTAGTTATATTTATAGATATCTCAAATTTTTGTATCTAAATAGATATCTTTTAGCTGTTGTAAGAGATTGTGATAGTTTATTAGTTCATATCCTCTGTATTGTGGTCAATATGGAAGGATTGTATTGGCTCAAGATTTGGGGAAAATATTAAGTTGTGAAAAATATTGCCTAAATAAGACTTAAAAAAATATTTACCAAAGTAAGTGGCTGCTCATAACAAAGGAAAAAATTGATAAATTGGATTAGATGTACTAACAAAAATCAAGAATCTTAAAAACGCGGATGAAAACTGGAAATTTTGAGATAAATATTTTCTAAAATAATAAAATGCATTTCAAAAAAAAAAAAAAAAAAAATCTCCTGATGCATAAATTGAGGATTTTCTTCTAGAAAGTATTTGACAGATGTTAGACAGCACGGCAAAGAGTAAAAGAGAAGAGATTATCTTTAGGGCTTTTTTTTGTATTATGTCTTGAAATTTATTACTAAATCTGTGGCAATAATTTTGGTTTCAAAAAATCTTGTTTTATAATCATGGCATATAAATAAGTACATAGAAGCCTCAATTTCAGCCATTAGCAAGTTAAAACAAATGCGGAACAACAGGAAAGAATTGCTGCGAAGACGCAAATTTCCACTGAAGAGAAAATTGAAACGAAAACTCTAGTTCAAAATACGCATAATGATCTACCAACAGGCGAAAAGGTAAACAAAATATTCCACAAAGTTTAACTGAATGCAATTGGATGAATCTGCATTCGCCCTAGATTACTGAAATTGCTTGAAAAGTGAAGGCGCTTCAAAGAGTTTTGACTTCAAACTATAAGCTAATTTATTAAATTAGCTAGTGAATAGCCAAAAATTCCCCATAAAAATTGCAAGAACACCTGGAAGAAACGGGTTAGCACTCTTCACTTCTCGGAAACGGTATTTCTAAGAACTCTGAAAAAGAAACCGGTGTGCTGTAAACTTTTCCTTCACCAAACTTGCTTTTAACTAGAAATAATAATAATAAAAAATAGACGAACATCATCTGAATATGGAAACAGTGGGAACCATTTTTGAATAATAGCACTTTTGACACGATTCTAAGACAGATGCATCATGGCCCATTAGCATGAGACGTATAAAAGAGGAGGTAAAAGGACCTTTTTTTTTCCTTGAGGTAATCAGTTATCACCTGTGGCGCCTAAATATCAAATAAATAGGATCCTATTGTGTAGCACAACATGGAGCAAACAAGCCCATCTGTTTGATGAAGCCTTATTACCTCAAGTGCCTCTAGCACCTTATTAGCTTCCAGAACATTATTACACATTATTATTTTTCCTTCAATGCAGCACTGTACATGCTCGTTTTTTTAAAAAGCTAAAATGTCTAACTGGCTTGCAAACAGATGTAAGTGAGTAATATTAGCGCAGTTGCGCTTTTTCTTGTTCGTTTCGTTATATTCCATAGGGCCCCCCAGTGGTTGGCGTGAAAGCGAGGAACACAGCAGGTGTTATGATGTGCCAAATTTGGCTATTTATCAGATTGAAACAGGCATGAAGAGGGCAAAATTTTATCGCCATGGGGATTCCACCATTCTTTCGCCGTCGGCTTTTTTTCTAGTTTTTGTTTTGAAAATCAGTGGGCTGTTCGTATGAAGAATGAAAAGAAAAGAATGCGCCTCTGTGATTTGTCACAATCTAAAGTTTGAATAATACCTTTTTGCTCGCCAAAGTTCAGGAATTTCAAAATGGAAGAATGAAATCAGTGGAAAGGTGGTAAGCAGGTTTAGGAATCTTTAAAATGGGAAGCTATGTGAGTTGTAGAACGGTAGATTTCGGGCAAAAATAATAAGTAGGCAGACTCGGTGATTCGTTTTTATCAAAGTGATAAGGTGTCTCAGAAACTAGAGATTTCAGAAATTCAGAAAAACTCTAACATTTTACTCCAAATTGAAGAAGTGTCCAGGATTATTTGCTGATTTTATTTATTGGTAAATAATTCGTAAGAAAAGGTTAATTAATTTTATTATTTTTATTTAAGTATTATTTTTAAGTTCTTTTTTGAAGAATTCTTCGTATTAGATTTTACTGTTCATGAAATATTATGAATAGTAATATGGCAGCTGTGGTTTAAATCGCTTAAAAGGAAAAAATGTTATAATAGAAAAATGTACTATTCATGCACTTTTAATTCTTATTGCTTTTCAGAAGGAAACTTTAATAATTAAATTTTTCATTGTTTATTATTTTTTTTTATTTTAATTAATTTTTTTATTGCAATCGATATTCAGCTAATGTTTTGAATTAAATCCTTTGGTTGTATAGCACATGGGTCATTTTTGGTTGCATAAATAAGCAATGTTTAATTATATTTCCTCTCATTTAGTATCTTGAATTTAATTCATCTGTAATCATGTACATTTAATTACAAGATAGATTGAATTTCAAGTAATTCAATTTTATGCTAAGGAATGAGCTACTTGCATTTTAACAAAAAATTAAGAGCATACCCCGGCCATTATTTAGCACTAATGACGAATGGGACGTAAAAAATAACGTTTTGACCGGACTTCTTTTACCCTATTACGTTCTATTATTCACTATATTATATAGTGAATGTTCTGGCGCTATTTCGAACTCCGCCGAATAAAAGGTGGGCAAGGAAAGGCTAGTTCCTGGTTCCCGTTGATCCGGTATTAACAGTGCTTGGCAGAAAAGGTGGGACTTTTGGAATTTTAACTTCGATTTATTTCATCCCGGTAAGCATAATTTGAACAGATAAAATGCGGTAAGAAGACACATCGGTATACATCACGACACAAAACCAAAAAAAAAAAAAAAAAAACTGAAATTTTTCCCTTCAGTGATTTTACTATGAGATTTTGATAAGGATTTTTTTGATTCGTGTAATAATAGTAATTAAGGATTTCTTTGACTTAGGAAAGGGAATCTCACGTATCTTTAAAAGAATGTTACAAGCATTAGGAATTTTTATCCCTTCACTCGGAGCGTGAGGAAATGCTGAAAGCCTTAGTTTTCTAAAGTAGGTGTTATAAAGAATGAAATAAAAAGTGGGAAATAAAATTAAATTAAAATGGGATCAGGATACAAGAAAACATTTTAGAATGAAGTTAATAAAGGCTAAATTAAGATAACAATTAAGAAGTTAATTAGGATTTAGATAGATATATATTTCTAGAGCACGTGTTAAAAATAATGAAATAAAAATTGGGAATATATATATATATAATATTGTAAAAACTTTCTTGTTTTTTATTTTTATCCATAGCAACTGGAGCCAGGCAAGAGTTGAATTATATTTTGATATTTATTTTTTCTTAATAAAAAACCCACGCATTTTTAATACACTAATCGAAATCACAGTAGGTGGCTAGATGTCAGATTTTCGTCATTACAAGTGACATGACTTGGTAACTGGGAGAAAGACTTCCGCCCGCTGATTAGTGGCCATAATCAAAATTCGGAAATGAACAGAAAAGGCATAGAAAGGTCGAGTTTTAAGTAGTAACACCCAGAACTCTTCGATTGCCACCGTAATTATCTATTAATTGCTCAATCAAGTCCCACTATCGTATGGTCATTGCCCATTGAAACCTGTTTATTAAATGTCAGTAGGTATTTGTTTCTATGCTACATAGTGGGCAAAGTGTATGAGAGTCCGACTTTATTATCATCTACTCTAGACTGGACTGTTCCATCACAGATATTATTGAGTACTTTAGACAATTTCAGTTTCAATTTTCTTACGAGGCAGAATTAAAGAATTTGGATTCTTAAGAATTTTTTCATCAGATGGCTGTTAATTGCATTTGTTATGAAGTTTTAACAAAGATTCTAGTTCTTGATATGCAAGCAATACCCCTACTCAGCCAGAGGCTATGCAGAAAACTTGATTTGGCCGCCGGAAATCAACCCCACTTAGCACGAAGGAGCAAATGATACTTGATGATATTGGACACTTTTAAACAAAAAAAGGATCCTCTAGAGAGAACACATGTTGGTTTAGAAAAAGAAATCATTTTTAAACTACATATTAAATTGTGTAACATTAAGAATGCATTATATACATTAAATGTACGTTACTTATTACATTAGGAGAGAACTAAAGACAAGAATTTTGACAAAATGTCCTTAATAGAAGATTTAATGACTGGAATTTTTAAGATTCTTCGACGTTAAGAAACATCCAATTTCTTGGCCATCTGAATCTTTGTTGTCGCCATTGTGCGCAGGCTTCGATCACATGATTTATTCGGTGCCACATTGACAAGTCGAACTTTTGTCAAAGAAATGGCTTTGATGTAGAGAAAATACAGCATGTCCAGTATATACTTGGTTAAGATAAAAATTACCCTCAATGCGGTTAACAGAAGGGCTTTTAAAATGTTGATAAGTAGTTTTGCCCTTCATGGAATTATTCCATTTCTCCTACCAATCCTAATTATTAGTTTTTTTAGTCTCTTTCTGAGTTGGATTTTGAACTCATGGAAAGGTATTTCTTGTGTTTCTAAGTTTAAAGCTTCCTTAGCTAGTTTTGAATATACCAAATCTGGTTCTTAAATATTTAGTGACACGTTAATAGTTAATTGCATTCATTATAGACTCTTCTGCTGTATTTCTAATTACACATACATTTCTTGCTTTACCAGCTCCCAATTGCTAATTTATCATTGAAAAAAAATCATCAAATACAGAAATGAATGTAATGGAAAAAATTATTCAATTTCTTTTGAAAGATTTATTAGCTTCATAATAGTTGTAATTTGTAGTCTAGCATTATAATATCCAAAATGAAAAGCCGTCTTAATTTTTTGGAGTTCATTTAAATTCATTGAAAAAAAAAAACTACTTGTACAGGACACCAATTAAAAGAAATTTTCTCTCTAGCTAGTTATTTAATTTCATTCGATGTCATTATTCAATCTTGGCATACCGACAGATTGTTTTATTTCATTTTTTTTCTTTTTTTTTACTATACTACCGTCTTTTATTCCCCCTTCTTAACGTATATAACGCCGTCTGCGAATTTAACTTATTATACAATCTGTCAACGGCACACATGTAATTGAGTTCTTGCTTGTGCTATTATTTTCAGTCTAGTTCCTTTCCAATGGAATCGAAGGAATCGTGGAATCCTATTCTACTGTCACTCATACATAAATATATATTTTAAAAAAAGTAAAAAAAAATGTTATCGATAAAGAAAATTATGCGTCCTTCACAAATGTCGGAAAATATGAACGGCCAATAGATATATTAATGATAAATCGAATAGGAATGCAAATTAGAGAAGTTCATTCCTGTTTTTTTTTATTATTATTATTTTTATTCTCTAATTATTATTGAGAAATGCTTTGGCCTTACGTATTATTAAAACATTTTCCGCTTTCAAACAGAAACAGACTTCTGTGGGAAAATGATTTCAGACTTGTTTATAAATGTTTTAAATGATCGCTACTGTTGCTGAAATTTGATTGGAATCGCTTTATCAAAATTTATCAGACAACTGAAATGAAAAAAGGTTTCTTGATATATGTTTTACCTTACAACTTTTTTTATTATTTATTTAATTTTCCGTTGCTCTACTTTAATACTGAGTAACTCGAAGTTTTTTACGGTCAATTGGTTCACCATGTTTAATGATTGCAAAAATTTAAATTAAATATTTTATATAACTCGGTTTTACTGGTTTTCTTTGTTAAATATTTTTAACTTCAAATATTAGACGACATATAATTCATTCTATTTTAGAAGCGTTATGCATTTACTTAATTTTATACCTACATTTCTATAGTTTCTATTATATGATTGAAATTATTATACTGAAACTGGGCACACTTAAAAAAAAAACTTACTATTACTGAATTTTGATGGTAAAACCTTAATTTTAAAAAGAATAAAATTTCAAAAATCTTGTTAAAAACATGCCTTATTCTGAAATAGGGAAAAATAAGCCAAATCTTCCTATCTTGATCAGAAAGAATTGGAAAAAAGTTAAAACGAAATAGTATAAGAAACAACAATGAAAACAATTTTAGCTTCACTTCCAGAAAGAAATATATTCTCGTAAAATATGATTAAAATATTTTTTTTAAATAACATATTAAACATAAAAAAATTAAAAGACAAAAAAAATGGGTATTTTTGGAAAGATAATTGTTTGAATTTTAAGACTGCTATTTATTTTTTTGGAAGTTATCACGGGAAAACATTAATATTTCACTAGTTATTTATTTTAAATTCTAATTAAAAAATTTTTTAATCGCTCCATGGTGCTCATTTTAATTCTCCAAACTATATATGTGCCAAATTTAGTAGCTCTAGTCTAGCTTGTATACCAACATACACACACAACACAAATTCATCTTTATTAGCAGTAGAGATAGCCTTGATTTAAAATACTCCAGTAAAGTTTATCAAGAGACTATATTAAAATATTTTCTGCACTGATAATGAATTATTGCTTTTTTTTTCAATCTTCTTGCAAATATGCTTACTTTGGGGGGGGGGAGTGTTTATTTGTATCGTCGAATTCAAATGGAAAAATCTAAGAAGTCTATTTTATGGAAATAGAAAATTAAATCGAAATTTTTAAAAGTTAATAATTAGCGAAAATTAAAATCGAAGAGGAAGAGAAAACACCTTCCTCTTCCTTTGAATCTAAGTGCTTCCCATGGACACTATTCTTAAAAAGACAACGCTTTGGCAGATTTAGTTCGAATTTTGGCACTCATTTGTAATTCTAATGATGGAAACACTTGCCAATTTTCGTCGGCCTTGTTCTTTTCATATTCGACTTAATCATGTTCGCATGTATGAAGTGTTCTTTGGATAAACAAATGGGAGAGAAATATCTTTTAGTCACAACTACTCTTGCTCTTTTTTATTAAACAAAAAGTCATCTTTCTGTAGTTTCTGAAAGTTTTTATTTAAGCCGGGACAGAAATCAGTGAAATTCTCCCCATAAAGAGACAGGAGACAAGAAAAAGAAATCATGGTTATCTAGCTAAACTTATTTATGTTCTAAAAGATGTTTTACTGAAATCCTGCTGAGAAAGCGTTTATTTTAGACACATGATATTGCAACTCAACATTGGACCATTAAAATTATAAAAATTATATTCTGACAGGCCTGTAAAAAACCCTAACCCTGTGTAAATCAGAATTTAAAAGCATTTTTAAATTTGAATCAAAGTGATTAAAAATAACTTAAAAAACGAGAAGTGAATTTGTCACACATTCACTGATAGAAAGATAGACAGACTTCACATTGATGATTTCGCTTAACATTCGATACTTATTTTATAATTTTGAAAAGAAACTAATTTCATCAGTCTATCTAGTTCGTTTTCGTCTTCTCGTGGGGGGGGGGGATTGATAATTACAATTTTTTTTCTGTAAATTTGGTACACGAGAAAGACAGCGTGTATTACAGTTACTATTCCCAAAACAAAAATCTATTTCTACACATCGATATCGATAAAACATCTGTCCTTTCACATATTCAACAAGCTGCTGGTAAGAAAAAACATCAGATCAACACGTGCCTTGCCAACCGAATTCACATAGATAATAATTTCACTCACACCTCCCTTGTGAATCGGAGTTTCGCCGACTCAAGATAATACACCAGTTGTTAATTCCATCAGATACCGTGGCTCAGTAATGTCGTTTAACTAATTCCTTCCGCTGGCCCTCCCTTGCTGAGATTCTGGGCCCGATAGATCGGTGCTTTCTGTACGATATTCGAAAGGCGGTCATTCAATGCCATCCGCTGACCTTGAGGCCGATATCAGCAGCAGCGGGCAAGGGGGGGTGGGAGGCAGGAACGTTGGCAGCAATTACGTTATAATGATGTTACTTTTCACGCTTTCTCATCTGATAAGCAAAACGATTCGCAGCAGCGAATGTGGCTTTCTTCTTTCCCTCCCGACCTCCATATTGATGTGGGACAAGCACGAGTTTCCACTGGCGACCGGTTTGGACGAATGGAGCACGCTGGTTGAGGATCGGTCTGCTGGGCTGGCTCGGCTGGTGCGCTAATGCGTCTGTGTGGTGAAACGGCGAATTTACGTTTGCGAAATGTTCATAAGAGTCTGAGAGGATGAGAAAAATATTCCCCTGGAATAAAGAAAGAGCCCTATAGTTTAGTCATAATTATTAGTAATTTTCTAATTGATTTTTCCAAACAAAGAGCATAGGATAAGGTATAATGTATCTTCGCAAAAGCGCAAACTATAAAATTATCGCTTATAACAGTAAGAAAATAACTTAATGATGAAAAATTGATTTTCTTAATTATATAAAAACTGATTTTTCTAATGATGGTTTTCAGACCTTTTTTCTGTTATTTAAACTGATGATCGTTTTTTTTTTTTTTTTTCTGTGTGATACATCACGATACAAAACACAGAAACACAAATACGCTTTTCTAAGACAAACTCAATCAATTTTTCGTTTATAATTATTTTTCACATAATGCAGAATAAGCAAGAGCAACTCTGGATGACAGCATATATAAAATTAAAATCTATATAATCAAAGTTGATTGACGGAACAATCATTCGGTCAAACAAATGAGCGAAATGGAGGCCATAAAAGTTTTATTCATGGCGCATTTATAGTTTCTCTCTTAAATTGCTCCCCATGTGGAAAAACACGGCTGTCTCACTTCTGTTACTAGTATTTAAAATATCTTTGAAAGAAATCAGAAATGAAGCTCTTCAACAATCCCGTCTATTCAGTTTTTTATTATTTCCACATTGTTCTCATGTCGTCTTTATAAAACCATTTTAAATTTCAGGAATAAAAAGATATCACTGGAGACTTAATGTGAAAACTGGAAAAATTTATCTAACGTAGTTATAAAATTATAGCCTACCGGCAATTACAATTGAAAGAGTAAGATTTAGAAATGATTATGACATACAAGTTTTTTTTTTTTTATATTTTGCCGGAATCGTATGAGCTGATGATTTTTCAGTTCAACAATTAGGACATTGAATTGATAACCAGAAAACACAAAGAATCTCACAAATTCGATATTTTCATCAATGCATGTGCTCTTTTGTCGTCTGGCCTTTCGTCCCTTCCAGATTTGTTCATACAAAAATTATATGTTTTATTTTTTCCTTGTAAGTACGATAAGTTATAAACTTGCCAAATAATTGAATTTGTAAAAAATATCATATTCCATTACCTTAAAATATTCGAATAATATTAACATTTTGTCAAGCAAAATGCACCAGGATCATATCAGTTTCATTACTTAGTTTCATATTACAATGTTGATAAACCCCAAGTGTCTGCTTCAATTATATTATGTACAAACGTAGGCGTTACGTAATCATAAATAATAGTAAATAAATAAATGAAACACAGCATATCTATTTCCACTAAGTTTGCAAAACAAAAGGATGATTTAAAATAAATTAAGTTGTTTGAGATAAATAGACCAGTTTCTTGAAAGAAACCTAGCCTAAATTCACCACTGGTACTCAATGATTAGGAATAACCTTACACCTTACAGGTTTTCATTGAATTATCATCTTGATTTAACTTTAATTATAGTACATCTATTTTTTAAGTTCACCTTTGATTGAAAAGCCACATTGTGTCATCATAATAGAGATTAATATACATAATTTGTACTTCACCACAAAATCTATTCTCTTATTTAATCATTTGTAGACTTTCAGAAATTGTTTCCACCATTCCCACAAGCCAGTCTTCCCAACAATTCCAGGAAAGGGGAGGGGGGTGGTACCAACAAATATTTATGCCTTCTCCCAGTAGCGTTCAACTTCAAAGGAAATACCTCCACACCACAAAACAAACGAGTAACAAAACAAGAGAATGGCATGGGGCGGAAGTCAAAAGAGTCATTTTGACGCTCTGGCAAAGATCGCCCACACAGGATGAATTAGTTACGGCACATGAATCATGTGAGCCCTATTCTCTAATTGGTGAAATGTTCAAGAGTGGAGAAAGAAAGCCATTTGCATTATGCTATGAGAAACTTGGCGATTTTCCACGGTTACTCATCGAGTTAGTTGTCCAAGAGGAATGATGTAAGAGTATGGTTCTACAACAGTTCCTTAGCCAATTCTTCTACAGAATTAAAGCTTCTCCGCTTTCAGAAGCAGAATTTCTACCTCAGGATTTCTAGATTGTTTTAGCATAATATATGAAAAGACACTTACCATTAGCGTTATAACTTGAAAATGAAATTCATCCACCAATTAAGTATTTTATATATTTATTTTAGAAAAGAGATTTGAAAATATTTGGCGTTATTAGAGAAAAAGCCATCACGAGTGTTCTCCCTGTATAATTTGTAATAAATGTATTTCTGTATCATTAATCCACATGCTATTGGCGACTAATAAATAAAAAAGAGCCTATTGAGTGCGAATTTTGGTGATTAACCACTGAGTAGCATTTAGTACAACAGAAACAGAAAACCGAATGTGTACATTAGGCATATTTTTACCGACTGACTAAAAACAAAATCTGACACAGAATTAGATTTAATGACATAAAATTCCATATAAATTCCATATGTCTTAGTCAATATTTTTTTTCAGTTAAATGGCTCTGAAAGTACAGCCGACTGACGGCAAAACTCCTTGAAAGATTTGATTCTAAATGTGATAAGAATCTATACTTTAGATGTTAAATCTGTGAACCAAATTTTACCCATCTTGTTCTCTTCATTTTGTAGTTACTGTATTAATTTATATTTGTAGAGCCGGACAGACAGAATTCTTCTGAATGGATTTCGTTGAAAATTTCATGGAAATCTATAAATTTGGTGTAAATAACATATGCCAAGTTTCATTTATCCTGCTCAAAACAGTTTTATGTTACAGACCTTGTTTACAGACATAATTCCAAAAATATGTTTTTTGGACGCAGGGAAATCGGAGAATTCGTCAGAATCTCAAGTTCGAATGTTTTGTTGATAACAGTACTTTCTCTTTGCGTAAGAGGAAGTAAATCAAGTGTGTAAGTAAAAGTATAAGAAAATATATATGGTATGTAAGTAAAAAATTTAAAAGTAATTATTATATTAAAATTATTATTTAAAATTTAATTATTAAAAAATATTATCCTATATATTTCCAAAAATAGTATGTTACATATACAGGAAATTATAACAATACGTTTCAATGAGTTTTATAATCAATTGTTTTAATTTTATGTTTCACAATCAAATGCTCTTTACTATTTTCTTCGTATTTTATTACTAAAGGCTCTCGAATTCTTTTAAGGGAATTATAAATCACTTTTCCTGCAGGCGGTTTTTAAATATTTTCTTTTTTTTAATTTCTTCCTTTTGGTGTTTCATTTGTCTAATTTCAGAAACTATTATCAGAAATTGTCAAATTTTAAGATTGCATTAAATTTCTAAAAAAAAAATAACATATTTATTGACTTCAGTTTGATTACAGTTCATGTTCTTTCACTCCACTTTCTGTAGCATTTGGAAGAAATTCAAAGAATTGCTAAGAACGAAAGTTATACAATTTTTAGTAGATGTTGAAACAGGAGCTTCGACCGAAATGGGATTGACCAATCATTGATAGCTTATGCCAATGTTAGATTTTTTTCAGCAACTTAGAAAAGTAATTAAGAAAACCGCGCTATCTCTCAATTTTGTATCAAATTTCCGTAATTAAATCAGAATTTTCACTTCTACATCTATATATAATTGAATTTCAGGAAAAGAGCTTTCACAGATTGATAGAGTTGTTAAAGGAAAAAGTTTAAAAAGCTGTTAAACAAGAATAAAGTATCAGGAGTTAATCAGGAGAAAAATGATGCTATTAATGCGAAGTCTTTATGTTATTTATAGGCTACCTTTTCGGCACCAAAAATATTTTGCCAACTCATTTTTGGGCAAGGAATTTTTTCAAGCCCTTTATAAATGTATACGGAAAAATAAAAAATTCAAATGATCGGGAAAAGTAATTTTTAGGCATTTATTTAGTAAATTGTAATGAAAACTTTTTAAACTTTTTTAGATAATTAAATTTTTACCAACCTGTTTTTCAGTAACAGAAATGCATTATTGAAAATAATAATTATAACATTTTACAGACGAACTAAAGAAGGCTTCAGAGCGCATACATTGTGTACTGTCTTTTTATTTTGATTTATTATTATTATTATTAATAGTAAAAGCTCTTTCAGCAACAACGAATTTTACTGCTCTGAAAATGGGAAAAATAAAGTAAATACAATAAAATCCCAAAAATCAGAAAGATTGAATTTGTAGTTAATTTCTTAGTTACAGATTTAGAGAGCTGAGTCATGGCTTCAAATACCCTCCCCCCACCAACTTATTAGTTTCTCTTTATTTTGCTATCTTGCACGAGTATTTACAATAAGAACTAACAAGCATTGTTTGGTCTACCACTGTAATTGGGAACACAAGAATATACAGATTTTGAAACCATAACATGTAACAGACAACCCCAGAATGTAAGGATTTTGAGACCACAACGCGTAACAGATAAACTTCAACCGTCCTTTTTTTTCGAAAATGTATTCTTATTAATTTACTGAGAAACGAGATAAACCTGGTTCAATTTTTGAAAATAAATTACACACACTTTAGTAAATGCGATAGTATATTGAAATCGATAACATTATACTTCGGTCTTGATTGCATAATTGAATCCAGTTGATAATTTCGCTTGTTATACAATCTAGAAATCTTAAATTCCGCAGTGAACTCACCCAAAGTCTACTTGTGCTTTTCAAATCTACATTCTCAATAAGCGCAACGATGGAATTCAAGAGGAGGGGACCTACATCAATCTGGTACCGCCCCAATAAAATTTTTCCATGAGGCCCTGTTAGCGAGAGAGCGTCACTTTTTCAGTGGGGAGATGACTTGTCAGACACAAAAATCTCGCACCGCCACCTTGCTAAGAGAGAAACGACCCAAGGCCAGTGTGAAAAATAGGTTGGACTCAACCGGGTAACCTTGGCCTTTCTAACACCTCTACCTTGCCTCGCCGAGAAAGTTATTAGCAACTCCGTCAGGTGAACTTCTTCTCTCCTCGAGTGCGGGTATCATTTTGGCTGATCCGCTGTCAGTCTGGGCCTGACCCGGGTGCCTCGTGAGGAACGCATTCCCCTTTTGATGAGATCGTGGTTGATTGCCATTAGAACCTCCTGGGGAGGTATTTTCTGTGTATGCAAAATGCAGGTAGAAGCACTGCTTTTTTCGACAATTGGCGTTATCAAGATTGGTATTTTACTTGATTCATCTCCCTTCAGCGAAGAAGGATATTAAATATCGCTACCATTAGTAAGATTAAAATAGCGATGTCATCAGAAGACATCTGACATAAGGAGTGTCGTTTGTTGGCATCTGACTTCATGCAACGTAAGGTGATTCTTAACTTTGCAATCACTTGTTAAATCTTATGTAAGCTCTGTTACCAGTAGTCCATGCATACGGGTATATTAAATTTACATCATTTCAATAAGAAACTCCTAACTTTTCTTATATATAATTCAGAAGCAACTTGCCAATTTATATACATATTTCTCTTCAAATTATTCCAATTTGAAAGAAAATATTTTTAGATATGTAAGCGAGGAGTTTTTAATCTTCTAGTTATTGCATCGAATGAGTTAAAGTTATGTGTCTTCATAATTTTTGAACTCGGTTTAGATTCTAGTTCGTCGGAAACACTACGCATCTTTTCCACTTACGCAGAAACAATGACTTTAATATTAGAAATAAAAAGGATTATCGCCAAGTTGATGATTTATTACATTTGGCTTTAACACATGTGTTACAGTCAATTAACTAAATACAGCTTCAGATAGATTTTCCATAAAATTAAAAGAAAATAAAACTGTTCCAAAGGATTTTATTCAAATGATTATATTAAATTTATATAATCCCTTTTCAAAAATCTGAGTAATATCCCACAATTGACTGGATTTTTTTAACTGGCACGAGGAAATAAACTTGCCAATTCCTACAGAATGGAAAGGCACAAAAAAATTACTAAACTGATAACATAATAATAAAAGTTGAAGAATTTTCTTTATAAATAATTTATATAATCAAACTCAAAAATCTCAGTAATATCCCACAAATGACTGGATTTTTAAAAAAAGCACGAGGATATAGACTTGTCAATTCCTATAGAATAGAAAGAAACACTAAATTATTAAACTGAGAACATAATAATATAAGTTACAATTTTTTTTATATAAATAGTTTATGTAATCCACTCAAAAATCTCAGTAATATTCCACAAATGAATGGATTTTTCAAAATGGCACGAGGAAATAAACTTGTCAGTTCCTACAGAATGGAAAGACACAACAAATCACTAAACTGAGAACATAATAATAATAATTGCAGAAATTTTTATATTTCTAAATAAAACTTGAAGACATGATTTCAGAGATTTATTTCATCTATACAATTTATTGCAAAATCCAAAAATTCATGTTTTTCAACAATCGGAGAAATAAACTGAAATTTTCATTAGCTTTCAAAGTAAGAAATAAATTTAGTATAAAAAATATTGCACATCTCTTGTAGCTTTCATTCCCACTTCAAATTTCTTTATTCTAATTCTGTTCAGTTAATTTTTTTGTCAGTTATATATATATATATATATATATATATATATATATATATATACAGAGAGAGAGAGAGAATATATATATATATATAAATGAATTCTTCCAAGATTCTATGGTTGTCACATTTATATATATATGTGTGTGTGTGTGAATTTGAAAACCATAGAATCTTGGAAGAATTCATTTTCACACAACACGCAACTCTTTTAAATAATTACTTTACAGTGTTGCCAAACACTTTAAAAGGCACCAAAATATTCATCAGAAGGCGCAGAAGCATTATTGAAATCAGGCTTAATCAAGCAGTCGCTGCTTATTACCCTCCCCCTCTTTCCTTTTATTTCATTCCTCAAAATATTTTACCCCTTTCCCTTACCACTTCGTCGAGACAGACATCCTCGGCCAGTGAAACAATGGCAATCAGATTCCTCGCGTTTTAAGTGAAGAATTCGTGAAGCAACGCTTCATTCCGTCCAATTTAATAGTTCTGAAAGGGGACTTAATAAACGAAAGTGCGTGCTCTATCGCTCAATCAATTGTCCATGAAGAAAACCAATTCGGGCCGTTGTTGAGGGGGAGCACTTTTCGAGAGTTCGGCGTTTCCTCCAAATAGAAGAAAAGATGGGTTGGATGTAGATGACGGTAATAATATTTGAGGTGGAAGCGACAAAATTAGATGATGGTGCCTTCTTCCTGTAGAAATGATTGCAATTGAGATTTTTAAATTTAACATTTAATTTCTTTAATTTTCTCATTTTATTTTACTAGTATGTATGTCTGCTTCCTTTTCATCGATAACTAGAAAAGAATCGAGGATCATATTAATCGAATGGAAAGATTTTTGAGATCAAAATCTTGCAATCCCGAAAAACATTCTCACTTAAAATGCTCTGAATATGGAAGCAAGATCTATGTTGAATCTACCGTAGGGGATCATAAGTATTTGCAATGAAATGGCATGAAAGTCATGAGATGAAGGATGGTGGGAGATGTCAGTTTAGTACCATTTCCAATATCTCGAAAAGGTTCGAAAATTGAGAAACCCATCCCCAAAACCCTGACTTAGTCTATAAATATCACTTAAGTTATTTATTTATTCTGGAAGGGAGACATATTTCTTAGCGGGTAATCTTGTTTTTATTTATTCACTCAAGTAATTTCTAAGTTCCTTCATTTTTATTATGATTAACGTTCTATTTTGCATTCGATTTGGAAAGAAATCGCATTTCCTATGTAAGCAGTATATATATATATATTAAAATATCTGTAATTACTGAAAGTTCATTTATTTTCTAGTTGCAAAATACTGTTTTCTTGACTTTCTCTAGTTTGTGGAGATTAACGTCTCGTTTTGGAGCTACACACAAACAGTTTGGGACGAATCTCGCAATTTTGTATCGTGATTTGGTGATATGAAAGATATCATCGCTCGATTCTACAAACTTACAAGAGTTTCTCAAACAACTTGTTAAAAGAAAGCTGCATTAAATATTTTTAAACAAATGTAAAAAAATAATGAGAGGCACAATGAGCGTAAAAATAATGAATTTTCATATGAATGACTCATGATTTTCTTAGTTCTTTTAATATACATATTCTGACAGTTAATCATATTTACTTATTTCTGTTGCTTTAGAGAGGCTTTTAACTATTTACTGGGTTGCCCAAATAATAAGTGGACACTTGAGATTGTGTCAGAATGACTGCAGCTATAACAGCATCAACGAAAAGGGATGTAAAGGGCAGTAGAAGGTGTGCACTGCATATGACATTCAATTTTGAAAGCTGCTCATGGTAGAGGATATTGATCGAAAGTAAAAGCGTGCTATACATGGATGTGTCTAGATCAGAACAATGCGCGGTAGAACGGTTTCTGATTCTTCGAATGCCGTGAACCACTCTTGATTGATTTCCTGCCCAAAAAACACTATCAATTCAACACATTACTGCAGTACTCTGACAAAACTGCAGAAAGTAATCAAAAAGCAAATGGCTTGGCCTTTTCACACAACAAGTGATCCTTCTCCATAACAATGAAACGCCCACACGTTTCCCGTCAAATCCAGGCGATTTTTTAAAAATTTCGTTGGGAAGTGTTTAAACACTCGCCGTATAGTCTGGATTTGTCACACTGTGACTTCCACATCTTTGGGCCACTTAAGAAAGCATTACAGGAGGACACGCTTCCATTCGGGCGACGAAGTGAATGAAGTTGTGCTGGATTTCCACAAGAATCAACCACCATCTTTCTGCAGCAAAAGTATAGGCTTGTACATAAGCGGTGGAAACCTGCGTTAAAACCACCATGGCGATTACTTTTGATTTCCAGTAAGATATTCTTTTCATTCAACTATCCACTTTTCATTTGGACAACCTAATAATAATCACATGATAAATGAAAACATTTGATTTGGCATCTGATTGCATGTTGCATGTGTTACGGCATCGCATTCTATTTCCTCTCTAAAGATTTGGGATAAACAAAATTAAATTTGTGCTGCTTTCTTGATTTATACGTTGTGAATATACTCTAAATCCATGAAAAGATTTTAACCTCTTTATTGATAGTTTTTATTTATTTATTTAATTTATCAATAAAGTATATTTTAGTAGCTTTTGAAAAAAGTTTGATATATAAGCGTAAAAAATATTAGTTACACCCTTTTATCTTCCTTGCTCCTAATTTTTTTATCACTTATAAAAGGTCGGAGAGTTCCGTACACATTTCTATAGTTTATCTCGATCAACTCGGAAACATTGTGCACTTTTCTTTACATGTTTTTATGTGGCATCAATAAAGAGAAAACAGTATCAAGTATCTTCTTTAAAGAATGAAATATAAATATATTTATATAGTGCAAACAGCAACAAAAAAAGTGAGATAAATTTTATTTCACCTGAATTTTTTCCCTCTCATGAATAACAACGAAATAGACTAGATCCTAAAAAAACCGAAGCATAGGTATGGAAAATTCGAAAAAGAAAACGAGAGAGATAAAAAAAAAAAAAAGGCATCGGTGATTCTGGTCAGAAGCCGTCACTTGCACTCCAGCTTCTTGAAAATTAATGACCAACAGCTAAACTCGTAAAAAATGAGTTCTGTTACAAACTATTTCCTCCAATGAAAGGGTTTGTTAACCCGTAAGTCACGCATCGAACATCATAAAAAGAAATCGTTATTTTTTCGCACACCCCTTTTGTCCATCTCGGCTATATATATCGAAAAAAGAGGAGTGAAGCCATTCCTCCCCCTGACCTAAAAAAAAAATAAAAATACAAATAAAGCAGTGGTCTCGCTTTTGTCGTCCAAGTTTCTCTCTTTGTGTGAGAGTCGTCGTGTATCACTCTGGCCCCATTCTGTCATAACCACGCGTCAGGACATCTCCTTGGCGAAGGAAAGGAATCTCCTTCCTGTGAAATGTGTTACTCCTCTTCCTGGAGATGGGAGAAAACCGAAGTTTTTATTTTCTTTCTGAATATAGAAGGCATTGCAATGCATACGCTTGGCATAAACAAGGAATTTTCGCTATACACAGAAAAGCACCATCTATACATCTTTCAAGAGAATAATGTAAATAAATTAAAAGATCTATAATCGTAACCGTAATAAAGAACTTCCATTATTACAAAATTAACACGACAATTATTTATTGTCCTGTTATTTTATTTTATCAAATTTTCTTAAAAATAATCATTTTAAAAGTAGTATTAATCATTTACTCGTAGTATTAATCTGCTACATGATACCGAAAATAATAATTAGAGTTTAAAATTAAAAATGTTTCAATAAAAAAAAATTTGCAAAATCATACCATTGTGATATATTTTAGATATTGATATTGTACTGATTTAGATATATATACAGGGTGTTCATTAATTATTGTCGGGGTTTCCGTACCTCATAACTTTCGAATAAAAAATATTACGCAAAAACAGATTACGTATTCGTAAATTACAACTCAAAGAATTTTATTAATGATATTAAAGTGTAAAACTTGCACAGTTTGCTCTTTGTAGGCATTCAGCTGAAGGCGATTCTTTGAGTTGTACTTTACGAATACATAATTTTTTGAGTTGTAATTTACGAATACATAATTCTTTGAGTTGTAATTTACGAATACATAATTCTTTGAGTTGTAATTTACGAATATATAATCGCCTTCAACTGAATGCCTACAAAGTGTAAATTGTGCAAGCTTTACACTTTAATATCATTAATAAAATTCTTTGAGTTGCAATTTACGAATACGTAATCGGTTTTTGCGTAATATTTTTTATTCGAAAGTTATGAGGTACGGAAACCCCGACAATAATTAATGAACACCCTGTATTATATAGATGTGATATATTTATTACTGATATACTGATATTATATATTTCTTACTTTATTTGCATGCGTGCATGTATTTAATTACAAAAAAAAAAAAGAATTCTTTTTAATTGTGGTTTGAGATATTGACTGTCTGAAAGTATTAGCTAGGTGCAGCATTATGAATGGAATTATTATTTTTTTTTTTTTTTTTTTTTTTCACGAGTGCTTAGGCAAATAAAATAATTTCGAAGTTTTCCAACGAAGCTCATTCCGTCTTTAAATAAAGGAAGAATAACTTGTTCGAATTCTTTTCTTTTCTTTTTTTTTATAATCCTTTAAATTAAAAGTAGACAATTTGTCTTCTATTAATTCACCAATTGCGGATAATTTTGAAATCATGATATTATTATCACAGTTCGCATACTTCACAGCAGTGATCTTCGTTCAACGAGATTTGAAATCCGCAAATTTTAGTTTATTTTCGTTACATTTATGCCCCGTTTCAATGCAATAAGAAGGCTATTTGGTATAGATCTCGTTATTTTAAAACAATTAGATGATGAGGACGACATCTGAGCTAGTATAACACGAGGAATACGCATCAGGAGTGTTTTCTCATGCATTTTCTTGGATACTCCCATTGAAAGACGCAGTACAGGACATCATGATGACGAATATTACAATAATTCCATCTAACTTCAATGAACAAAAGAAGGAATTTAAGAATGAAATGGCAGGACAACTAAAAATATGTATTGATGAAATAATCAATCCTTTGTCTATCGAAATTTTGAAAAAAATGTCATTCTGAAATATCACTCAAATCTTTTAAACTTCGTTTCTAGGATGGGTGACAACCAGCGGCATATGAAACGAGAAATATGAACAATTCAACTGAAATCTGTTTAACTTGTTGCATTGGGGAGGAGGGACACATATAGACAGATAGATGCACATTCTTCCCATTGTAATGTCTTGATCTAGACTGATCAAATAACGAAGCAGAATTTCTTTATTTTACAGCCCAATATATACAAAAGAACAACTTTGTTAAATAAATAGTTATTTACACCTGTAGTAGGAGACACAACAGTCGAAGTCGAAGGGTTTTCTTGAAACTCAGTTGGTTCTTGGACTCCGAACTCTTGGGCGTAGTTCAACAGTCTGCCTGCAATTCGTTTCTTCTCTTCTCCTAAAAAAAATCTCCGCACTTTATTTCGGCGACAATCTCCGCCTCTTAATTTACATTGGTCATTTGAGCTCTCTTTCGGCCAATCGGGGTTAAGCAGTATGCTCTCTCAGCGGCGCCACGGGTCGTGGGAAGGTCCTTTGTGTGATGCACCTTTCATAACTGACTATTCTGGAACACGGAGTTATCATAGTCCTTTCACAATGAGAAACATTTAGCATCCAGATGTTTGGACACCCCTTTCTCTTGGAAGGTACTCTCAATATCTCTTGGACGAGGAATTCTTACATGTGGTCTTTCACTGTAGTCGCTAATGAACAGATGCGAGACCTCCGAGGTGGAAAGATCCACCATCTGGCTATCTCGAGGAGTTTAGTAAGTAACAGCGACGACACAGCTGGTTGTAAATGTCTTATCAGTACTGGGAAACGGGGATTGTTATACACCATTGACAGATTTGATCAAAATTCGATAGATTTCTATAGATAACAATTTTCAAGATTTTATCTTTGCATACCTCGTATAAGAGAGTTTCCATTTATTTTCAATATGTTATACCCCGTCTTGAAGTAATATGCTGGCAGTTTTGGAAAGGACATCAAGCATTTCAACTACAGTGAGATAACGAGGACAACATTTGTGCCGGCACTTCCTCTCCAAATTTCCTTGCCGCGCTAACAGGATGATATGCAGAAAAATTGAAGAAATTTTTTTATTTGCATGGGCAATGCAGGCTCTGTACCAGAAAATATTTTCCAAGCATTTCCTTCATATTCAGGGATAGTAATCCTTTACAGAGAAGATTATGGTCTTTCTGTTCACATGACAGATTTTAGTAAATATAAATTCGTCCAACTATTGTTCTAGCTTAGATTTAAAGTTTGTCATTATTTACTGATGATAGAAATATCATAAGCCATCTTCTGTTTCCCCCTTACGGTCAGCCACTGCATTGAAAAAAAATATATATTAATTTTAAAAAAGTGTGAAATCAAGATATATTTTCCTAAAATACTTTCTATATAATTTCATCTGCAAGTATTCTTTGTCATTTTTTTGTCTATTTAAATAATCTGAAAATGAAATCAAATTCAAATTGCTTCATTTTTTGAATATTTGAGCATTTTGTTTCTTTACTTATTGCCTTATTTCTCAGTTTATTAAAAAGCAGATTTATTTTTTCATCCGATCTAAGATGCTTATCCAACCTAACGTTTCTTAATAGTAATAATTTGCACATTTCTTAAATTTATTTTTAAGTGTACTTATTTATGTGTATCTATTTATTTTTTGCACAGAAAACTTGTTTTTTATTTCCTCATATACGTATCTCGTATAGCAATCATCAAAATATTCGCCGAGATCTTTCTAGATATTCGGTCTTTGCTCCAAATTTGCAGATTTCTATCCAAATTTCAGTAAAATCTGTTCAAATATAAGTTAACCCTATAATTACAACGCGAATACAGCTAGAAAGATAAAATTGGGCACATAGATTTAAAATCTACAATGTAGAAGTCTTTCAAATTTTAAGCCAAATCCAGCTAAGGAGTGACTCTGTCAGGATGTATTATCAGAAACATGCAAACGCGATAATTCAAAAACATAATGACTTAACTATATCAAATCTGGTACGGAATTTTGTGACTACAAATGCAGTTATGTGACAAATTTTTATTTCAATAGGTTGAGAAAAGTGTGTGTAAAACACACATTCGATTTGGGTACTATTAAAACATGCCAAGGATTAATCGCCAAATAAGTCGCCAAGCATGACATGATAGATTCAATAAAAATGCTAAATTCATGCCGAAAGTTAATATTTCGTAACTATTGCCATGTAAGGCGTTTTCTGGCAAAGGGGCGATTAAGAGACGCTGATTTAAAATTTAAAAAATTTATATTGAAAAAGATATGTGTGATATATTATCTACATATCATTCTTGAAGACACTGCTAAATAATTATATGTTTGTAAATTCTATACATACACATTTAAGAAATTTGGAATTTAATTATAAAATGTTTCTAATTCAATCCATTTCAATTAATTCTTTTATTTTAGAAGAGATTCAAAATTCCTTCCATAAAAAAAAAAAAGAAACAGATAATTCTCCCATTCGAAGCCACTCAATCATTTTCCATTTCAAATTAACATTCCCTCACATTTATTTCATTCTTAGCAGAACAGAAATCTGTTGATGAATGTTCTTTTCTTGTTATTTACTGCAAGATTTTATTCTTTGTCAAACAAACCGAATTCTTAATACGTGTTATTATATTTCGAAACACGAATAAAGTAACTGTTCGCCCTTCTGTATGTCGCGAACAACAAACATTATTCATCACGGAAAAGATTAAAAGAAACTGCGAAAATAAAAAGAAAGAAGACACAAACCCAAAAACGCAAATTCACAATCAATTATTATACATTTTCCCCCTCCAGTTGCTCATATATCAACACAATGGCAACAAAAGCAGAGAGCAAACGATTCCGCCATTTATTTTATTATTTTTTTTTCTCTTATTCTGAAAGTATGGATTTACATTCAGTTGCAAATTGCCAAAATCATTAACAATAACGAATGAAGCAGGCTGCATTGGATGATTTCGTTTATTCAGTTTTTTTTTTTATTATTTATTTATTCCTTCTTCTGAAGAACTGAGAGCAGAAAATCTTACATGAAACGTAATTAAAATGAGTCAGCTACAAATGTGTAGTCCTAATAGCAATCATTGGAAAGGAAAGGAGTTTAAATGAAAACGCAAATAAAATAAAAGCACACAATTTGCATATCGGAGACAAGTTGCAATAATTAAGGAATGGTACTAGGATGTTTATACTTTAATAATAATGATAATAATAAAGAAAGACAAAAGAGACTCATTTATTTTAGAACTTTATTCTTTTGCACATTTAGTTATGTTAGCATTCATATATTTTGATAGTGTGACTCCAAGATTTAAAGATGAATTTAATTGGAATTTTCTAATTCTTTAGTTTAACATGTTTGCGCTTATTATTTCAGATATTGACCGGGAAATATCGAATATTATATTAATGTTTCAGTACAAAGCAGCATTGCATTTCGCAATTTGTGGTTTTGGAATATTTCATATCTAATATCAAACATATTACTTTTCATTTTACATTCTTTTATAAAACTGTATTCCGTGAAATGGTCTATCACATAATTGAAGAAATTCAACGTAATTATAATTTTGAATAAATTATTATTATTTATCAAAAAGTAGCACGTAAAAGTTAACGTAAATATAAATTTTTCAAATAAAATCTCTCTTAATTCTACCTTTCAATAAATCATCTATTTTTTTTATCAAATATTTAATCACTTGTTGAATCTTAAATTTCTTCAGGAAGACCCTTTTTTGTAAGGCATATCGTTTGAATTATTTTCCCATGATTTATTGGAGGTTTAAGTGATGTTTTCGTAAATTCGGTTTCCTCATTGTAGCAACCCAGTTTCAAGACTCGATGTCACTGTAAATCCAACTTCTATGTGAGCCATGTACAAGGTGAATCTTCCCCGCGTGGTTGTGATGCGAAGTTTAGGTAATGATATTTTTGTTCAGAATTAAGAAGCGTGTTTTTTTATTTTTCAGAATTATAGAGTTCACCTTTAAATATTTTATAGCTTCGAAACTGAATTTTAATCTAGCAAATGAAAAAAAAAACTTAAGACCTTATTTTTATATCTTAATCCTTTGACGTTTTACTAATTTAATTAAAAATCCACAAAATGTTTCAGATATTTATTAATTTTGTCGAATTCTAGTGTCTTTGAATGATTTAATTTCAGTTATAAATTTTAAAAATGACAATTTGATGCCAGTTTGACGCATACCATTTAAGAGTTAGAAAAAAAATGAAAGAAGTTTCGTTCAAAGCATATAGCAACACTATTTACTTTGATAAAGATATTCAGTAGTGCTTTATCACGATGTAATCGTAAACTGGCGAAAAGCAGAATTCGCTAAATAAGCATTTTGCATAAAAACGCGATTGTTACATTTTCCACTGCGTATAATTCGCACTTTTTTTTAACTTGGCACTTGAAGAAATCTTGGCACTTTTTTTTTGAGGTGGGGGGGGGGGGGAGGACTGTGTGGGTTCGCTAGGTAGACTTTCAGAAAATGAATGATTTTTTGAATAAGAGATACGAAGGCGAAAAAAGTAAAGGCATACCTAAGAATGTTAAAAACATTTATCAGGATTTCTATTTATAACAATTCGCAAGTAAGCATTTCCTGGCTGAAGATACAAGTGACTTTGTTTGCAAGAATTTTTCATAAACTGAGATTGCCTTTTTGTTTGTTGTTGTGTGCTTTTAGTTGCTTTAAATTAATATATGCTTGTTTACGTTTCAACGAAATAACAGACTGAACGAATACCAATTATGGATTTATCGGTTAAATCTTCAAAATTATGTCTTATATCGACATTGTATTCAATATTAAGTCTATATTTTGCGAATTACAATTTGATTATATATCTTTAGTTTTATTTTTATGAAACGTATAAGCTTTATGTGATGTGAATATTTAAGATTTCAAGCTTAAAAAGTTAGTTCTCACAATTCTCTGTATATCTAGGTATCTTCTTTTATAAATAGCCAAATAAATTATTTTTGGCACAAAACAACGAATTTCCTTTTAATTCTATGCTACAACTTTTATAAATTTGACAATTTCCATTGTTATATTCTACATAAATTCTCGTATCTTTGTTTAAAAATCAGTTTAATTATTATTAATTGATTCATTGATTTTGAGTTGAATTTGTAGCTATAAGTGTTTCTCTATTCCCAGGCTTAAGGATCTCAAGTTTAGTTTAGTTAGATTTATTCGCCGTTTTGAAAGCTACATTAGGGTTATTTTCGGACGAACTTCTTAAAACTATGCCGTCCGCACATCTGATCGGAATTCTTTTGTTTGGCGAGGTAGGATATGACTTCTGTCGCTGATTGGAAATGCTTGTTTTATAGGAATCGGTTTGGAATGTTTTACGAGGTCTTCGGGAGATCCTAATTTTTACTTTCATAAATAAATAATTAAAATAATAATGATTTTCATAACAAAAATAAAATTATTAATAGTAAATAATTAAATAAAATAAAAAAATCATAAAGTAACTAAAAATTCTGGTGACTCCTATGTCGTATCAATTTATTTGCTAGATAGTTTTCGCATCACTTCAACGTGATGTCACCAAACGGCCTAGTCTTAAAACTGAACCGTGGTCTGAAAGACGAAAACGCCATTTGAATTATCAACCATTATTCAGATTTATGGAGGAACCTTTGGAGAACGATGGATTTAGCACTTCAAGTCCGCTTAATTCTTTGACTAATCAATTTTTTTCTCTGCAATCGCGTAGAAAATGAAGATAATACCTTCTGTATTTGACAAATCTATTCGATTTTTTTTTCCAAATGTATTTAAACCATGGCTAGGATATGATGGCCAAATACCCCCTCCCCACACCGAAAAAAAATACTTAGAACTATTTAAGCTGATTTGAAAAGGTTAGTGGGATATATATGTCCCGTTGGTAGTTTGGTCTAGAATTATGAAACCGAGATCTTTTAACACCATTACAACATAATCATTAATTAATTAAAATTTTTGAGGCAAACCAAATGTATAGATTTGTTCCAAAAATGTTTTCTCTACCTTAAAGCCATACCATTTGAATTGCTCTTATAGAAGGAAATCTTTATATCTTTCTCAACAACAAATTTTTATGTGGGCAACTTGCAAACAAATCAGTTCATTTAACTACAATCACTATCTTTAATGAAAAGTGTGTTCAATTTATTCTCATCTGCAAATAAGTACTTTCCAGTTTGATCCACCCCAATAAAGACCTTAATTAAAGAGTCACTAACCACTTTTTAACCAATCCCAGATAATCAGCCTGGAAGGGCTGGGCAGGTGAAGCCATACATCGCCCTTTCCCATCCACTGGTGACGAATTAATTTCACAGGTGGGACAACACGTTCGATGTTCAAAATACCTCGTGTTCCCGATGCCTATCTTCCTTCCCCGGGAAGACCAGATGCTGGCGATAGCATCTTCGACCTCGCTTGCCGGAGCTCTTTAACACGGCCTGTCAACTCAGGCATCCGCACTAAGCACTGCTCCGGGCCTCTTTCATCATTTATTCAGGGCTATTGCGCTCGTAGTCAGGAGTGATAGTCCACTGATCAAGGAGTGAAGTCAGTCGTATGATTCAATCAGCGCGCAGAGCCATCCTTGTGGTTTGGCTTATGGATCGATCAGGGAGATGGTGGGTAAGCAGATGGATGCTCTCCTTTGGTTTTGAGGCATGGGAAAATATTTCGCACCATGCTTCTTGGTTTCTGCTTCAGAAGTGATCGAAAATCCCAAAGGTGGACAATTTTTGACATTGGATTATTCTTGGTTTGGAATTGCACATTGTTTGCAATGGATGTTTAGTTAAAGAATCCAGTCGCTATTGTTATCCGAATTCTTTGTTAATCCATCTTCGTTTTAATATAGATTTTTGAGGGACTCGATGAATTCATTCTGGTAAATTAAAATCTTACATAATATTATATATTCACTTTAGTTTTTCTATTTGCCATTTCTTTCTTTTCAATACTTACATGGTGAAGAAAAAATGTTTTGTCAAAAATAAAAACGTTATTAAAAATACAGTCTTTTTGCTAACAATAATTGCTCATTTAAAATACAGTTAACGGTTGTTAAAAATATGTTTTTCTATTAAAATATAATTTCATATAAAAAATATTTCAGTATTTGTGTCTGGTATTTAAGTTAATTTTTCATGAAATAAAAACATTTCTTAGAATAAATTCAGTTGCTCTGTTTGAAAATAAATGTAAAAGTAAAAAGTGAATCTAGAGTAGTTTCAGTTTTTACTAAAAAATATTTTATGGAAATGTAATATTTTTAATTTGATTTCACTTATTTTACAAATTTTGTTTCCATTAATTTTCATATTGATTCCTAATAAAACTAATGCTGGATATAATTTTCTTTTAATCCAGCATATTTTTCTTAAATCCAAAATATTACCTTATTTGTAACTAACAATTCTAATATGAAATTCAAATCTTAATTTGGAATTTCCAATACAATAACTAAAATAATTCAAGGTTATAAAATTATTTCATTTCCAACCAGATAAAAATAAAATTTCATTGAGTAAATTGCAAATAAAATGTGAATTTTACCCTCAGTTAAACGAATTAGTTAAAAATGTCAAAAAAAAATTAAGGAAATCACTCGAACCTCACCTGTTAAATCACTTAAGACTATGCGAAGATTCCACTTGGGAACTTGAAGAAGTCGGAGACTATAAAAAAACAAGCGACAATAGTCCAAAGCGGTGTTGGGGAACTTTTTATTCATAGTGGCTTAAGAAGTCTTTCCGCACAGCGAAGTCAGCAAATCTTAAGAGCGGTAGTGCGACAAGTAGTTCAAGGGGTAGGGTAGTCGGTCTACGGAGTTGTTTTTAAGTGGTTATTCTTTTATTTGTTCAGAGTACGTGCCTGGCTACAGAGGACGAAGCCTCGTGCTTTATGTGCTTTATTCCGTAGACATATACCGTGTATTTGTTTGAGGTTCCGACTCTGGAGACTAATTTCAAGGTCTTCTTATTTTGACGATATTTTTGAGTGTGCTTGCATAAGGTGCTTACACTATCTTCTCTTAAGTATTCTTTTCGGCCCAGGAAGAGAACCACATTGTCTTGGAAGTAAATCTCAGCTTTAGGGTCGGTGGATGACTTCTTCTTATGTACAGCCGACCACCCCGCCACCACTGAACGAAGGAGCATCGACAGGATTAGATCGGTGGATGACTGTTGGAAGATCTGTCTGGCGTATGATTTCACTTTAAAAACGTAATCGGTGGTCAAATGTCTTCACTTACGCAAAATGTAGAAGTTTTAAGAGTGGGGTAACGACTCAGGTATCATCCTTATTACTTTAGCAATGTTCAAAATAATGATTTCCGGAAAACGTTTTCGTGTAGTTTCAATAAAGAAAGTTCAACCAAATCGATTAGGGAATTTCTAATAAAATTTTGTTTATATATATATATATATATATATATATATATATATATATATATATATAAAACATTATTTGTTGTGAAACATGATGCAGTTTGAAGACAGTGAAGAGATTCCTTTTACATTTTAAAATTCTTTTTAATATCCATCGGGTGAGCATAATTATTTACAAGCAGAGACGCGGACAAGACGTCCGCCACAGAGCAGTACAAAAGCCGGAGTGGGGAAAAAGGGCCGAAATAAATTATCCCTCGCCTTATATAACCTTAGATTTTGATAGGGAAAATATTTCTTCATTGTGCTAATATATTAATAAGATTCTGATAGGGATTTCTGACACATGTCAATCACATGTAAGGGAAACACAGGGATCTTTTAAAAAGAATGTGCTTACTGAACATTTCTTACCCCTTCACGCCGAGCGTGTGAAAGTAACGGCGTTTAGTCAAGTCAGCAATTTTATAAAGCTTCTCTTGAATTAATTAAGTAGAGAAAGTGGAATTGGATCAGGAAATAAGAGAATATTTTAGAATGAAGTTACTAAGGGCTAAATTAAGATAAAATCTTGGAAATTAATTAAATTGAAATTAAAAGTTTAAAATATCATTATATATATATATATATAAACATTTAAAAATAACGTGAAGCTTTGATATATGCAAAAAAGAAAAAATCGAATCAAATAAAATGATAAAAATTAATATAGTACTTCAAAAGGTCAACTTTTTAAATTAAATTATATTTACTTTCTAGCCTTGAAAAATCTTTTGCGATTTCAAAATTCGTTTATGTGATACTATTATGATTATGAATCGATGGATTCAGACCGGTATTAACATATTAGAAATTGGGAAAGCTCCAATGGATCACAGATGAGATTTAATTTACATAAAGGGAACATTGGATTTGGAAATAAGCAAAAATAGAAGAAAATATGATTTTTTTTTATTGTTTCATCACCAAAATATACGTTTATATTTAGATAAAATAGCATTATAAAATGTATTATTCAATAAAATGAATATGTGAAGAATCTAGAGAAAAAAGTACATTTGAATGGTTTTTCTCAAAATGATATTCTAATTAGATTTAAATATCTTTGAAATGTCCTAGGTGTCTCAATTTTTGAGGAAATTAATTAAAAGTGATAATAAAGATTTTGGTTAAACGTTGAAAGGAAACAAGGTATGCATTTTATATTTCGATAATTTTATATAGTTAAAAATCAATTTTAGTTCAGAAAAACGTAAAATTTTTACGAAAATTCAGAGCAAGTGCATAAAAATATTTCTAAAAAATAAACATTTAATTGGAATTGCAAAATCATGTACAGTTTTATTCTAAATAAATTTATATAGGAAAAAAAAATGGTAGAAAAAATTAAGTCTCCTGGAATATTTTGAAATTTTAAAAAATAATATATTTTTTAATTTTTTAAAAAATAATAAATTTCGCTTTAAAGAGGTTTTTTTTAAAAATATATTTGACGTATTTATATTTTTATATATATGGATAATAAAATGTCTAACCCTAAATGAATAATTCACAAAAGTGTCCTAATAGAATCTACCTATCCCTTAAATTTCTATAAGTACCCATTGGTTAAAACAAAAATTCACAGCTAAAATGAAAAGGTCCAATCAATTAAATAAAATTTATAATCTTGTATTTTTTTAATAATGAAAAGATAATTCATTTTACGAAAAATAATTATATTAATGCAAAATTAGCAATACAATTACCTTAACCATTCAACATTAAATCTTAATTGTGTTAGATGATGATACGCAGTTCTAAAAAATCTAAGACCATAACTTTGAATTCAACATACATTGAATGGGAAAAAAATTGTCCCAAAATTAATTAATAATTGATACTTTATATTAATTTTCGAACTGATATTCAATTTGCATACTTCAAATCTGAAGTGCATTAGCATTAAAATAAACTTTGTTTTGTAGAAGTGTTTCTTTTATTAATGGTCTTTTTTTTTTTTCTTTCAATAAAAACATCAGCTACGAATTCTCCTTCGTATAATGTGAATTTATTTATGCTATCGTAAAACAAGGTATCCAGTATTGTACTTACATATCATTTTGTATTTTTTCATTCATATTATCATTTTATTTTATACATTTCGTAAAGCCATTATTGTATTGAGCGTACCGTCTTAGAAATCTTTGTTTTTAACATTCTTTGCAGATTGTTCTCTGTATTGTCACAGAACAAAAACAAATTTAATGTTCGTACGTATATATTCAACATAAAGATTCTTTAATAAAATAATCAAATATTATTCTGAATAAATATGAATCACCATTGTTAACTCAACCATTTGAGGAATACATATGACTAGATTAAAAGAATAATATTGACTTACTATCAAAACCTGATTAAAAGATGACCGAATGACATTTTATATTAGCCTAAAATTGCGCTTTGTAATGTCAGATGAATGCAATAAATTTTATCGCCGTTATTTTCAAACAATACGAAATCGTTTTGTCTGTTCCTAAGCTGTATTGTCTACATCTTGTTTTATTAACTTTCATCGCAAAAAGAACATCTGTAAAAACATGTTGCATTCAACAAAGCAATACTTGCAAATTCTGTTCTTTTTTTTTTTTTTTTTCTATCGTTGAAGTAAAAGTCATAAATTTTGCAATAGCCATTAAAATGCTTTATTTCTGTTGGAATACAACACACTTTGATCACCACAGAGCATTTAATGTTTGAAATATATTTGCTTGTATGTTAATATTGTGTCTCCTTTTATTTCAGAAATAGTATTCCAGAAATATTTGTCGCCGTTTATCTTAAATGTCCGTTTAAAATGTTTTTATGCGCTGAAAACAAATATTCATATATTCATAAATCCATCGTTCTCATACCTAGTGGAATCATTGTATATATATATATATATATATATATATATATAATTTTCATTCTGTGTTGTTGCTGCTATTTATGGTTTGTATTTATATCAATAGAAAGAAAGTTGCAACACGTGAGTAGCATGGAATTCTAAACGTTCGAATTCGAAATGGCGATTCATGTCAAGTATATCATACTGCTTCAACATATAAACAGAAATAGGAATGATTCATTATAGAGTTCAAAGAATGGAACAACGAAAGTAAGAATAAGTGAAGTTGAAATAAAGTGAAAAGGCTTCTGAAAGTCAACATAAACATAAAATAATAGCAATCTATCTGGAGGATTTTTACATACAAATATTTACATGGAGAAATGTTGTCAAAAGAATTTACCTTCCTTTTCGTACACACTTATTGTATTTCTAAGATGATAGTGTTTAGAGGCGATATGCGGCACAAAAATCGTTCGAAAAATTCAGTAGAGCTACCAGATTTACAAACACAACTTGAATATAAAGAGACTCTTAATATGCCTTAATTACAATCTGATTCATGGTAGACATTAGACTGAGTGGACATTTTCTGCAGAATGTTCTCAGTGGCATACGAAAGCTAACTACCGCTTACGACATGGCATGATGCCATTCTTATTATCGCCATGGCATTATCCCCTATTTTTACTTTCAAAAGTACAAAAATGCACTAATGTTTTGTCATCATAATACTTTTTAGAACTAGTGTCAATTACTTCTATACCACTCTTTGCCACTCCTATCGCTACGCCACAGCATGACCACACACTTAAAGCTATATTTGCCATTTGGAATCAATTACAAACACAATGATATGTAAATCCCTATCAAAATGGTTCCATTAACATTTATGTAGTGTTTATAATATGACGGACTTCATGCCTATGGTTATTTACATATGAGACAAGCTGCAGACATCATAAAATTACTATTAAAACCTTATAACGTGGAAAAACGTTTTCCGAAACTTTATCAAGCCTGATGAAATTCTTAAGAATACTAATTTCATTATAAACTCTTTTATTTGGCTACATTTCCTCGAAGGACTTTTTTCCGTGCGATTTTAATGTGTTTCTTGCGTAGAGTTACAGGAAGCCACACTGGTGGGATCAATTACCATAACCACAATGAGTTGGCGTCCGGCACACGGTGGGACAGTGTAACCCTGCTCTTGCAAGACCATCAAAGGTGGGCTCAGGTACTTGAATTTCGACGAGGAAGCCAAATATTTGGTTTGCTCTCGAGATTTTATTTCTTTACTCGTGCCAGGAGAGACTCGCCAAGTGTCATAGGATTCAAGTGCCATATACTACAAACCCACTTTTAGGACCGCCTTTTCTTTCTTTTTTTTTTCAGTGTCGTTGCTTCCATTCTTCCTCCCCCTTGTTAAACTGTGGACATGAGTCACGGAATAAGTTGTGTCTTTCAGCCCACAATTTTGAGTACATACAATAAGAAATCAAAAGTTTTTAGTTTTTGTACGTAGAGTTTACCATCGTGGATCGATTTTGATTGTAAAATTTTCATATAAATCCAATGTCGAAGTCGTAAGAGTTAAAAGTTTCTGATAGTTTTCCAACTTAAATTTTAAAAAATTCCGAAGAATAATCTAGAACTGACATTTTAAAGTGTTTAAGTTTTTGTAATGAAATAATAACAGCTAGTGAACAGTTTAGAATGGTGTAGGGCTTCAAACGTTTTAAATATTTTGATATTTATTTAAGAATCAATTCTTCCATTAAAATTAAAAATAAAGAGCTTTCAATGACTGAGAATATGTTATAAAAGTCAAAATTATAAAGATTAAATTTTGATTCAATCAATGTATATGTGTGTGTGTTTTTTCTTTCAGTAATTTTGTGCCGACTAAATAATATTTTTTTATCGACACAAAGGCATGAATATTCAGTGGTCGATTAACTGTTTAGAAAAATGTGTTCATAATTTTAATGACAGAAAAAAATATTGAGAGTTTGCATTTAAGTTTTCGAAAAATTTTAATGCGATTTGAATGTGTTCATACAAGGAAATCGATGTAAATAACATTAAATGTTTTTTGTACATATAAATCGATTTTAAAATTTTAAGAAAAAAAATTTCTTCCACGCATTTAAATATATAAAGGTTTTGTATTTGCGTTTTTGAATTTTTTTTAAAGATGATTTGAATTTATTTATGTTAGAAAGTTTATTTAATTTACATGAAATGATTATTGTTTTTATATATAAATCGATTCCAAAATTTCAGTAGCAGACGAAAATTTTTCTCGCACATCAAATTTATTTTCCGATGTACACGAGGCGAATACAGTTCAGCGCTTTTTTCGTTCATAGTTTTTTTAATCATATTGTTTGTGAACAATGGATTAACAGAGCTAGGATGGTGTGAAGAGTCATTTTTTTTTTTTTTTTCATATAATATATGCGACGTAACAAATATGATTTTTCGACCGTTTATAATTAAAAATCTATTTACTTTGCCAATATTACTATAAAATATTCTTCTTATATTTAATGATCAATAAGAACAATAGAAAATTTTCTGCGCCTAACAAGATAAGTTCTCATTATTTTTCATCGGATAGGTAAAGTAAAATGCATAATATACATGAATGCCTAATAATAATAATAATAATAATTTCGTATATCAAAAAAGAAAGAAAATGTATTAATTAATAATTAGATAATACAAAGAAATATCATATAATACTGAAAATTCATTATTTTATTATTGGCAGTTATAGATTTGGGCATTTTGCATTCCTAAACAATGCACATTTGTAAGATCCAACATTTCACATTTCAGAACATTTTTAACTCAATAAGCATGTTAATAATAATTTTTAATTTTCAAAAAAATAATCGTGGTTATTAATTATTATGAACATTAGTGTAGTATAAATCATTAATTAGATCATAATAATTTTCTAATTTAAAATAAAAGTTCATGACAGAATAATGGAAAATAATGAACTTCAAACAACTATAAAATTAGAAATTATTATTTTGCTAAACTTGTGAATTAGTATAAAATAGAATTAATTAAATGAATAATTAATATTTCAAATTATAACTCACTAATTAATTATATATTTATTAAGGATTTCAATAATTCAATAGAAATACTTATTCTAGTCTTTGTAATTTTTGATTTATAGAAGTGGTATTTTTTATAAATTTATTTTTTGGCAACTTGGAAAATGACATTTTTTTAGTAGACCTACTGCGATTGCTTCTCGATCCAAAGGCCCTAGGCAGCTGCCTAATTGGAAATCCGATACTAATTATTGGCAATTACTTAAAATACTGCTGAAACTCATTTATCATAGAAAAAAAAATTATCTAGACTCTGTTACAGCAAGCAAAAAAACATTATGTTTATGTCAGCTTAGATACCGCTTCTTACTGCGAGATTGCATTAAAAATAGCAAAATTTCTGGAACATAATAAAGTTCTGTTGATTAGAAATTAAAAATTTGAATTAAATGAATGAATTGAAAATTAAATATATATTTGATGATATCTACATGGCTACTTCGAAGACCATTAAATTTAAAGCAATTGCAAAGTTTCATAACAAAAATGATTCCTTCAATTTTTCCTCTACTTTTTTAAAAAAAGACACTTCCTGAAAACGGAATTGTTTTCCAGTTAACTGAGGATTATTGACATTTTTACTTTATAGATGTGTTGCGTACTACGATGTAAATTCCCCAAAACATATAATTTATTGTATTTTTATTTTTGTAAATTTTCCTCTATTTACTTTACATAAGATCAAAGGATTAAATTTTCCAATAGAAGCTATCTCGAATACTAGGAAAATGATCACAAAAATCTATTAAGCTTTCTTTCAACCCTCCTACAATTGCTTCATATTCGTTCCATTTTTTTAAAAATTCGAATTCCCCCCATCCCAAAAGGATTACAGCTACCTTCTGTTGCCGCAAGCGAATTGTTTTCATTTCCTACTTTGTTATTATTATTTTTTGTTTGTAGCGATGACTCGTTTTCATATTTCTACATGCCAATTCTGTTTTATCCTCTTATACTTTGAACGAGAGGTAATCTACTTTTATTAGTAATTTCACATGCAAATTCTGTTCTGGGAAACATCAACAATCAAATCGATTGTGAGAAGACAAAAATAAAAATAAAAAATAAGAAACGTGATGCTGCCATTATATTAAATCAAATTTCAAGAAATAAATTAAATGTACCTTAACCTATTTATTTGCAAAAACCAATCGAACTTTAGATTTCCTGTTGGTGCTAATCATTTTGACCCCAAGCTTAACACCAAAAAAAATCATAGTCCTCGGCGTTAAAATTCATTTCCTCACGCTTTTCAACTAGCTGGTGAATTTAAATGTTTGGCACTTAAACAATTATGCAATCAATCTTGTCCGCTGACATATGGAATGGATAGTACAGAGACCGTAGCTATTACTTGTTGGGAATTCAATTTCCATGCATTGATTGGAAAAAGGTTTTAATATCAACGTAGGAGGTAAAAAAGGATTGTGCTTTTAAGATTGCAAATTCAAACTGCGATCAAAAGCATTTAAATAGACAAGGAAGTGAAGATGGAATTCAAAACGAATATCCAAACTCTTCTTCTTTTTTTCTTCTTTTAGAAATTCTTATTAGAAAGCTTTATGGTGAATCTTTAATAATGCAAGAATTCACATCACTTTTCTGCAGGGAAAAAGAAATAAATAAATTCAATTCATCTTTACATATAAAACGATAACAACTATTGTTCTTCTTTGAAAAATGAATATTCCGTAACGAGTTCAAAAGAATCATTTGATACCACTTGTCATCTTGTTGATGAGTAGAAAAGTGGTCCTTTTTTATTTCATATTTTTTCAAATGTCTTGGGTGGTCTTTTTTTAAATATATATACATAGATTTTTTTAAACAAGTATTTAAAAAAACAAATCGTTTTGTTGAAAATTCTTCCAATGATTATCAATACAACTATCATATGAAATAACTACAAGAATATGAGTTCAATATATTCTGGACAATTTTGATTAAAATGCTGCCTTTTTAGAATATTTAATCGAAAATTTGACTGTGAATCTAAAACAATAAATCTGAAATTAATATAACTGTCGATAAAAATATATCTTATCTAAACATAATTCCTGATGAACGTTTACAGGAAAAAAAAGAAAGGAAGAAAATGTTTTGTCTTTAAAAGTCTTTACCGCATGGCGCATGTTTAGTGATTTAAAATGAATAATTAATTGTTGTTGAAACACATATACATAGATATTCAGCCTTACCCTTCCCTCCAACTTCCCTATATTAATGTTTTCCTATTTATTACAACCTGTTTTGTGGTCTCAGATTTAAAGACCATTTTTACCAATTTACGTGGTTGCCACTTTCTCTCTTTTGTACTATTATTCCACTGGTCCCTAGGGAAATATAACAGAGGGATAATGCTACATTTTTTACATTGTCAGCATATAAATAACATTTTAAACCATTTTTCATATTTTAATTTCTGGATTTGTAATTTTCAGCCTTTGCTACTAATAAAGGATCCACTTCTTCTTCTTCTTCTTTTTTTTTTTTTTTTACATTATCAGAATATGAATAACATTTTGCGCTGCTTTTCAATTTTATTAGAATTCTTTGATAATTTGTGGATTCAATTTTTCAACTCTTGGTAATACTAAATGATCTACTTCTTTCTTTACATTATCAGCATATAAATATCATTTTGTACAGTTACCCATTTTTTATCAGAATTCTTTGATAATTTCTGGATTGGATTCTTCAGCTTTTGGTGATACTAAAAGATCCACTTCTTTTTTTTACATTATCAGCATATAAATAATATTTTTTACATTTTTTACATTTTTATTACAATTCTTTGATAGTTTTTGAATTGAACTCTTCAGCTTTTGGTAATATTGAGTGATCCTTTTCTTCTTTTACATTATCAGCATATAAATGACATTTTGTATCGTTTTTTAATTTTTATTAGAATTCTTTGATAATATCTGTTTCGGATTCTTCAGCTTTTGGTAACATTGATTCATATCTTTTTTATATTATCAAGATATAAATAACTCATTTTATATTTTTATTAGAGTTATTTGATAATTTCTGGATTGGATTCTTCAGCTTTTAGTAATATTAAATGATCCTCTTCTTTTTTTTACATTATCAGCATATAAATAATATTTTGTACAGTTTTTCCATTTTTATTACAATTCTTTGATAGTTTTTGAATTGAATTCTTCAGCTTTTGGTAATATTAAGTGATCCTTTTCTTCTTTTACATTATCAGCATATAAATAACATTTTGTATCGTTTTTTAATTTTTATTAGAATTCTTTGATAATATCTGTTTCGGATTCTTCAGCTTTTGGTAACATTGATTCATATCTTTTTTATATTATCAAGATATAAATAACTCATTTTATATTTTTATTAGAGTTATTTGATAATTTCTGGATTGGATTCTTCAGCTTTTAGTAATATTAAATGATCCTCTTCTTTTTTTTACATTATCAGCATATAAATAGCATTTTGTATCGTTTATTCTTTATTTTTTATTTGAATTCTTTGATAATTTCTTGATTGAATTTTTCATCAAGTAACAGTAAGGGATCCACTATTATTAGTAAGTGATTTTTTGGTAACAGTAAGTGATCCACTATTTACTGTCACGCTCTAGTATAAAAGAACAATGGACACATCAGTAGGTGGTGTAGCATTTCCTTGCTAATTAATGCGCTTTGGTGTGTGTTTAAACGCTACAATATTACTCTCTTTCTATATTGAATGGAAATAGCCCCCCTTTCGCTGTTCTATAGGGAACTGATTGAATGATGTTTATGTACGTCAATGCCACTAATATGTAATTCCATTGCATGAAACTCTTTACAATGTTGTTGATAAACATTGTAAACATGCCGGATTTCATTCATTTAACTAGTTCAAAGTTACAGTTATCACTGACAGATATATAATGTCTATTTAGATCATCAACGGAATCAGATTTCCATTCAACCCATTGGCAGAAATTTGCAACTTACCGACACCCACAACACCAAATCAATAGGCTGGGCGGAGAAATGTAATGCATTCAGACTTTTTTAGTGAAGTGACACTCTCGCGCCCAGCTCCATTTCATTTCCGATCTCCTTCAATGTTCACTAAACGAAGCATGATCCTATCTTTTCCGGTCAGTCGGGGCTGTTTCTGCATCGTCTGCATTTATCCTCATTGTCCACCCCCTTCGTCAAGTGGGAGGGAGGGGTGCTCCTGCTCCATTCTTTCTCCCTGGACACACTTTGGTGGCGCCTTCGGGACAGATTGGTATCTTGTATAAAGAACCGCCACCATTCGTTCTTGGCGGGAAATCACGCGTGCGATTTATTCCGAGCAGACAGGACGTAGTTCTGATTTTCACACGCAGATGGCGTTGAAGTGATTTAGGGTAGACATGTCGGATTGAATTGGGCATCCGGAATTGTTCTTTCGCTTATTTGATCGGGTGGTGGTGGTGTGTGTGTGTGGGGGGGGTAATATGGTTGTAGCAAATTTGAGACATTAGTATATTTATGTTTAAAACTTGTTAAAAGCGAATTGAAACAGTTGAGTTAAAACTGCAAACTCGCTAAATGGCCGTAAAGATTGTACATTTGGAAATGGGGATATTTGTACGGAATTTATTTGTTAGGAATTTTTGTAAAGAAAGATATAAAATAGTCATAGGAAAAATTGAATAAATAAATTGATCTATGACCAGAAAATTGGATAAAAGTAAATTTAAGGATGATAAGAGGAGAAGGGGGGGGGGCTTTCTAAGAAAAAACAAACAGAAAAGATTTTTCCATTCAAACTGGGAATGAATATCGTCAAAATGTAGATGTTGTTTAAATCCACACAATTTCGACCATGAAAACAGCATAAATAATTTCAATCATGGGCTTAGCAGGTAAATGAATACAAAATATGTGACACAAATTGGACAAAGATCACATAATATATTTGTATGTATTATACATAATTAAAATATAAAAATAAAACTTTGTAAAGAACCGTGTAATAGTCAAAACTTCACGCTCATCACAGAATTTCCAGTCATTTTATTAACACTCCAGCTGCGTATCCCGCGATTTCCGTTGTTTGACAATCAGTCCATTTTCTGTTGCATCATGCGTTTATTACAGTTTAGAGTGTTTATTTTTAACGATTACAGGTTTTTGTTATATTATATTATTATCGAGTAACATATAGTATCAGTTCACTTTCTTTGGAAAATTTCTGAATTTATTTGCAAACAATGCATCTAAATAGTGATTTTAAAGAATTACGCAGCCAGAGGGTTAAGACATGGATCGAAACTTACATAACATCAATGTGGTGAATTATGTAAGACTGCAAAAAAAATTCAGCGAACTTCTGATTAATTAAAAACAACACAACTGAGACTATTGATTGGTTGGTTACATTCTCGTTATTTCTTGAGAAAATGGGTGAATCGCTTTTAGAGCTCTCCCGCTTACAGATACTTGAAAGTCTTCCCCCCTCCCCCTACAATTTATAGGTTTGATTCATGGAGCGAATACCGATAATTCACTAGTTCGCTCAGTAAGTACATCATTTGAAATCCGAACCTTCATACAAATCACCACAGGTCGCATTGTGAATTCTCGACATAGGAATAAACAAGTCGACATAATTCTCCCTTGTTTGTAGTAGTGCATAAAGAAATCTTAGACCTCTTTGAAGGCCTTTCATCCAATTTTTTTTATTGCCCCTTCTATAGATCGCGTGTTCCGTATGGCTTCACCAAATCTCTTCCAATTATTTTTACTACTGTGCATTGCCTGATATCGGAGCCTGCCTCGATGTTGCGTCGAAAGAGATTTAGAGGGAGGTAGGTGTCTCAGCGAAGCGTAACGCCACTGAATGAATGGTGCAGGACCCTCCGTTTATAGTCGCCCAAATAAAGCTAGGATCTGCGGTTCACCAGATGTTGAAGGAGTGCTTCTTTGCAAGTCAGCTACTGGGGCGTGACAGAATGAACCTCCACCATTCAACAAGAATGAAAAAAAATAGCATGTGAAATGAGACCCATGGATATTTTTCAGACTTTCCGGATCTTTCAGGACACAGAGCCCACTTAAGAATGGGTGCTGATAGTTTTCCTTTTTGTGTGTGTGTGGATGTTTTTTAACGTCTTGATGGGAACTTTTCCTTACCCCCCCCCCGTACCCTACTATCAGCATACCATGGAACGTGCCGCCAAATAAGATTTAAGGATTTAAGTAAAAGCCTGAAAAAAAATGGCACTTTTTTTAGTAAATTCAGCTACAAGGTCGTTCGAAAAGAAGCTTTTTTTTTTATAATAAAGGCTTTCTCAGGCAAAAACGGTAATCTTCTGCGGAAAATATATATATATAAGGTGGGAAACTTTAAATGACAACGAAATTGAATAAATTTGAAAAATTTATCTCATGATAAAAAAAAAAAAAATCTGCTTGAGTGCTTAATTAATAAAATAAACCTGCTCCATAATTTTGATCTGTATTGTTTGTTCATCGAAACATTTTCTTTATTGAAAATTAATATATTTATCACATTTTTCTCAGGATGTTTATGATCAGCGGTGTACAGGCTTTGGCTTACACCCTTTTAGTGCCGAACGACAATATATTGTTCTTTCGAAACACTTGAAAATACCTACGACGATATATCATCACGTACGTGAGGACATTTCATTTTTCAAAAAAATATTTAAATAAAATTGGCATTAATTTATTCTTTCATGGTTTCTTAATATGTTTCTTTTTTAATTTTGCCTTTTTTTATGAGCTTCTTCCCAAATCCTAGCAAATTCGTGAAATCGGGCCGGTGCTCCTCGGAAAGGTAAAATACATCCGTTCGACAATAAATGGATAAAGATTTCCAATTCGAAACCCAATTCATTCCAAGAACCGCCGTGTAAGAAAGCTTGTTGCATTTTAACCCTTTAAAGGGTCATTTTTTTTTAAGTCATTTTATGTTAAAATATTTTTAGGCTTGTAATTAGAATAAGAAAAGGGATTAATTTAGCTTATTAGATAAATTTAACTTGATTAATTAATTAATTAGGTTAATTAATAATTAAGTATCAAATCAAGACACATCATTTTATGTAAAATAAAGAACTAAAGCATCCAAGTTTTTGTCTTTCTAAAAAAAAATTGTTAGAACTTATGCCAACCTACATAAATTCATACAAAGATTGATAAATTTGGTGGGAAGCATACTTCTCACGGTCTTAGAAAGGGTTAATGTTCCTCCAGCTGCTATGGCGTGGAAATCTGGAGAGAAAGGTTCCTGCTCACATTGCGTTCTCGTCATCTGACAACAGTTTTCAAAATTATGAGGTCCTTTCCCAAATAGCACCTATGATGCTATAGTAATTGCATAACTGTCCCAGAAAAATATACGTTGTAATTTTTTTAAATATTTTTTTTTCTGTCACCAATTCCTCTCCTAAATGATATAAGTTATAGAGAGAAAGGAGAATACACGACTCCAATACCTTATTTACCAAAACATTTACAAACATTAAACGTTAGCTTTTATTTTAATACAAACGTAACACTTAGGAAAAAATAAGTGTAAAGGTTATCTCTAATTTATTTATATATATCTAAACGTATATATATATACTTAGACAATATGGCAAAAGATTATTGCCATTAGTAAATCAAAATAAAATCTAAACTCAAACCAAAAATGCACATTACATTAAAAAATATACTGCGGGTTTTAATATATCTACCATAGGTGATAAGTATAGGCTGCTGCTACTATCGAACTAATAGCATTTTACCATTATTTAATCGTCCTTTGTTTAAAGACATAAATTATAGGACTCATTTTTGATATTTTCTGTGAAAAGTAGGATAAAAAATAAAAATCCGATAAATATAATGAAAAAAGATTAGTGATTCCATGTTAATCGAATGCAACAATTCAACTTTTTTTCCAGTCATATTTCTCACAGTCAGTTAAGATTAGAAATAATTTCTAGCAGCACAATGGGAATACTTTAAAAGGATATCACGTTTGAAACAACGTTTCGCCGAACCACGAAAAGCAATACGAAATAAAAGCAATTCGATTAGCACCTGAGTCGTGACGATTATGGCCTAAACTATTCTAATAGCTTTTCTTTGTTCGATATGCAAATGAATTTTTCCTACTTTTCTACAATACGTTCCTCGCCAAACATGCCCCGATCATACTTTGGTTGTGCCAAGGTTAATATAAACAATGTTCAATACAGTGTTATTTTACATGAATTGGCAATAATAATTTGAATAAAAAAAATCTATATCTTAAAAAGGGTAATAAATTTCTATGCATTGTCTTAAATGAAATATTTTTAAAATAAGTGTCGTTAAACTTAAAAGCAATATCGGCTTCATTATCTTTCAAAGATAATGAATCGAAGAAAAGGTGCTGATATATGTTATCGATAATTGGAAATTTAACTTCGCACTGTTAAAAGAAAATGCACTCTAACATTAATTTTATTTTATCTGTATTGATAATATGAATAGTTGCGCTTTTATTTGTGTTTATTTTGCTCTATTTGTAAATATTTCAAAGGTTATTTCATTTTTATTATTGTTTAGCTAAATAAAAAATTAGAGGCATATCTGTTAGCATTTTATTAAAAGAAAAGGAATCTTTTACATGTAAATTCAGTAAATTCTCAAAATTTTTAAAGAACATTTAAAAATTTGCATTTTCAATGCGTGCAATACTGGAATGTATATAGAAATAATATCTAAATCTTTAATTTTGTTGATAATATTAGTGACTTGATGACTTTTGTTATTAAGTAATTTATTATTAAATATTTTCATTTTATTTGACATATTATAATAAATTCAGAAGATATCATGATGCCGGCGTTTTGACACAGTGGTAGCGCTTCTTCCCCATGATCTGGGAGTCCTGGGTTCGAGTTTCGGTTCAGGCATGGTTGTTCTTCTTTTGTGTTCTATCTGTGAGGTGTGTGAATGTGCCCCCCTGTAAAAGCGGGTTGTGCAAGCGAATGTGACGCATGAAGTAACTAAGTCGTACTCTTGGCCCTAGTTGAAGCAACTGAAAAAAAGAGACACTCACTCGGCTTAAATCGCTGGCAGATAACTGTCAGCGGGTTTGTAAAGTGCCTTAAGTCACAACAACAGATATCTTGATATTTTTTTGATTGCGTCATAGCTAAGTCTTTACAGTATAGTACTAAAATAAAGCAATTTAAATGTAAAAATATTTTATAATATAATAAATTTATATTTTAATTGGCTTCATATATACACGTAAACATATTTTAGCAGTTGCGTGACCGAATAGAAACTAAACTGAAGCTTAAAACTTTTAAACTTAAGAATTATTTCACTACGGGAGACATTATTTACGTATGAAGAATAAGTGGTAAGATATACGTCAGCCTATATCGCGACACAAGAGCAGAAGAAACAGAAACTTTCCCCTTTAATAGTTTTACTATGAGATTTTGGAATTTCTTTGACAAGTATCGATTTAGAAAAGGGAATCTTAGATATCTTTAAAAGTATGTTGTAGGCTTTAGAAATTTTTGTCTCTTCTCTCAGAGCATGAGAATATGGTGAATTCGGCAATTTTATAGAGCGCGCGAATTAATAGATAGAATTAATTAAATAAAAAGTGAGATTTGGATCAGGAAATAATGCAATGTAGAATGTAGTTAATACGGACTAAATTAAGATAAAAATTAGGAAATTAATAAGGATTTAAATTAGATTAAGAGATATCATTACATTTATAAGAATATTGATAGAGAGAAATGACATTGACAAATTCACTGCGCTTATTTATACTAATATCTTCTTTAAATTATTTTTGAACTTACTTAATTATGTTCTCTTTTTTATTTTTAACATCTACCAGATAATTTTGCGAAGAAAAATTTATTATATTGAGATTAATATCAGTCTTAATTTTCGCTCTTAATTATCATTAATTATTACGTAATATCCTGTATGAATTCTTTTTTGCGCTTGCGCTGGTGAAAAATGCATTAACCCAGTTTTCAGTCAACCAGCAGACGATATTATCCACTGCGTCATCTTTTAAGCAGCAGACGATATTACTTTTAAATTATTCACCATTTTAGATTGCCCTTTCTTCTCTGAAATTTTTCAGTGACATATATCGTGATGTCTATAGTGATTGCATGATGCAGCATCTCACGCAAAGAGTCACTTTATATTAGATATCGTGATTTGAAGGAAAAATTGTGACATGAATATGTAAGAATAGCAGAAATAAAATGATGCTGAATATTATTTGACAGCTGCTTTCGTTTTCTGTCAGAAAGTTACATTGCGATTTAAAAAAAAAGGGGGGGGATTGAATTTTTAACCAAAATAAGCTTTCGCTCTCATTTTTTTAATGACGACTCTTCACATTTCATACCATTCTAAAGTAATAAATGCTGTCAGAATATCTTATAAAGTAGCAGACAGTTTCAAGCTAGAAGGTACCTTGACTTTATTTAAGCATTAATTTATAACGCTAAGTAAAGAATTTCACATATTTCTTTTATTTAAAACATTGCTGGTATAGCTAACATTATTGGGATGTAATTATTGAAAAAGTTTTTACTAATGGAAAAATAACTATTTTATTGGTTATCACAAACCTTCATTTAAATCTTCCTTATAATTCAGCATTTATGTACAAATTAGAAGTGCTTTAATACAAGAAATATTTATAGTAAAATTTAACAGTACCAAATCAAAATATTTATTTATAATAATAAATTTTTAATAAAAAAGTTTAAAATATTACTATATGTTATTTATTTTTTTAAATCTGGAACATTGTTTTAATTAAAATAAGAAAATCTGTAAATCCAAATCTTCTGCAACTTTATAAAAAATTGCTGCTTTCTCTAAATGATTTTTAAAAATCCTAAAAGTTTACTTTTATTATAAATTTTAGATAATTCTTTACAAAATTTAAACAAATTTAGCGAATGGCGACTTAAATTTGTGTGCACCATCTTTTATATGAAAAAACAATTCTCAACATTCCATTTCAATCCCCATCGTATATTAAAAGTAAGTAATCAATTTCGCTAGTAAAAGAAAACCTCAAAACAATCTTCAAGTTAAAATAAGCATTTTGTGATGTCTATAAAGTAAAACAAAACTTATTTAAATATCCTTCTTTCCCATGTTTCGAATATTATTTGTTTACAAGCACAAAACTATGCGGGTGTGATTAAAAACTTCTTTTTAATTAAGAAGAAATCAATTATTTAGTTTATTAACACGAACCCTAAATAAATCTGGATAAAAAATTGTGAAAATTTTTTTTGAATAATTTTGATTTTTATCGACAATAAAAGTATAAATGTTTAGTTTCATTTGCATAGAATAATTCTTATTATTCAGCGATTTAACAAAGTACGCTGTGTATTCTCAGAATCTTTCATTTCTATGATAAAGAACATATATTACAATTTTTTAATAAGATTTTTCTTTAATTAATATTGATATTTAGCTTTCTTATTTTTACATAGCATAAAATTAATCGCAGAAAGTTTTTTTTTCTTTTTCTTTTTATCCCCCATTTAAAGGAGAACTGAGAATGGAAAAAGTTTAGAGCATTTCCCTGAATTTTTTTTAAATGTTCATATTGACATTTAAAAAAAATCATCGCAGCATTCAAAGGTTTTCTTTTTAATATTTAAAGAATATATTTTTAGTGTGTTAATTTGCTTACTTTTCAATCTTAAAAAAAAGAACTCCAAAATAAAGATTTTTTTTCGTTTAAACTATTTTATCCAGTATATATATATATATATATATATATATATATATATATTGCTCTATTTAAGAAAATTTTTATTAAAAAATTCTTAATTCTTATTTTACTAAGCATTTAATCTAATGTATCTTAATTTAATTTAATTCGATGCATTTTGTAAATTCTACGTAATAATGATTAATCTAATGTATCTTAATTTCTTCAAATGCGTTCGTTTAAATTCTTTAGAATAAATTAATTACAAATATTTTTCAGCAATTATGCAATGAGCGGATTTGATTTGTCTCTTGTATCATTTGATAATTTTTACAGAAGATTAAATTAAATTATTTTATATTGTTTTTTTTTAATAAAAATGAATTATTAGAGATGAAATAAAGACATTTAAAAAAATAAATCTCTTCAAAAATTTTCACTTTAAAACAATGCATTTCAGTGCTTTTTCATTACCTTGATTTACATAAAAGTGCAAAGTTGTATTTAATAGTTGATGCTTCTTAATTCAACTGAAAATGTATTACAGTTTTTAAATAATAAAAAGATGATAAATAAAGGGCATCAAATAAATACAACTTCAAATACAACATTAATCATTATTAATGTTGTCTATTATTTCATTTTGTTAAGCTATGAAAACAGTTATTATTAGCTTATTTTTTACTGATAATTTTTTTATTCCATTTGCATATTTCTTTTCTTATGTATTACTCGATTAATAATATCACTTCATATTTTAAAATTTCACTGGTAATTCGCGCTATTTTTTTATAGAATAAAATGAAATGTGATATAATGAAACGAAAATTAAATTATTCTAGCAAGATTTACTTTCTTCTTAGTGTTAATTTTACTTTTCTTCTAGAATTGTTCGAGAAGATTATTTGCCTATCATTCTTGATTTATTGATAGTTTTTAATTTCTCCGCGTCAATTAGATTACCAAAGACTATTGAAACCGAAAATCAATCATTCTCACTAATGATAATTACTGATGAAAAAATGAAACAAAAAAATTTAGATCATTTATCACCACAGTCATGTTTTAGTACAAACAAGAAAAATCTTTGAAATTTTTACCTTTTTTCCCCTTAGAACTAGAAACAAGACTGTAACTGTCACCACAAGTGATGCAGCAGACGATTTTTTTTTTTTCTGTGATTTTTTTTTCTTTTCTCAGACGACCTTTAGTGGGCGTAACCAGAACTAAGGGAACATGTGACAGTTGCGGTGAAAATGATGGAATGCTAAGGGATTCGCTTACAGGGGATGTATATACGTCCGATCCCTCCTTAAACATACATTTTCTAGGAACAAAACAAAGTTTTGAGTGAGAAGGTCTTTTGGATGGCAGCTGTTCCTTTTGTCCATAATTAAGCTGTGGATTTTTGCAGCACATTTTTCTCTTTTCAAGAAAACTCTTCTGTCTTGATCAGGTTTCGTTCTTAGTAATCTGAATTTATTGCACTTAGGGTGTTAGCTAAGAAGTTAAATATATGAGATGTCGTTTAATTCACGCACTTATAGTGTGTGCATTCGTTAATTTGTCACGCATCTTCGTGGTTGCACCAGCTAGAAACTAGGCTTAAAGCTTTCACTTAGATTCCGAGTTAAATACTGATAAATGTTTCATATTAATCATTGTAAACTGGTATACAAATGATTTCACAAGGTGTAAATAGTTTCATCTCAGAATAAAAGAAGATTAATTTGCGACAATATTTTTGACTTTGTTAGATTGCCTTTGAGTTTGTTGCAAAATATTACAAATGTGTATATGTGTGTTGTTGTTAAAGAAACAGTCGTTGAGTTTTTTAACGCATTTTATTACACAGATGTAGTCTAATTTTTAAGTTTTATCAGGAATCCTTGTCGAAGCCTTGGCGAAAGCAATTCGGCAAATAGAAAAAGAAGATAGAATAGAGATTCGGAAATAGAGCAGAAAAGATTTAAAAAGAATTTCTATCTCGTATAGTCTTAGAAGGAATTTTCAAATTCAGCAATTTTATCCCATGGGAAAATTAATAGCCCGCGCAACTCCAAAGTTAGAGTTACAGTTAAAGCGGAGCTAGAGCGATAATTATTTTAATAGAAATAATTTTATTTGGAATTATATATATATATATATATATTATAATAGTAATTTCAAAAAAAGGATAATAGGAGACACCGAGAATTATATTTCGCTGATGTGCGCAGATGTATTTAGCATGTCGCCAAGTTAGCAACAGTTTTCATGTTTTGGCAATTTTTTTGGGAAGCTGTAAAAGTAAACAAGATCATATTTTTTTCCGCCAAGAGGCATTTTATGTGATTAGGACGCCAAGTGAAATCGCCCTGCACTGCTAGACAGTATATTTTCATTCAGAAACTTTTCGACATATGCCAGCTTCATTTTTCATCCAAATCTTTTTGGTCACCATTTTGAACTCGGAATTGCATTTATTTATGCTGAACCAAAATATTATTTAAAATTTTATTATTATTATTAATAAGATTGTTATTATAAGGGCACTTGAATAATCCAAAGTGCCAGAGAAGGGGAAAAAAATGCAATAACTGAAAAAATTGGATCAATTAAAATCGGAGCCATTAATATTATACTAAATAGGAAATCCAAGGAATTAGAGAAAAATTTCCAGTTAGTTGATTTCCAAAGTAAAAATGTTTCTTCTCCCACAATTTGCTTCAAAAAACAGCTAAAAAATTTCCTGATTTTCATCTGTCCAAATAATAAATGCGAATTATACCGTATGTAAATTCATTACAGAACTGAATACTGTTATTTCGATGATGAATTGTGGAAAAGCAGGCTATTAATGAAGTCTAAACAAATAGCCTCAAAATTTTAATGCATTTAAAATAAAATATACACTACAGAAGAGAAAACAAGGAATAGGTTATTTTCAAATCATAAAAAATGATTTATTATTCTCGAATTCCTTCAAATAAATCATCGAAATTTAGAAAATTTTCAAAGCCAAACATTCCGGAAATTGAATGGTAGTCACATCCGGCCAGGATGTTATTGTTTATAAACAAAACAAAAGCAGGTCCATATTTCTTTCTATTATTTATTGCTTTAAGAATAGATTACTGTTATGTTATTCAGGTTTTTCTGAACGATTTTTTTTATATCTGTATTGTATGTCAGATTTTTTATACAAAAAAAAATTATTATTATTATTTTTTAATATACTGATAAAAGAGACATTCTTTCAAATTTCTTATATTTACTATTTTCCGATTTTTATTTTCTATATCTTATGATGTTTATTGTGGCTTAAAAAAATTACGTAAAACACACAAAAATCCTTTGGGAATTGAACGTGATTATGAAAGCATTAATGTGGGATTTGTTCGGGTTTTCGATGAAAAAAAAATTATTATTTGCAAATTTTTACTACTCTAATAAAAAGGTGCTTAAAGCCTTTTTATTTTTATTACTCTAAATTTTGCAGTCTTTAATAAATTTATTGATACAATCATTATTAAATCTACAAATCTGAATATTTATTAATATCTAAATGGCACATTTCAAAGAAATAAAATTTTTACTAAATTATTGTATTAATTCATCACTAAAAGTTATAAAATCATTAAAATATTTCAATAGCAGAGTTATATTAACCCTTTCTAAGGCCGTGGGAAGTATGCTTCTCCCCAAATTTATCAATATTTGTATGAAATTATATAGGTTGGCATAAGTTCTGACAAAATTTTTTAGAAAGACAGAAACTTAGATGCATGAGTTCTTTATCTCACACAAAATAATGTGTCTTGATTTGTTACTTAATTATTAATTAACCAAATTAATTAATTAATCAAATTAAATTTATCTAATAAGCTTAATGAATTCCTTTTCTTATTCTAATTTCATGCCTAAAAATATTTTAATATAATATGACTAGAAAAAAAATGGCCCTTTAAAGGGTTAAAGAAGATGGTCAAATCATAACGCCACATTCCTATGACGGACACAGCGGAACATATCATGTAATATATATATTCAAATGTTGCACTTATTTCAAATTGCAGTTTCAGTTGTCATTGACTTCTTTATGTTATAATATGATATTGTGTTTATATTTTGAATAAATCATTTTGCTAGAAAAAAGGTTCTCTTCTGTTCAGTTTTCGACTTAGCAGTGCTTGAATGATTATTGTAATAGTGTTTTTCAAGTTTCTGTTTAATAATTCCTGATAATAAAACAGATTGCGTAAATTCAAAGAACGTTTTTTTTTTTTATTTCATTTCTGCATTAAAATTTTTCTACAATACTTCGGTGTGAAAATTCATGACTTAAAAATAAGATGTAAATAAAAATTCATTAAATAATTTCGATAATATTAACTAATTATAATAAAAACTTGAAGAATGTTCAGCATTTTAGATTAGATAAAATTTAAAAAATATGATGCTGGATAGTAATGATGCTAATGCAAACGGGGAATCATAACAAATAGTTATGATTACATTAAAAATCAAATGGATAAAAAATAGTATTATATTATCAAATCTTGATCAAAATTAGTATTATAATATTAAATATATATATATATATATATATATATATAAAGCAAAAAGCGTACATTTTTTTTAACTTAATAATTTTTAAAAGCTATGTGTCTGTAAACTATGAAACGAGCCCTGCATAATTAAAAATTGAGCAAAATACTCTACAGAGCATACATCGATTTTTAACAACAAAATAGTTGTTACTTAGCTAGTAACTGTTTACTGAGAAAGAATTTTCACAACTTTTAATGAAATTTTTAGTTAAAAATCAATCAATTTTTTTGCGTTTTTCCTTTAATAACCTCGAAATATTTACACCACAAAAAAAAAAAAAAAGCCTCTTTAAAATATGCCATTTTCTGAAAGCTAATTAAAGAAATTAACTTTCAGAAGTATCAATTTTATATCCCTGCAATTTTTTTTCTAATTTTAATAGTTTTTAAAAAAAATAATTTTAGTTATATTTTATAACAAAACCTTTTAATGTCTTAGTAATGGCGTTCGTACACAAGCGAATTGCAATGATATTAAATGCATATAAATTTAATACGCATTTTTTTGTCCGCAAATTTTTAAAAGAATATAAATATAAACGAATAAATTCTAAAACATTATCATGCTGCAATAATTCGGTAAAATGCTCGAGATTCCTTTCGTTTATTTTCAAATAGCAAGGCAATTTTTCTTAAACTAACGGGTAGAAAATTGAAATTTCTCTGTTCATTCTAAAAATGGTGTACATTTAACATGTAGCATAAATTTACTTCATTTTGGTAAGAAACAATTTCAACAATTTTTAAAAGCTTTGAAATAACTTTATTAAAACGCCATCATTTGAGAATCCAAAACACTGCGAATATCTTTTTCCAAATTGTTGGCAACATTCAATTTCATCAGTTTATATAAAAACAGCATTTGTCGTGCCGTGACGGCTTCCATCGTCCCTTTCAGAAAGGCGAGATTGAATCCCTTTTCAGCGGTCCCTTTTTTTTCTGAGATGGGGAACTTCAGGGATCGTTCCTGACCCCGAAATATGTGATCCGTGACCCCTCTCACAGGGAGGGAATGGATTCTATAAAATAGTTCATTCATTCTTTGAAAGGACCCCACCATTCGGAAGATTCGGGTTTTGGATTCGGTGGATCTGCTTTTACTTATTTTGTTGTAGTGATCTGCTTTTTATCTTCATTGGAGTCTGTCACATGATAGAAAAAAGTACGATGATAGATAAATACATAATTTTTTTAAAAGTCTTTTTCTTTTCTTTTCTTTTAATGTTACTTTTGTAATTCGTTCGAGTTGTGGATTTATATGACTACCAACCAATATCTCAAAATTGTCTTTAAAAATAACTACTAATTGTTGTAATGATTCATTTTTAAACAAATTTCGCATAGAATTAGATTTTTTTTTTTTTTTTTTTTTTGGCACGGTGATGCTATTTGGTATCATAAATTAATTTGCTTTTATTCATGCTTGCTTTTAATTTGAGCTGAAGAGGTTTAAATTTCTATGAATCAATTCTTTAAGTATGCATTTAATCAGTCTATTTTAAAATTTTAAAAAATCAGCGCTAAAAATTTAAAATTTTAAAAAATCAGCGCTGAAAGAGTAACGAGAGTTTACTCTTAAAAATGGTTGCTAGATGTTGATTCAATTATAATTTCAAAAAAAAAAATAATAATAATAATTTTGTAACAAATGATTTTGTTTTAATTTGTATCACGTAAGAAGGGATTTGTATTTGTGTGTGTGAGAGAGAAGGAGTGTCCTGTTTTTAGTTTTATTTTTTTATAACAAAATATATTATAAATTTTCTGAAAAGTTGAAAGGAAATTTTAAAATTTAAGAATGGTCCAAAAAACAAATGGTATTATATACAATCTGATGTACAGATACATGCGATTGATTCGGGATAACACCATTTAACTAATGTAATTTGTCTAATAAATAAATTTTAGAAACATTTTATACTTATTTTCAAGTAAATGTAAGCAATTGAATCATTCATTAATTCATTCTCAAAGAGAAAGGATCAATTTGAAAATAATCTAACTTTAATCAATTTGAGTATTAATAATCGGCATTAATTCTTCACATTAATAAGTGGTAATGTACTCACATGCCATTTTCTGTATACAGTCAGCTTGAGTTGCTATTTCGTACAATGTAGGATGCATTTTTTTTTTTTTTCTTTTAGCAATTAAAAGTTGAAATTTAAAATTACAGCTCACATTTAAAAACTAAAAACAAATTTTAATTTTAAATTTTTTTAAGGATATTCGAATATTAATCATTTATATTTGTCTAAATTAAAGATATTTTCATAAATGAATTTTATATAGCTTAATTCCTCTATTTTCTGCAGGAAAAACAACTGAAGTTTTTTTTTTTCTTTCCAAGTGTTCATAGAAATATAAATTTAAATTCATTTTATAAAATTGATATATCAACAACTTTTTATGATGGGGAATTTTCCATAAAATATTTATTTCCAAATACAGTGGTAAAAAGTATGTTCCATGCTAATTGTTTTATAATAAAAACAAAACGAAATAAAGAATTATTGCGAATGATAGAATTTTTTCATATTTTCTTATGCCTATCATTCTGAATTAAAATGTAATGCTTATGTATAACAAAATAACAGTAGGTCACAGTAATTATATAGATTAACAAAAAAAAAAAAAAAGGAAAAAAGAAACTTAAGTTATCCAATTAAATTGTGTAGCGGTATTACATAACTTTACTACCTTCTCTTTTGATACTAGATGGCGTTACCTTATTAACATCAAGGTATATTTCTCACGATCCTTCTTTAGAGGGGGGTTCATTATTAGATTGTATTCAAGTGAGTGTCGTGTCATTTTCGTGTTCGTGTTTGTTTTGTCTTGCGAAATGTGTAACTTAGAAAATAATAACAGTTCCTGTAACTCATCTATAATTTTCATCTACCTCATAATGAAGTTATAAAGAGTCTCGACCCTCTACTATAATTTTTTAATATTCATTTTTATTTGTTTTCTAATTTAAAATGTGACGCATATATTTTCTACATAAGCAATAATTCACCTCAAAAAATATGAGGTGAATTATTGCTATTTCTTTTCGGCAGCATTTGTGACAATACACTGTTATTTGGTAAACAAATCTCTCTCTGGGGAGAAAAATATATTTTTTAATATTCTATGAATAATATTCCGCTACCTTGAACATAAGTGCGAATGTTTTTGAAAAAGAAATTTATCTTCCCGTTTCAGTTCATCGGTCTGGATAAAAACTTTCACATCCTATCGCCAAATGTTTAACATGTAGCTGTAGCTATGAGTGTTGCTGACAAGTTCAGATATATCTGCGATACATGCATTCTTTCTCAGCTCACACCCGTGAAAATTAATATTTCATATTGCATGTTTTCGAAATTTTTCTGCTTCGATAAAAAAACCATCACAAATTTCTTTACTGTATTTTCTGTGAAGGGAACATTATTTTTCATTCCTTTCACAAGGGTAGATAGATTCCTTTTCTGCTCCATGTCGCTTTGTTTATTTCTTTTCGGTACAAATTGATATTTGCATAAAAGAGAGTTCTTTCTTTATTTATTTATTCCGTCTAAGAAAATATCCGCTTTTTCAAAATGACTTCACTAATAGCTCTATTAAAATTAAAGACGTTTATTTATAAAGCAGACTAATAAATGATGAAAAATTATCTTTCTTCACCGCTTTTTTCCCATTATTATTTATATGTTTATTTGACAATGCGATTCATTTTAAAGAAAGCCCCACAATCGAAATAATTTTTTTGCATTTTATTTATAAAATTGTGGGGCATTCAAATATTCGGTACATCACAAAGCTGTTCTGAGTATTATAAAAAAATGTTTTTAAAAAAACAACATGCTATTCAACTTTTAAAATGAAAACGAATGAGATGATAATTATTAAATTTATATTCACATTTAAATAAAATAAATAAAAAAGAGTAAATAAATTGTCGTTTTCAAATTTTTCGCTTTCCTTTTGTATTTCTATACAAATCGAAAAATACAGCTTTCAGTTTCACTTTTATCTGTGTTGTTAACGATCATCCTTTGGTATTATGATTTCTCGTATTTTTTGAAGAAGTGTCTGTATAGAATTTATTTATTTTTGCTTCAGATCTCGCAGAATTTTATGAATCTCATTTTTATCAAAATTGTGCCCAATAAAACTCGTAGAGCTTTTTCGCATTCTAACACACGTTATGCTTTTAATCTAATTCTCTTGTAGGAGTAGTATTCTATTAGTTTGAATATTCTTAATTTCTCCATTACAAAAGAAAAAAAAAACTTTAGAAAATTTTGACTATAATATTCTTTTTGTTTATTATAATAATTCATTTCACATGATGAATATTAAGCACACTAAAGCAATAGTTGATTTTGAAATACGACGTGTCTCAAATCTCGAGTTTTTGGAAAATGCCCGTTCGTTTGTCTATCGGTCTGTAACAAAAATAACTCAAACACGTTTTCGGCTAGACGGATGAAATTTGATATATGCTTTTTACACTAAATTTTTAGATTTTATTTATTTATTTTTATATTTTAGCAAATTCCTTTCTGAGGAACTCTAACCGTAGGGTTTCAGGTTCGTGACCCGATTCGACCGAAGAACCGTCGTGTAAGGGGGTCTGTTGCACGTTAAATCCGTCATGCCAAACGTCCTCCCGCTGGTGTGGTGTGGTGTGGAGAGGGGGGTGCCATCTCAGGTGTCGTCCTCGTCATCTGACCGGGATTCAAAATTACGAGGTCCGTCCCAAAATAGCCCTCGTGTTGCTTTACAACGGGACGTTAATATAACTAAACTAAACCTAAAACTTCTGAGGAAATCTGTCTGTCCGGCTGTTCGAATATCAGTTGACTCAATAACTTCAAAACGAAGAGAGCTAGATCGATCAGATTTGGTATACAAATTTAACGTCTATGGTTTAGATATCTATAAAATTTTGAACCAAATCGAAATAAGATATCATCGTCTGTCGGTCTGTAATTTCAGAAACATGTTAAAGCGATAACTCAAACATGGAAAGACTTAAATATATCAAATTTAGTATATGATTTTGTGACAACAAGTGTAGTTCATTGCCAAATTGTGAAAAACGTGTTTAAAACAAAAATTAATACTATTAATCGCAGGCAGGGATTAATCACAGAAAAATTCGCCAAGCATCATGCTATACATCCAGAGGAAATATAAATTCACGCCAAATATTAAAATTTCGTAACTATTGTATGCCAATGCCATACAAGGCCTTCTCTGGTTTAACACCTTTATTAGAAGGTGTACAAGAAAGTTTCGGAAAGACCACACCCGTTGTTCTTCAGCTTATTATGGTTTTAGTTTATGGCAAGTGCAATTAAATGCCACTTAATTTGTAATTAAGAATATAGCTCTTTACATTGTAAAATGTTATGATCCGTTTCTACACTTTTGAAAGTGACACAAAATCTGTAACATCAATATGCAGGGAGGTAAATTCATCTGAGTTTCTTATTTGCGCATTGAAGTTATGTAGAATTTGTTTGCTATTGACGGGCATGTAATTGATTAAAAACGATTTTGAATCACTTTTTTTCTCCTCTAAAAGAAAGGAGGCTCTTTTAAGAAGGGAAATCGTTTTTTTTTTTTTTTTTTTTTTTTGTGGTCTTTTATCGTCTGATTTCATGCTCTTTCAAAGCACGCGTTGCTCAACACCGATGACGGGCGATAACGCACCCCGACAGCTGCTCTTTCAGTTGCACGCAAAAACCGACACACATTTTCCGTATTAGCACTTAGCACCGCCAAACGATTCGAACCGACGTACCAATGACAGACGGCAACAGAACGTCGGAGGAGGAAATTCGAAACTTCCGAAAAAGTTGCGGAATGAAGGTTAAGGGGAAGGTGAAGGGGAAAGAAAAAAAAACGCATGAGGTCATAGTTGTGTACCAGTAAATGATAACAAGGATTAAAATAGAAACAAAAAGATCTTTTCGAATCCCCCACTCTCAAAAAGTCTTCCCCTCGACAAAACGTCACCGGTAAGGTCATGGTTACCACATTGGCCTCTTTTAGCCAAAATTACGGATTAGCTCTTCACTTCAAAAAGTTAATCTTTAAAAAAAAAGATTTAAATTTTTTTGTAAATAAATTCTGCTATTCTTTATTTTATATATATAGCTCTATATTACATTTATAATACTGTAAGCATGTCAACCTTGATTTTTTTTAAAGCCTCTACATTTTAGTCTTTTATGAGTCGGAAATAATCGTTTTGAGAAATATGTTCGTCTTTGAACACCTCTCCTCTCGGCAAGCCATAAAGCAAAGGTAGATAGATTCCTTTACATCTGAGGTACTATCTGGCAATATAAATTGTTGATGTTAGAAGCAGAAAAAATGAGGGCGTAAAAAATCACTTTTCAACCCGTAACTTCTAATATGTTGCAGCTATCAAAAAACTTTATATACCGAAGTTTTTCATCTTAATGTGGCTCTAATTTGGCGGATTGGATTTATTTTTCTATCTTAAATATTAAGAAAGTTAATAGCGAAATGAAAATTTCAACCTCCCGGCATTTCCATCCCCTTTGCACTAGATGGACCATTTACGAACTCGTCCCAGATTTTTACGTTTCTAACATGTTTTTACATTTTTTAACAACATTTCTTTCAAGCCAGTTAAAATCTAAACAAAATTATTCTAGTTAATCTGGTTCGCGAGATAATATGGGCAAAGCATCATATATATATATATATATATATATATATATATATACTAGCCGCCTTTGGCGACCAGCCGGTTCGCCAATCTTAATGTTCGTTTAAATTTTAATAATTAAATATTTTACGCAATTCCAACTTTAATAGATTCTTCAAAATATTTTAAAACTTCAAATTTTGATAGTCATATAATTCACTCATAATATTATAAAGGCCTTCAGTCATAACGTAATATTATCTCTCTAATTTTCTGTTAACTCTCGTAGAACTTATGCTTTAAAAGAAAGTGGAAAAAAATAATCTGCATTTAATATAATAATATTTTTTACTGAAACAAAGCATTTTTTTATAATATGATTACTGATAACAGAGTCACTGAGCGTTCATAAGATCGTGATACTTTATCCTTTGTAACGTATCAAATTTATTGTATGCATTAAAAAATAATTGTGGAAAATGATATCTTATTCCTGAGAAACGTTTTCGGATAGGATCATAAATAATTCGAACATTCGGATTCGAAACGTAACGTAAATGCGTGAGTTTTTCTACGCCAGTTGGGGTAACGCTATGCAGATTAGAAATTTTTAATTTCCTTTATTCGGTTTTATTTTAATTCAAAAGTACTTAAGAATGAATCTGAAAGATCGATTCATTAACAATGTTTAATTTTAAATCCATCAAACATTAAGAAAATAAATAGAATCGTTTCAAATAATCAGCCGAAAAATCTTAATCCTAGCCTCATGACTGTTGCGGAAAAAAACTGAAGCCGTACTCATTTGGCGATGGGAAAAATGAAAATATTTTTTTGGCGGGAAAGTTAGTTTTTAATTAATAATTAAAATTCTAATTAAAAATTCAAAAAAAGGGCTATCCTATCTTTTAAGTTAGATCAAACTGCACACGGTGTGCAAATTTGATTAAAATCGGTTAAGTAGTTTAGGAGTCCATCGCGGACAAACAACGTGACACGTAATTTATATATATTAAGATATATATATATATACATGAGCACCATTGCAATAGGTAGTCTTCCTGTAGGAATTTACCTAAATGTAGAACGGGCTATTGCATGTAGTCGTTAAGGAAAAATTATAGATCGATCTGTACTGAAATTGAACTGAATCTGCAAACTGGATATATAAATATGTCACTCTATTCATTTGTGTTCATGTGAATACAGTAAATGAGAGACGCAGTGTCCCCACATATCCGACTACGGGCTCATTATCTGTCTGTTCGAATGTGCCCCAATATAATAATTCAAAAACGGAAAGAGTTAGATGGATGGAAATTGGCATGTGGTAGACATCAAAATTTGTAAATGATATAAAATTATTAATCCATTTTGTTGGTGGGAAATCTAAAATACTTACTCGATTATTTTCTTGCTAAGGTGAAGCTAAGCAAAAATGTGCCCCACTGTATAAATATTCGAGAAAATAGAAGCGTGAGTGCTTACAGACAGTGTATGTATATTAACATTGTAGCAGTTGCATTAATCTATCTTCTCTTTTGTATAATAGATGGCGATGCCTGAATAGGTATGCATCCCATAGTGCATTGCGATTGTAAATGATGATTGTTTTGTTAACGCGCATGCGTTAATGTCTTGTCTTGTCTTTCATGTTTTGTGTGAAATGGAATCATTAAACAGATGTTCCCAAAAGCATGGATACTCTTGCTTCCATTGCACGTATCATAATGATCTCCAATCCACCACGACATGATAGGGTTTATAAATTTGGCTACTATCTGTAAATCGCATCATGAGGTATATTTGACGAAAAACCGCGAAAAACGTTCTACAGAAATAATTGTTGGATCAAGAATTGTTAAAATTAGGTAAAGATAGGAGTTATTAGAATTTTAAATAGATTTTTAATTAGAAATTGATTAATGCCTTAACGATTTTTTCTCTATACTATTGGAGCATATATATATACATAACTCCTGCATATATATATAATATGCAATCTGCATCCTGCAGTAGCAATCTGCAATTCTGCTGCAGCATGCAATGGCACTTGCAATCATTGCTGCTGCAGCAAAACATTTTTATGCTGCCGCTGCAACATAAAAATATTTCGTCACTCCAATACTTTACCTGATATTCGTCAAATCCAGTTAACAAGTTTTTAAACTCCACTAACCATTCTTTCAACGTTGGAAACTTAATCTTTCCATAATGACAACAAACATTTGCCGATCGGTCAACTTCCGATTCAGAATTCAAAACTCTTCAATGAGAAAATTCTTTGCACATATTTCCAGTATCTAAATATTGATTCAATTTTCCGTTTTTTGCCGCCGACGTAGCAGCTTTTCTTTTCAAATTGGCAGATTCTTGCTCGGTCTTTCTTCATATTTTTTTTTTTTTTTTTTTTTTTTCTTCATCAGATATTGCTGGATACCCCATTACTGTTTAAAACGACAATGCAGGTTTAACACGTGTATTGCTTAGATATTCAGAGGATTGCTAGTCGAGATGAAAAATTTCCGTTACTCGAAAAAGGTAAACAAATCGGAAAGCTATCCATGTGTGTTGCCACAAACGGTGTGTTCAAAAGCAGAATTAACAAATAATATTACTTTAAACTCATTTGCTATTATTTGAATATTAATTAAAGTTTTACTTTTCTTTTTTGCGTCAACATTTCACCGTCATTTGTAATATAAATACTTACTATGACGTAATAATAACTTTCATTGAAGATTTCAACAATACTGGAAAACATATCTCAAATGTAATTAGTTAGGTGACTCGCTATCTACCAATCACAAAGCGAATAAAACGAAATGTATGCATAAAGTTTATATATATATATATATATATATATATATATATATATATATATATATATATATATATATATATATATATATATATATATATATATATAATAGAAATATATTTTACAGAATGATGTAAACATTATGAGTGTCAACTTTTGTTATATATATTTACAAAATGGAATATGGAGATAGCCATTTTTAATCTCTATAGCCATTTTTCTACTGTTCTCTGTCACCATTTAAAACAAATAGTCGAATTTGATTCAATTTTTATGAATAAATAAAATAAAATTAAATAAAAACATAAGATAAATTTTATTTAAATATCTCCGTTTCACATATTTTAGCCACTTTAAATTCCTTTCGTTTAATAAAATTTGGGCATATCTTTGCTTTTTGCTTGCATAACATTGAATATGCGAATTAGAAACATAATTTTTGATTTATAAAGAACTAACCAATCTCTTAAATGTCACAAAATGTTCATTTTTTCAAAAATTATAGTATTTGAAGTAAATTTTTTGAGTAGTTTGGATTTCTGCTAATTGCATAAAAAATTGTCATTTTTGTTGTATTTATATATATAAATAAAATTAAAAACTAAGAGAATTTGTATACGCGAGGTTAAGATTTTATCAAGGAAAGTAGTTCTGGCTTTTATACTCCATTTTCATCAACTTATTTAGAATGCATTCGTTTAAAAGAATATTTCTAGGAATCTTAAACAAAAATTTCAACTTATAGTACTTCAAATGAGTCGATACAAAGTTATTTAGAACGTCATCTAAATTTAAAAAGAAACAAAAAAAAACATTAATTTTTTTATAATTATCTCATTACTTAGAAAATTTCCATTGAAAAATTATTTTCTGTGTCCATTATTTTATTATCTTACATTTCGAATCATTGAATAATTATTCTTGCATAAATGGACTAAATTAAATATTTGCTGTTGCTCAACAAGCTTTGAAATAATTAGACAATCTGAATTAAGCAAAGAAAATTTAGCATTTTTTGGCATCGTATTCGAAGAATATTGGCAATATTTTGGTGACTTTATCTGGCAGCCCTGCCGCTGGGACCTCTAGTCAGTCGATATGGTTAAAATAGATTATGCTGCAACTTTGGCGCCGGGAAAAGAATCAATTTCTAACACTTGTCGGGATTAATTTACTGGAATTCCACTGTGTTACGGTTACGGATTCTATTTGCGTGCCTTCGGGGCGGATCTTGCTGGGCTTCAGCCCTTTGCATGTTTTTCACAAGGGGCCGAATATAATCAAGATTTGAAGACTTTAAAGTCGTGTTCTAAAAGGTCCACTGCAATATTATCTGTATTGAATTTGCATTTCTAAAGAGCTGACTGGGAGGCAAAGAGTTGAAAGGTTTTTCAGGGGCTTCAATCCCGTTTTTCATTACTCAGCTTGCCCTGAGGGGGACAAAAGATGTTGACGTGCTTCTTACTGATGGAAAACTGTCCAGGAGCAATACTTTTTTTTTCTGTCTAGTCTACTCGCTTTTGAAAATTTTGATAGAGATTGTATAGAAATGGTTTTTATTCGTAATTGGTTAAGCTTTAAGTCATACGGGTTTGCTAGTTATCGTCTGAAAAAATCTTTAAAGAAATGAAACTGCTGATTTTACAAAGCGACTGAAGATTGTTAGCGATAAAGAATATAAATTAGATTATAAGTTTTTGCTTTTGAGATCATTTTAGAGCTTTCTGAATTCTTCTCTTTAAAAATCGTCTCTACAGAAATGAAAGTAGCTATTTAACTCGCATTTAATATTACATACACAATACATGCAAAATTATAATGGCAATATAACAATAAAAATCAGTTACAAAAATATATGAACACATAAATAAAATGAAATATGAAAAATGATGTCTTAGCATTTCTCAAATGTTTTCAACACTTAATTCTTCAAGAAATAAATTCAGAAAATAATTCTTCAAGAAATAAATCCTTAAATACAGTCCTGATATGGAAGTATTTAAATCTTAATGGACGACATAGCTTTTTTTATTTTACACTTTTAAACTGCAATTACAAAGAAAAAAAAACTATCAAGAAAATGATTTAGAACTCAGTTATATAAAGTTTAATTTAGTAATTTTTCAGTTTTATTTGGTTCGGGAAATGCGAAAAATGTTTAAAAATGTTCTAATATTCCTAATTTACGAATTCTACTATGATCTATATAAGTTTTGAAAGATGTCTAAAAATATTTTGATGAATTTAAAAATTAATCATTATGCCAATTATTTCAATAATACTAAATATTATGACATATATGCAAAAATAATATTGTGGGAAACTGCTTTATCTTTGGCAACCCAAACATATTATTCAATATTTATTTTTATGATATATTCACAGTATGGAATAATCCAAAATTTCATAAAAAAGTACCCTACTAATATTCCAGAATTTCTTGTATTACCTGAGATATCTTGCAAATACTTTTAGTTTAGATGGACTAAAATTCTTCTTTGCCATGCAATAAGAAATTTAAATATATGGCATTGCGTGACATTTGTTTTTTAAAACTGTATTTAAGAAATTAAAGGTACTCAGGATATGTAATTTCTAATATATTTTAGATTAAAATGTTAATCCATTTTTAAAGAATACATTACTTATAAATGCAGAAAGCAAACTTTTATCGTCCATTCGAATTCCTAAAAAAAATATAACAAACGATAATTTTTCTTTGATTTTTTTTAACCTAAAAGTATCTAATTTTGTAACAATTTATATTTACTTTTAATTATTCAATAGATTTAATATGAATACTAATTACTCATTTAGAATTTATGTTTAATCTTTATTTTTGAAATTTTTTTTAGTAATAATTGCATTTAAATGTCGCCATTTTTTTCTTTCGCTTTAATCAAAGCTTTGAAAAATGGAATTTTGCTTTAAATGTATTTATTTACCTTTCTCAGGTAAATGTAATTCTTTATGACGGCTTCTTTAAGTAAAAGTAAATATTAAAATCAACTTCAAACAAAAAAAATACAAAGAAACAAATTAAAATCAGCACTCCACTAAAAAATGAGCCCTTTTCCTTTCTATAAAAATGAAACTAAAGGTGAATTTTGATAAACAACAATAAATAATAATAATTAATGATTGATCAGTTTCAAACTTGTACTGAGATTTTGTGATATGTATGAAATGTCACAAAATTAGAATTTACTCTTGATGGTAATATCTGCTTTCCTCTTATTTCTAGCAAGTTATAAATAGAAGCCTTTTTTTTAATTTACCCAATTTTTATTCAATTTCAAAAACGTCAATTTTAATATTCACAGCGAGAAAGAACAGATATAATGAATCTTCCGAGAATTTACTAATCAAATTCTACTTTGTGCGACGCATTTCAACAAGATGTTCTGAGCCATTTTGTTTTCAGTTTGTTTTATTTTTATGTTTGATGCTTCTTTCTGCTCATTTTGGGCATTACCATGAAAAGAAATCTGCTGCTCCTATCGAGTGACGCCTAGAAGCCAATCGAATTTGGTAGCGGGGAAAAAGAACACCAAAAAAGATTGAATTTGACACGGCTAATCCCTTCACTTCGTTTCCTTGCGTGATTAGTCTTTGTTTCTTCAGTTTCAGTTGTAACGATTTTTTTTCTCGGAAGTTTATATGCTTATTTATTCTTTTATTATGTCGTTTTTTTAATGCAAAGCTGTAGGTTATATAAACTCAAAATGTCATAAAATATCTTTCCTCCTGCAAATGCCTTCCGTGGTATTGTATGTTAATTAAATCCTTTGGAAATAAATTTCAAAAAACAATCAATAAGTCGATTTTGGGGAGAGTAGCTTTTTCCTGTTAGCGAATCGGAAAAGCTTCGTTATTACGTAATATGTTTGTTTTTAAGACTAGAGGCATTTTCATCGTGATTTGCCGGATAGAATGTTATTATAAACACAGAGCTGTTAAAAAGAATTATTTTAGCAATATATTTTCAGATTAGAAGATATAAAAATAAGGAAACGTTTCGACTTCCGCGATTCTGAAGTTCGTTTAGAAAAGTACCAAAACAAAGAAGAGAACTAAGAAAGAACAGTAAAGAATTAAAAAAAAAAAAAAAAAAAAAAAAAAATTTGGTCAGATTTTTTTTTCCCTTAATTTTTGCAAGGAAGAATTTCAGGAAGAATCTGAAGGTCTGCTTTTGTCATTGTTAATGATTTGTTAAATGATATAAAACGAAAATTGTTAAACATTCTAAATAATAACATACAAGACAATTGTTAAAAAAAAAGACGTTGATTCAACATGTTTTATTATATCTTATTCTACACAAATATTTTATAATGAACTATATTATAAACTATTTTCTATTATATTCTTTTAGGCCTTTAGTACTAATTTCAACTACAGTTTAGTACCAATTCAAATTTTTTTTTCTTTCTTATTTGTAAGACGACTAAAAATATCGATCATTTTGTCAATTCAAATCACTAGTGCGGAGTGAATTATTCACTTTATTAAGTTATCAGTTTCTGCTATTAAGAAAAAAGAAATAAAATAATTTCAGAGAAATTATTTTATGTCTATTTTAATTTTGCCCTCATATTCAATTCGGATTCATCGGTTTCTCTATCTTATTTTGAATTCTTTATCTGCATATTTGAAAAATTTGCGACTTCCAAGTTTAAAATATGAAAGAGATGAACTCATATAGTTTAAAGAATGTTTAAATTTTAATGAACATAATAATAAGAGAAGAAACCTACCTTTTCAGATTTTTCTATACATTGATATTTATGATTTAACCTTTATATTCATAATGCATCAGAATGTGACGGATTTTTCCGGAGGAAAGGATAATAAAAAAGTTTTCTGAAATGAAACAAATTTGAGGGAGTGTTTCTATTATTTATTCAAATTCCATTTTCGAGTTAAAATTTTCTACCATTTGTTATTGCATAATTTATGACATATTCAAAGTAATTTTTCTGCCAATGAAAATGTATGAATTTTTGTTTTTAAAAAACGATATATCTGGCTGTGCGCTTCAGCGAAATATTTATTAATTACTACATCTTATTTTATTTAGATTAGGGACATTTTAACGACAAAAATCTTCGTTAAAAACATGAAGAAATAGCTTTAGTATATTGTCCAAATATAAAATTCTTATTAAATTTTATATTTGGACAATATACTAAAGCTAAATCTTATTACATTTTAATTAACGTATTAAAAACGAGTAAAATGTAATAAGATTTTATCATCAAGATCATTTAATCAAACGTAAACAGGAACATTCATCATATATGATAGTCAGTTTTGCTTAGTTTCTGGTAATCATAATTTTTATTTTTATTTTAGAATAATATTATTGTTTCTGAACCATGGTATGTACAAAGCAATTCACATTGTAATTACTATACTTGATTTTGGACAATCTGAAATTTTCAGAAAAATAATAACTGTTATGAAACTGTGAAAATTTTAGGGTTAGCATATTCTCCGAATGCTGGATAAAATGTTCATCTTTCACAACCTCAAAAAAGCTTATTAGTTGCTCTTTTAAATTATGTCTGTATGTATGTTATTTATATTATGTACTTCATATGAATTTTATTAATTGTACTTTTTTTATTTCTTTTTAGGTGAGTACGAAAGCTTTTCCTAATTACTTATGGAAGAAAAAAAAATTCTTTAAGAATTAATGTTTAAGAATAATGAGTAAGTAATAAAATTGTTTTAAAAAATAAAAACTGGTCGTTCCAGTAAATATTTTTTTATTAAAATGTGGAATACCATTTGCTTTGTTTATATATTTTGTCTTCATTTTTTTGACGTTACTCCTTTATCTCTTGCGAAACATCTGCTCCTTAATTTTTTTTAAATATTTAATCCTAATTATTAAAAGCGTTTCATACTGGTAATGGCATTTTAAGTGTTGTTTTAGATTTCTAATTTCTTTTTGATACATTAGAATTTAAAAAAATTTAAATATTGAAATCTAATCGCAGAGTATAATTCATATCAGCAAAGTTTTAGTAATTTTTTACAAGATATTAATGCAACATTGTCTTTAGAGGTTTTTTTTTAAGGCTTGTGGTATTTAAAATATAATGTTAGGCAATATAACATTCTACGGTAATTTCCCATAACCTAATGCAGTTGTATTTAACCAGATTCTGTTTATACCATGATTCCTTTAAAAATGAATAACTATTATATATATACTGAAGATGCAATACTTTTCATTTTCTCTTTCATTGCACCACTCGCTTTAAAAATTAATAATAAATTTTGTCCAGAAAATTTTTTTATCCAACGAAAGGTCAGTTAACAACTTGCATAATAAATATCTTCATATATGAAATTATTCAGGACAAATATTTCGGTTACCAGATTCAAATGGAATATACAGTAAAAAGAAAAATATATAAATATTTTAAAATATATAATACAAATTAAATAGCAGGCACTAATCCATAAAAAAAAGCAGATGGAAAATTAATTTCGTTCTAAAAATCCCCATATTTTTAATTATAGCACTAAAATATTGCGATGTTTGATATAGTTTTAATTTTATAAAAAGAAAAATCCAGAAAGAAGCAGCTGTTTAAATCATAAAATCGTCTCTTTAAACAATCATCGCCTATGTAATTATTTGTTTTGCAAAAGCCTTTATACATTTAATATGGGGAGGGGAAACAATCTTCACAAAATGCGTTTTTAAATTAATTGTTTGAAATTGGAGAGATAAAAAAAAGTTACTTGATTTTCTATTCTATCATTTTTCAGTCATTCGTTTCAGTACGTTTTCTTTGTCAAATATTATGCCACTGCTGCAAAATAAAGTAAGCCAAAAACCGTCGCCAAGTTTCTGATAAATGGCGTACGTGACATTTCTCTTTATCACAGTTTTGTCTCGGCAATTTTTCACTGGACGCTCGTAAAAAGGCACTGGAGTGTGAAATGTATATGTTCGAATGTTTGAAAAAAAATTTGCGCAATGTGTCTTTTTTTATTTTATTGGCAGTTTTAATAGCGCTAAATCGATCGCTATGTATAAAGTTTGAACGCATGTTTGTTTTGAATAAAATGCCAGCGTTATGACAGTATAATGTTGTTTTAAAATAAATTTTTCTATAAAATATAAAATTGTAGAGGTTTGATAAACATGAATAATAAAAATAAATTTTTCAATTTAAATTTTTTTAAATTTGAAATTGTATTATTTAGTATTAAATATTGTAAATTAGTTAGAGTTTTTTTTTTAAAATTATGTTTAAGTTCAGTTATGTTACCTTCAGCCTTTTAACTTAATTATTGAAGTAATTTATTGAAAGTGAATTGAAAAGCAAAACAATCAAGAAATATTTCTAATTTTTTTTATCTAACAGCTGATGGTGAATATCGATATCTATATACTAAGTGAATGTGAATTCAATTGTTCAAAAATGGAAGTAAATGCATGAATTAAATTCGGCATGTTTTCTTTACTCCAAAATTGTTAATGTCAATCAAATTTTAGTGTAATATATGAATCAGAAGAGGCTTTACAAGTTCGATTTATTTCATTTTATGACAAAATTCTTTCTCTTATAAGATTCTTTCACATATATACTGTCAATAATTTCATTGCATGTTATCTGGAGGGCGTAGATGGTTGTACTCTGTATTAACCGCAAGTTATTGGCGATCATTAATTATGAAAGAGACTATTAACGTGCGGTCTATGGCGACATTTTTGCCGATTAAATGCTTGCATGTGGTTAATACACAAGTAGTACTAAACTGGATGTTCACGATCATTAAGGTGGGTTCAGACTTATTGCGCGCAATAGAAGGTCACGCCTACTTCAGGAAAATCACGTGACTGCAACGCCATTGTCCCATCAACGTTGTCTCAACTGTTCACACGGGGACAATAGAGGGACAACAGTAGAGAGACAACGATTGCGCGCAATAAAAAGCCTCGTGTGAACCCACCTTTATATGCCACGCCAATAAAGTGGCGCCGTTCATTATTCTCATACATTCATTTAAATTGGTTGTTCATGATCATTTCATGCTGTGCTGAAGTATATGGCAAGTTCCACCTGTCCACGTACCTCTAGGCTTTGTCTCTTCTTCTGCATTTTGTGACCACCAAACTAAATGGCACAACACAAATGATAGGATAAATTGTATATGTAATTTTTCAATCCACGCCATGCCAATGCTGATCAGTTTTTTTTTTTTTTTTTTTTTTTTTTTACATTAATGATGAATTTAGAAGGGGCATCACTTCAAACGTGTAGTGTAGAATTGTCACAAATATCCAGTTTAAGTAAACTTGCAGCAAAAAAACAATTATTATATTTACCATGTAGGATTAATCTAACAAGAATTGATTCTATTATTTCCGTTCTTAATTTTTAATACATGAAATAAACCATACAAACGAGTGAGAGAATTCTTGATAGTTTAAAAAGTAAGTTTTGTATTTAGCTCCAAAGCATTGTTACGAATCTTTAACATTGCTTCCATGTGGAGTTAATGGTCATGAAGTGAGTCTTACAATGTTTTAACGGCTACTGAATAGATTCCATGTCAATGACCTCCCCAACCTTGACGACAAATTTGGTGATTTGGTAACGAATTTGGTGCTTACGGGAGCAAGATTTCCAAAACAACCGAAATTTTTGGATATCTCAGTTAGGAGCGAAGATAGAGAAGCTTCTTTGCTCTATCTTGGATTTTATAAAAACCCTACAGAAAGAAGAAAACATTTAGTTGAGAGAAGTAGTTTTCGGAGGAATTCTTCTTTGGAATGTTGATCGCCAAGGAGCTTTTCCTGAGCGTTTTGTAATGATGCTTGTGTGATGTTGATTTTTTAAAGAGCTGTTTTGTGTAAGCTTCATTTGAATTTCGTTGTCTGTGGTTCGTGTAAAATCCATTACTTAGTTGTTGGTCTTCCAATCGTACACTGGATTTTTTAGTTACAGTACGTATAATGAAAAAAATTAGACAAGCATTTTGGAACAATAAATCTCAATAATTACTGTTTTATCAAGAGTTTTGCATTAAGGCACGTTTTGGATGTAAAAACCATAATTTATCCACCTGCCTACATTGTTTAAATTTTCTTTTTCACACACACACGCACGCACACACACACACGAATTGACAGGCAGACATGCTTTTATCTCATTGTACAATTTGATCTTAACTTTGATTTGAGTCCTATTCGTTTCGCTGTTTCCATTTGTATAATGTAATGTAGATGTAACTGAAACAGCAATTTTAAAAAGATTCTGGGCAATCCAAATCAGAGGTAAAAATTCAACAAAATCACCAGGTCGAATTTTTTGACGATTAAAGTATTTTTTCCTTATATATTTCATTTATGAGGAAATGAAATGCTATACTATAAATTTTTTTATTGATTCTCTAAATGATACTACTACTTATTGACAAGTCTGCACAATAATCGGTCTTATAAAAATAAGTAATTATGAAATTTGAAGCCTCAAACACAATAATTTCTGCAACAGCAATTTTCAGAAACATGTTTTTTCCGCTTTAAAATAAGATTAGTCTATGTTTCTGCAGCATATACTTACAATGTGTGAGAAGTAATTATAAATTAATTCCAAACTCTTGATTAAATTTGGCCTGTTTCGCATTTTAAAATATTGAGCTCTTAATAATTATCAGTTTATTTTATTATAGACGTGTATAAACATCCATTCAGAAGTGTTCATAAATTATACATGGTTTTCTTTACCCCCTCGTATTTTGTGAAGGATTCAATGACTTTTAAAGAGAAATAACAAAGATGATACTTGGCTGATATTTGTTAAAGAAGCTGCATTCATTATGCATAGATTTCATATGCAAAGTTTCAAAACTCAATTTTAAAAGCATATAAGATAAAGCATTAATACATTTATAATAAAAAGGGAAGATTCTTTATAAAAACGTCAATATTATCAAAAATAAGGAGAGTTCCAAATTCTTAATACCTGGATTCTGTTTGATTTTCCTTCATTCTATTCCTATAATCTTCTTTCAGGGGAGTTGTCTTTCTAGTTTGTTAAATCATGCAAATAAGAATCTTCAACCTCATAAATATTGATGAAAAATTTCCATTTACAAGTAACGTTTAAGGGCTTGTAATTTTTTCCATTTTATTTATTGTTTTTTGATAAAACTATATTATTGCTATATAATTTAATTCAAGATTTTTTTTTATTAAAGAAACTGCAATTTGAAAATTGCATGATTTTTAGATCCGTTTTCTGAATAATTTGCATGATTTTTTCATCCATTTTCTGAATACATGCTCTTTTTATATCTGATGCTTTCAAGCTTTTCTTGCACGAATTGTAATCATGTTCCTCTTCAAATGATATTTATACAAGTCTGCTTTAATTTAATTTCGTCGTTTGAAGTTTGGAATTTTAAGTAGTTAAATTCAAAAACAGTTTTAAATTTGGTTTTTATTCAACTTATTTGATTGAATTTTTTTCTTGCTGACACCGATGATTTCTATTTAAATTAAATTTTATTCGATGATGCAAAGGAAGTCGCATAATATAGACGTGATTAATTTTATAATTTGCCTTATAATATCAGAATCTTCTGGTTCCGAAACCGACGTATTCAATTACACACAAAAATATTAGTTTTATGTGATCATTACAACTTTTAATGTTATAGATTTGAAGTAGTGCATTGACCTGTTCTTCATTATCTACCAGGGAAAATGTTTGACGTCCATGCGATTTTTTGCTCCATTTGTAAAGAACCATTTAGAAATTACTTTTCATATTTCACAAGATTCATATTCTTCTGTTTGTTTTTGAGTATCTGGATTGGTTTAATAGACAGCTGCGCTGCCAGATCTAGATTGAAATCTGTTGCACAGACATTAACCAATATTGCCTAACATTGAATTATGAAAGTAAAACGGATTTTTAAAAAGCTTATTTGAGAATTAAATTCGAAATTGACTTTTAAAAAAATAGATATGAAAGTTTACTTAACCCTGTCTAGGGTCGTGGGAAGTCCCACCAAATTTATCAATCTTCGTATGAATTTATGTAGGTTGGCATAAATTCTGACAAATTTTTTTAGAAAGACAGAAACCTAGATGCTCCAGTTCTTTATTTTACACAAAATGATGTGTCTTGATTTTGATATTTAATTATTAATTAACCAAATTAATTCATTAATCAAATTAAATTTATCTAATAAGCTAAAGGAATCCCTTTTCTTATTCTAATTTCAAGAATAAAAATATTTTAACATATGACTAGAATAAAATGGCCCTTTAAAGGGTTAAAATGAGTCAATGTAACTGTTGTGGCGCAGTTTCCCACTCTCTTTGTAAAATTTTGCTAGCAAGACCAAGGAGTGGTGTACTGGATCTGAAAATAATGGTTGTCAGGAAACATTGGGAGGTTTACTCGTTAACCACACTGTTATTATTTAACTTCAAAAAAAAAAAAAAAAAAAACTAACATTTTCATAACATTTAACATTTTTTTTCCGATAAAAATCAAAAGGAACAAGTTTTTAAGTTTAGAAATCTATTGTCTATAAACTCATAGTTGAAGATGTAAAGTCGCTCCTATAAATTAAAAAATATCGATAGCATTTCCGTGTTTTTTTTTCTTTCCATTTTGCGGCTACCATGCCAACTAATTCCATACAGTCAGGAATTTACAGTATTTTTTAACTTTTGTGCCCCCTTCTCCCCTTCTTACAATGGTGTGGACTTTTTTTTTTTTTTTTTTTGTAATTCTTTTTTAACCGCAACTGTGAGGCGTTCTTAGTTGCTAATTAGGTAAACAGCAGAGTTTCCAGTGTAATCTCATGTTTTATAACTGGTCTTAACAATGAGTATCTCGTTTGTAAATATTGCAGAACTGCAGCATCCATAACTTCTATTAGTTTATAAATTTATTTATTTTATTTTGTAATGTATAAATCTGTCCCAGTTTAACACAATTTACATCAAGCTTCTTTTATTTTTCTTGGTAAATGCGGAGAAAAAAATACGTAAGCCTTCATTTTGTTGAGAGTCAGAAAAATAAATAAAATAAACTGAAATAATTATTTTTTCCAGATTTTTTTTAAATTCTGATTTCATTCAATGGCACATGAGCATATTTTCTAATACATGATTTGAAAGTATAAAATAGTGAAGAGAAGGAATGCTTGATTTCAGATATGTTTTGTAACTGATTTAAACTTTTTTTTTCACTACTAAAATTTTTTTGAATATTAAAATTTTAAAATAAATAAGAAAATGGAGGAAGATTGATAATTTATAGATCTAATTAAAAATGTCGCATAATAAATTTTTCTTCCGAATAGATTTTTATAATTTCCGTGCTTATGATGTTTAATTTTATACTCCATGATTTTTTTTTTTTATTGTATGTTAACGCAATGACGTAAAGGTTTAAAAACACTATATAAATCTTTATAAATAATACAGAAAAATAGGTAAATGCACTTAATTTAAATTGGAGTTTTTAATTAAAGTTAATTAAAAAATAGTCGTTGTTTAATTAAAACTTTCTTATGAAAAAATTTCATATTTTCAATTTTCTTATGAAAAAAAGTCTGTTCTTTTTATGGTTTTATTTTAATACTCAAATTATTACTTAACATCTGTTTTTCAATGTCTTTACCCCATTTTAAATAATGCTTCTTTAAAGTGGGACGTCAATATAACTAAACTAAACAAAAGCCCCATTTTAAATGAATACTATTTGATATATTAGGAATTTATCGAATTTAAAATTTTTTCATGTGCACTTTTTTAAATACAGAAACTTTTTTTGTATAAAATATTATTACATAAAGATTTTTTTTAAGACGTAAGAATTGAAATAAAAAATTTTTTTAATCGACAGTGATGGAAACAAATGTCAAGATTTAGTTAAAAGTTAGCAAAGGAATATCTAGCAACAAATTTCATTATTTCAAAATCATTTGCTTTAAATTTTCTAAAGAAAATAAAATCGGAAAAAAATCTACTCACGAGAAAGAAAAAAAAAAAGGTCTTATTGAAATGGTAAAATTTTTAAGTTTATGGTGGTGTAAATTTTTTTAGGATTAATTTCTTCCGAAGTTTCTATGATAGAAAGGCAAATTATTGATTAATTTCTCACAACCAAAAGTGACTGCTATCAACGTAAGTCAGTTTCATTTGGACGCAGAATCTTTATATTTCTTGTCTCAATTTAATTGATTGACTTATGCATACTTTTACTCCTTATTAAATTAATTCCTTGAAAAAAAATCAAAACCTCACTAAAAAGATATGTGTGAAAATAAAGCAGAAAATTTTTTTAAAAAATTATGGAAAAATAATTCAAAATTATCATTAATTTTTTTAATTTATAAAAATTAAAGGACACATTGTGTCAAAAAATTATATTATTGAAATGATAAAAATTTAACTTTTAAGATGATATTAAAATATTTCTTATGAAATTATTTGTTCCGCAATTACTGAAGAAAACCGCATATTTTCGATTAATTTCTGACTAATTAAGTATTTCATTTACTTTGAAAAGTTAATAGTATTCTTTCTCTTGTTTTAATGAATAAAGAGGCAAAGTTTTGTTGAAATAGAGGAACAAATCTTTCATTAATATCTAGATTACCGCCTTCACAGCGAAACACAAACTTAAAATATTCATTTAGCGTGTTACTAGGTCTCAGAAATGCTCTTAATAAATGATTCATTTCAAATCTGAATAACTACTGCGAGACGCAAAATCGTCAATACCAGAAGCTACTTGGTTATAAATTAATCTATAAATACTTAATGATGTTAAGTATCGGTGTTGATTCCATTACGAAATTAATTCCTAAAATTCCAAATTTAAACTTCTCTCGTGGATTCTGCATGCGAAAGGTAAGCAATTGAGTCGAGTCTTGTGGATTCACTCAGGTTTAATTTAACGAGATGAATCATTGTTTGTTTATTTGGATTTGGCATGAATGGATTATACGGATAGAATAATACTAGTTAATTGAAATAATAGTAATTAATTGAGAATAGCATTGTTTAGTTATTTTATTCTGTATCTGATCAAGGAAAAGAAAGAAAGAAAATAAAAGGAAGAATGCATGTATCGAATTGAGTTTTTAAGGAATACACGATATCAAAATCTTCCCCTTTGAACTAAAAAAAAGTTCAGTAAAAGTGTGAAAACGATGAAAGAGAAAAAAAAAAATTATTTCTTAGGAAGAAAATTTTTAATTTTTTTAATTCAGTTGTTAGTTGTTATCCTCTAATTCGCAGTTAAAGAATGTCTAATAAATTAAAAATCAATATGGTACAATATTTAAGAAATTAAACTTTCCAATCAAATTTCATTTAATTTTTAAACTATGTAAAAACTATAATTTTTACATTTTATATCGCTTCTTGTATTGCAGATACTTTAATCCTATTTTGAAGAGTGAATTACTCTTTAAATTTAATTGAAAATTACATAGATGATAAAATATACAACATACAACATTTTATATGAATGAACAAAATTTTATTATTTCGAAAAGTAATATGAAATTATAAAATAAATAAGGATTCAACTAATTGTTGTACTTAAAAATAATCGGTTACGCTTGTTCTACAAGCAAGAAAATTAAAGTTGGTTAAAAGAATTATCTTTAAAATGCTATCTGTTGTTGTCATTATTCACCATGATGATGTTCAATTTAATGTTTCTTTTATTTTAAACTATCATTTAACTTAGGAGAGAGAAAAGAAGTATAGACATTTTATTCAATTTTAATATAAATAAAAGTTTATTTGCTATTATATGAAGTATATATTCCACATCACTTCACTTCAAGCACACTATATGCACTTATTATTTCAGTTAATTAAAGAAAATGAAAAAAAAAATATTGAGATGAGAATTTTGCTTTTTTTAAAGAGCAAAAATTAATTAAATATGCCTTTAATTAAAAATTACTCGAAATGTTGCCGTTTCATGCAATAACTTCAGAGGAAATTATCTCACTTTTATATAAGCTTAAAATTCAAAATTTTGCCATTGCAATGATAGCAATTTCATTTCTCTGAAATTGCTCCTTGAATTATTTTTATTTTTCAAAATTTAATAAATAATTTCATTGAGGGCAATTTCATTAATTCTTTCTTTATTTTTTGATATTTCTTTCTTCTCTCTCTCTCTCTTTTGGATATTACTGACAGTATTTTTTACTGATTTTTAAAAATTTAATATTTATAATAACAGATATGATAAGTTTAATAGTTTAATATTTATTGATTAAAAATAAAATTTCTGATGATAGAAATAATTTATATATTATGGTATTTTGCCTAAAATAATTATTTGCATTAAAAATAAGTTATCTATGAAGCATTTGTTTATAGGCTCATTGGGATTGCGTCCAATGCGAATATTAAAAAGATTTTTACTTTTTTGTAACGACACATTATTAAAATTTTACTCACAAATATTGAAATATAAGCAAGGCTTTATTGAAGTTTTTGCTACAACGAATTAACAGTAAGATTTTCGTTAGAGAGAGAGAGAGAAAAAAAAATTTCAAAATTTATCAAAATTGGATAATTTAACAAGTCACGAATATATATATATATATATATATATATATTATCGACAATGTATGGAACCGACGTTTTATTGAATGCTTAAATATTTTATTCAATATCCGGCGCTTTTAGGCAAAATATGAAATATACGAATTTTATATATTTTCTATACGATGACAAATGTTATTTAAGCAAACCATGAAAAAATAAATTCATAAATTAATAATAAAGTTTTTATTTTTTTTAAAAAAACCGTTCATTCTTCAAAAATCCAAATGCTGTCTTGAAAAAATTATGAAAAATGCCATTGAAAAACTTTTATTTCAAATATGTAAAGAAAAATTAAAAAAAAAAAAAAAAAAAGGTGGAACTGCGCAACTTGCAAACAGATTTTTTGGAATTTTAATAAAATTTTTAATCAATTAAAAATTTTACAAAATTTGGGAGTTTTTCTGTGAATAACTTCCAAAAATATAAGAACGTAATTATTATAATAAAAATAAAATCATAATTATAACATAAATTTTTTTTTATACAAACTTAAAATTCAGTAAAATATCTTTAAAATGATACCGATGTGTTTTTTTTTTTACATCGTACATTTTTTTTTATTTTAATTAATTTTTAAATATATTTTGCAACAATATTCATTGCTGAAGTGAAACTGTAATCGTTTTCCTTGGTGTTAATATTTCACGGCTTTCAATGGGGTTTTTTCCCCAGTTATCAAAATAGGAAGGCTTATTTTGTAGGTTTCAGCCTAAAATGTGCTGTTATTAATTTTTGAAATTTTTCTTACAATTAATATTCAGAAACGTGCAATGGTGAAATTTTTTTAAAAAATCAGTCCACATTTAAATGTTGCAGCTCTTTCTTGTGATATAATTCGCTGTAAAAATATAGACAGAAAATTAGATAAATGCATATCATAGAAATCAAGATGGTGTAAGGGTTCTAAAATAGCACTAATTATTTATCTATTAAAATTTTACATTTAAAAATATTTCATCGGAAACGTCAATAACACAAAATATGTGCTTTAAATTTTTAACAACCGTTCATCCCTTCGAGCCAAATGGACGCCAGAGGCAATAAGTACAAAATATATTTAAACTGAAATTAAATAAATAATAAGTTAATTGTTTTCGACAGCATTCTAATCCATTTCATTTCATCTAATGCAAAAATACCTTGAAAATTATTTAAGCTGATAAATAAATAATCGAAACCAGTCTAAAGCTAAATTAAAGGGTATATTCAGTCTTTTGATGAAATAAGTATAATCGCATTTGAAAATATTCTTCTGAAAAAATATTCTTTTGTGGTAGGAAAATAAACCTTTCTTTTTCTTTTCCGTTCTTTGGGATAAGCCTGTTAGGGAACCGCGAGGAACAATCGGATTGTTGGAGGGTGGTCTCTTTCCCATGGAACTTTTGAAGAGTATTTGCAAAGACAACTGCCTCGTAGCAGCATTTTCTAGAAGCACGGTGTTTCACTTTGAAGGAGAAAGACGGAATGTTGGGAAAAAAAGTATTATAAAAACAAGTAACTTAGCCTCTAAAGCTTAAAATAAAACTTTTTTTTTTTCCTTCTATTTTGTCTCAGTTCGACTTGTACATTTTGTGGCATGTTTGGATCAACCTATATAAGAAATATTACTTTTTTTGTTATTTTCGAAATTTACAATGTACCATACCGAAAAAGTATAGAATTATTTCTTTCAGACATATAAAGCATGAAAGTCAGTATTGAAGAGCGTCAGGAAAATAAAATATTAGTATATTTACTTTAATGTTTCAAAGCCAAATACGATGTGACAACTTTAGTCTGACAGAACTTTTTGCGAAACAATCGATAACACAATAAAAATTTCTGAGTCGGAAATTTGCTATGCATTTTTTGCACATTCCTGCAGTATCTTTTGTAAATAGAAACAGGATGTTTTGATTTTTAAAAATAGCAAATGTTATGGATATTTTGGGGATTGTAAATTATTGAATAAAAGACACAAAGATATTTTTGAAGAATTAAAGAGAAACCTGTCATAGCATTTCTTCTTGGTTTCTACTTCTTCCTTGTTAAAGCATTTTTTTTTTAAAAAAATCTTTTAACAAGGTGTGGGCTTCTTGGAAAAAATTATTTTTTTTGTGTACCTTGCAAATACTAGCTCACATATTCAGTGTATAACCAAGCACAACATGACTAGATAGAAAAAATTTAGTGTAATTTTTTTAACTAACGAATTATATGAATAGAAGAAAAAGAAAAAACAAATTCTTATAATGTTCATTAACTGCTATTTTAAGCATCAATCATTTATTCATATATTTAATGATATTAATCGCCTTTGGCGACCAACTTGTTCGCTAAAATCTTTACCTTTTTAGGCTATTACAAGATTATTATAGTATTTTTTTTATATATATAAATTTCACTTTGTTACTTGGTGCAATTGAAAAACATTACATTAATCGAATGAATCTACTACCAATTATTCTGAGTTCAAATTAAAAAGTGTATATACTACGAATTGAAAATGGTGAAAATTCTATTTCAGAGTTAATGCCTAGGCAAGCAATTGACAAAAATATACGACTAAATGTTTTAATGGATAAGTTTGAATTTCATTACAACATTAAACATGACAGTATAAACGTCGTTACAGATTATATATTAAATTAAATTTGTTTAAATAATTAAAAATAAAGAAAAAATTTATAGAAATGAAATTAGTATCATTATAAAAGGCAATGCTTTGGTGTTTTAAGATAATGCAAAACAATTTTTATGAGAAAAAAATTTTGATACATATGGTAATTAGTTTCCAAAAGTAAGTCGTTGCGATTATCCATCTGGTAGTTACGTAGTTATAGTTAAGTAATAGTTAAGCATAAATTCACGCTCAATTAAACGTTGCTTAACGCCTATTTCTAGATTTCCTTCTACATCTCCTTTTCTCTGACTGAATGGAATTTTTGGTGGCACAGCACGCCCTCTCCATTGCATTTTTAAAAAAATATTTTGCAGTTACACAAGTTAGCGAATCATTGAATTAAGTGCAGCTGTAAAAACATTCAAATAGCAGTGTGAAAACGTATTTGTTCTCGTTTGACTGTTGCAATTCTACAATAAGAGCGATTTTTATGTCGCGCGCGTTAGCGTTTTATATATGTGGATATTTACAATTTACAGCTAAATGTATATAGCATTTCAATATTTTTTACAAAGAGAAAATATCCAGTAACCACTGACAGTTCCGGGGGGTGGACAAAACACATTTAATGGTGAAACGGATCTTTTCTTTTAGAAACGTAAATAAATCTTTGAAATATAAATAAAAAATTTGAGTGATTGGAATCAAAATATTATTAATCAGCGGATCTTTAGGTTATCTGGAAAAGCTAAATTTGTAGGATATGCATTTCAGAAGATGGAAAAACGAAAGTAAAAAAATATTTTAAAAAAATTAATTAAAATAGTTTCTAATTTCTTCACTTTGTTTAATATATGAGCAATACATGTAATTTTTTTTATTTGAATTATTTTCTACTTTTTAAATTAGTTCATTATTTCTTCGTAAAATTTTTATCAAATATCGCCAGGCATACGCAGTTTAATTAATGATTAACTAATAATTCATTCTGAAAGCATTAAAAAATGTATTGTTACCGAGAATGTGCAAAATTTCAAACCTCTAACAGAACAGGAAAAGAGTGAAAATCCGATTCTAAAACTCTGCCCTTACAAACATGAAACAAATCAAGTTATATAAAAGTGCTGGAAAAAGGAAGAATTGAAAATCGTTAATTTTTCTGTAATATTACTATTATTCAAGCCTTTTGTATGATATTTGACACATAATGCATATTAGCATTTGCTTCATACACACAAATCTCAATTTTATTGATGCATATTACGTAAAATATATTTCGACCAGATGTTTCTTATTTATTAATTTATTTAATTATTATCATTATATGTCAACCATTTTCACAAGTTTTGAAATCACACCATTGAGATTTTGTTTTCTTAAAACTACTGGCTTTATCTCTCTCTCTCTCTCTCTTTTTTTTTTTTTTTTTTTTTTTTGCTCTGAATAGTAAAACAGTTTTACGTTAAGTCTCTTGTACCTGCCAAGCTTAACACGTGGAATCTGATTTTCAACAGCTGAAGCAATTTTGAACAAGCTGGCTCATTTCGGAATCTTAAACTTAGGCTTAAATGCAGCTGCATTATTCAGCTTGAAAGACATTTCAAACAAACTAATGTCTTCCAGGTGGAAAGAAATGATATGCTGTCTGGTTATTATTAGAAAGTTTCTAAGCTTGCTGACAGATTGCTCAGGTTAAATATTGTAAAACGGTTAAATGATTACAGATAACAATGTACTTCTTAGCTAAATACTAATGATTGATGGAGTTTTTGTGTATGTAGTGCCAACTAAAATGAAGTTAACTTTAATATTTTTACTGTTCGGTTTTTTTAGTTTCTTCGCGTGAAAAGTGTTGATTTGCTGTTAACCCTTTCTAGGGCCATGGGAAGTATACTTCCCACCGTATGCATTAATCTTTGTTTGAAATTATGTAGGTTGGCAAAAGTTCTGACAAAATTTTCAGTAATGTAGAACTTATTTGTTGCAGTTCTTTATTTCAAACGAAATAGTGTCTCTTGATTTGTTATTTAATCATTAGTTAGTCAAATTAAATTTATTTAATAATCTAAATGAAGGTTTATTTTTGTTTAAAGAGTTGCTTATTATAATAAACGTGTGTTTGGTAAAAATTTAACACCTATTTTAATGTAGATTAAAAACAGAACTATGAACTGAGAACAAAGAGAACTAAAATTCATCATATAGTTTTCTAAATTTTTGAATTATCATATTAACATGTACTAAAACAAACATGCATAATCCCAAAAATGATTTTTAAAAAATATATATACACGCATTTTTTAAATTTTAATTTGTAACGCAATAGAAATGGATTTTCTAAGCTCATCAATCAAATTTCCTGACTATTTCGATATTTTCTCTGTTTATAATACATTTTATAAGTGAAATTTAAAAAATATATAAATTAGAACAAAATACAACAAACGCTTTTCGTCTTCGAATGAACTTAAATCCATTTTTCTAAACCGATTCGATAATCTCCCCGAGAATCGCAGTCGACAAATTTCTAGCTCAGATTAGAAGTAACCCCAGACTCCTGAATGAATTGTGATTTGATTTCTAGAGCCCTGCGCCGAAATGAATCAGCAGACGATGCTCTAATGTGTGTGATGTACGGGAGGTGTGAGGACTTGTAACGCAATAGAAAATGGATTTAGCACGCTTAATAGAATTCCTGGCGAGGCTTCGATTGACTCTGAGAGTGACGCTTATGTACGAGAGAGTGAGTCACTGCGGCAAATCAATTTTCATATTTTCTCACGTTTATTTTTCCGCTCTTTCTGCAAGGGTTAATAATAGTTTTTATAAAAGCGAAAAAAATTGAAAAAGGTGATCCCGCCCCCCGTTGTAATTGTGTGTTTTTATACACTTTTTGTTTGTTTTTCGTATCGATTTTTTTGTTTAAAGTCGATTATTGATTATTTGAATTTTATAACTGATTTTTCACGTAATTTCTGGCGGACTAGAGTTTTGAAATTTTGCACACCTATGGGTCTTTAATGCCAATACATTATTTTAATATTTGGAGAGCATGTTTAACTAATAATCGATTAATTCAATTCTATTTTAATTTCATATGAATTGCGTAAATCGAAAAAACAAAAACTATCAAGATTTTAGAATATTTATAAAAATGAATAATAAAGTTTGAGAATTTTAATAAAATTCTGCATTTTAGCGCACATATATAAATTTATCTTTTTAAAAATTATTCTTATTGATTTTATTTTAAGTATAACAGTATTTGCATTTCGATATTCCATCATTTTGTTGATTCACAATTGACATTTGGATATTCCATCATTTTGTTGATTCACAATTGACATTTGGATATTCCATCATTTTGTTGATTCACAATTGACATTTGGATATTCCATCATTTTGTTGATTCACAATTGATAAAAAAATTTCCAATTCTAATTTATAAAGATTTTTTAGGTGCCAAAGGTAAATAATGAATAGGAGTGCTACAATCTGCAAGGGTAGGAACTCAATATCAAAAGATTATTACTTTGGCACCGCTGTTTAACACATATTAAACTAAAATTCTTACATTCAATACCAAATATTAATATTTTAATGGCATTAAACGAAAATAAATTGTTTAAAAAATGAAAACAATAAAGAAATATTTTTTTTAAAATGTTGTGTGTGCATGAGGTCCATTTCTTAACAACCTAATTCTCTTATTTTTTAAATAAATTGTAATCTAATTAAATTAAATTAATATGTATCCAATTTGTTCTAGTTTAGGCACTCATTGCCATCCGACAGTGTTTTCATCTAGTATATCAAAATAATATACAGCGAGAAAAAAAAATATTTTGAAGAAGGGAAGCGAAATAAGATTAAAAGATTGGAAAATTGCCAATTTCTGATTTTGCCTTTGCTTTGAAGAAGCCTTTGTTTAATCTATAATTTATTATGATCTATATGCTCTAATAATGGTTAAATTATTATTATTATTTTATTATTGCAAAAAATTTGCACTTCTATTATTGCTAAAAATTTTCAAATTATCAAAAATCAAATCCTCTGTTTGATTTATTATTTACTAGACATTTTTAATTTCCTTTATTCTGTGTTATTTTAATTCAAAAGTACTTCAGAATGAATCTGAAACATGGATTAATTAACAATGTTTAATTTTAAATGCATAAAACATTAAGAAAATAAACAGAATCGTTTGAAATAATCTACCGAAAAATGTTAACCCTAGACTCATTACTTACTGTTGGGAGAAAAAAACCAAAGCCTTACTCATTTGGCGGTGGGGAAAATGGAAGATTTTTTTTGGCGGAAAAGTTGGCGGTGAGGAAAATGGAAGATTTTGTTGGCGGGAAAGTTAGTTTTTAATTAATAATTAAAATTTCAAAAAACGGAACCCCAGGTGCACATTCCCGACCTCTAAGGTATACATGTACCATATTTGATAGCTGTATGTCAAATGACCTGGCCTGTAGAGCGCCAACACACACACACATTGATCTTTATTATAAGTATAGATTATGATCCTCGTGCTATAATAATAATAACTCTATTATTATTATTTTTTTTATTATTCTATATACACTAAGAAATTTCCATCTAATGATCAAAAATCAAATTATATTGAGCTACAGTGAGGTACATTTTGAAGTACTCTTTCGGTTTCAGATTTCCAGAAACGATGCTAACTTTAACAAATAAATAATTGCTATGGTATGTGATTAGGGATTGTATGAAAATTTGAAATATGAAATAAAGAACGAGGACCCAGTTAAATTTTTAAACCTTTTTTTCCAATTTATTTACAATATTGAATAAACTGTATATTTAAATTTATTTTGTAATTCAATCAAATTTTATAATTTGATTATTATTTATCGCCTGATATTTAAATGGGATTCCTTATATATTTATTCCATTGGTATTATTGTATTTCATTTTAAAATTTGAAGAAAATAGTATCAATAGTATATGTTTGTCAGATAACAAATCAATGCTGAGTCCTTCAACTGTCCGCACAATTATTAAAATTTTCATGCAGTTCATGACAAGTACAGAAACTAAAACCCTCCCTCTCTTTCTAGAAAATATTCGCATTTGAGTTTGGATCGGCTTTAAGCGACGTACCGTTATTTGCAATGTAGATATGTAAACAAATCCCGAAATTTTTGACAAATATAGATCTCTGGAAAAATGTAAAATGGGAGTTTTTCAAAATTTTGACTTGAAATGCTAGCAAATCGCCCAACAAATATTTATCTTGTACTTGAAAATCGGCACAACAATCTTTCAAAATTGTCCTCTCGTATTTTCTGACTGTTAGTGATATTTATTTAACTGGCAGAATATACATTGGCATTTCTATTTCCTTTAAAGTTTACTTTATCATTCGATTTGCGGCTCAATTCAAAATGGATTTAAATTCATCCAACATTTGAATTCTTAGAATAAAGAAAAAGAAAATTCATGATATTTGTTAAATTAAAGTTACTGCCGATGAAGATGTATTTAAAATACTCTCTTTTTTTATTTGGAATCGTAATTTTGTCATATTCTGAATTATATTTGATTATTATTTACTTTTTACAGTACAATACTTCGTTTGCTGATCACAATCCTATCTACTACATATTTATAAGCGACAAAAAACAATCTTGTACTCCCTTCAGTGGTTAATTTCTGACTAGGTTAGACTAAGGAATCGTCTAGGACCTCTGAATGAAGAAGGGATTCAAAGTATCATAGTTCAGGCAATTGTAGTCGTAGAAGGTTGGAATTTACATTTATTAAACTGTTAATATATCCAAAATATTTTTTCTAAAAATGACTAATAAGATGGGGAGGTTGTTTAAAAATCATAATATTTTCAGCTGTAAATTTATTGCTATAAACAACATAAAACATAATTCTTCTTATAACCAATCGCATGGTTACCTTTATTAGATTCAGATATCAAATGTGTGATTAATAGTTGTCACCGTTTTCAAATTATTTAAGAAAGGTCTGGTAGGACCTCTGAATGAAGAAGGGATTCACTATCTCATAATTTGGGCAATTTCAGTCGTAGAAGCTTGAAATATTCATTTGTTAAACTGTTAATATATCCAAAATATTTCAATGAAAGACTACTTACTGATTAACAAGATGGGTAGACTATTTAAAAACCGTAATATTTCAGCAGTAAATTTATTGATACAAACAACATAAAATATAATTCTCCATGTAATCATTCGTGTGGTCACTTTTTTATATCTAGATATCTTGTGACTGATAATAATTGTCGCCGTTCTTAAGTTAATTATGGAGGGAATTTAGTATGCACTTCTATCACAATCTTTACTTGTAATGATTTGGCCTAATTGATCAGAATTATAATTTCTAATAGCTGTCCCAGCTTCAATAAATCATTTTCACAGCAGTCCAATAATGATTCTATCAATACCGACAACGGCAACGTCGTGATGATCCGGAATTTCGCGGTGGGACAAGATGGTCACGAGCAATTTCACATCATAATTTGGAATAGCAATTATAATTTGTAAGTTTATTGGAAGATTAAAATTAATTGAAACTAGTTCAGACGAGGCATAAAATTTAGTGTAATTATTAATCTAATATTTTTATGATATAATTACTAATAAAAATTATATTTTGATTATTTATGGGGGAAATGGAACTTAAATGGAATTACATTGCACGTGCGTTTTACTATGGGGACTGAATTAACTATTTTGATTACCAAGAACGTTAGCAACATCTTTGGTTGGTTACTTTCTTTTAAAATACCCGCTAATCTTTAACATTAAGATTACTTATGTATAATTTTTAGTTCATATTATTTGTTGTATCAAAAGCAAAAAATATATTATAAATAAAACATATAATGCATATACAAAATCCTTTTGACTTCTATGTTTTCAAATATTTGCATATTCATAACACTTTTTTTCCCACATATGTTAGTTTCACTCAGTTCTTTTTTTTTTAAACAGTCATTCGTAATTTATCATCATGTTCGAAAATTACCATCTTGTGTTCGTTTCTTAATTTATGAACATCAATATAGATGTAAATAAAAGAAGAAAAAAAAATTTCTCAGTCAAATCCTTTTTCTGAAATTTCACTGTACATGAAATATGGCCGTCCTATTTTAAAGATGCTGTTAAAGATATAGAATGCACCCTTTTTTAGGGGGTGAAAAATAAGTAAAACCTTCCTCTATACCGGTGAAGAAAATATTAGATGGGTATTTTTTTCTCTCTCTTTTCGCTAATTGCTCACTACTGAACTTGGTGAATGAATTTAACAGAGGAAAAGGAAGACGAAATAAAATAGGATGAACATTTCTTTGCAAAAAGATTTAATGAAAGCATGTCTGGACGTTTTTATAGTTCTTCAACCCACTCCAATCCCAGAAATTGCTACTTCCCTTTAAGTACAGAGTATAAATAGCTATATTCTGCTAAAATAAAACAAAAATTAACTACAGATGCAATTTTTCGGGTGGGTCATATGTGTCCCAGTGGTCTTTTTAAATGGGACACATGTGTCACATTGGGGTTGGTGACCAAATAAAATACAGTGAAAAGTTGAGTCTCTAGTTTTTATAATATTTTAAAATAATTTTATTGCGAGAAAACTCTTATCAATTACATATCCAACCTTATTCATGGCATTTCTATGCATGATGCATTGCAGAAAAGTTTTTGCGGAGTGCAACTTTACTCATGGCACATACAGTTTTCGTCTTTACTACTACGTCATCTTTATTACTAAGATGTAGTTAAAAATTACACTAACATATGAAGGTAATCACAGAACACCACTGGGACCTGCATTTCGATAAATCCACGCTTACTTATTCGTTTGGATGATTTAAAAATATCAGCGGGACATATATGTCTTGGGGGGGCGGGTTCTAAAGGGTTAACTAGCTTAATAATCGACAATAAGATTATTGTAAGTGAAAATTATAAAGACTATTTTCACCGCATTTAACATTGTCTTTATCAAAGATTTTTATTATACTGATGAAAATCATATAAATGGCGCCTTCAAATTAATGAAACAGTATTTTGCATGTCAATTCATGTACTCATGGCACATTTCAGCTGTAATGGTAACAGATTTATCATTAAATTCACGTTGTCACTGTCCCAGCTTTCCAGTTTAATTTTGAAATATCTTTAGCATTTTGCAGGAGTATTAACAGCGTAACATTCTTTTAGACTTAAGCTGACATTCGTGAACAATTGCCATATATCTGCGACTTCAGATGAATTTAGTCCTTTGATAAATTATTAAAATCGCCAAAGGTCTTGGCGCCAAAAAAGCGATAAACCTCTCCAACTAGCACCACTTCTGATTGACATGGCGCTTCCCTATAATCATGTCACCTGTAGGAAATCCTCTCTCACTACTTCTTCTTACCTGAATTTTCCTTTCCCCCACCTTTATGAATATTTTTCTATATTAACCCCCATAAGAAGCCTCGTTGGGCCACCGGACGCATGCCAATAAGCTTTTTCTATTTCCTCTCTTTGATAATTACCGACTAAAGCGGCATATTAACATCGGAGGTTTTTCGTTATTAGCACATTTTTTTTATCAGCTTTTCTTTTCCTATCAGCATCGCGGCCTGTCCCCCTTCCTAGACGGACTCCTGGGGGAGAATTGGGGGTTCGCTAAAAATGTAGAGGCGTCGATAGTGTTACGTCGCAGATGAAATGAGTAGGCACCATTTAGATGCAATTTAGTTTCCTTATTTTGGCAGTGGCTTTGAACTCGGTTTCGTCTGAGTTGGATTGGATTTTCTGGTATAACTGCTGGGGGGAAATCAAAAATATAATTATTTCGCGTTTCTCCGCAGATTATTAGAATAATCTGAGGGAGATTATTAATATTTAATTATACACAGATTGAAAAGAAGTAATAATATGACAGAGCAGAATTGTAACGGCCTTGAAAACGGTTTTGCAAGGACTTAGTAGAGTGTGAAAAATGGAAATTGGCTAAGAAAAGAAAAGAAGTATTAAAGAAGATTTGAAACTTTAGTTGGAAGTATCGCAGCATGATAATGTTTCAACCCTTCATCTGTCTTTCCTAAAGTTTATTCGTAATCATGGCAACAGTGGTATTTATGCAAAAATTGTGCTTAATATCCTTGCAAATAATATTCCTTGTTCGCATGTATTTGATGTCCTTGTACACATAATGGCATAAACAAATTAATAAAAAAATAGTGTTGTAAAATGTATCAAAAATATTTTTTTCAAATTTATTAAAATCATTAAAAAATTACGTTAATAAAACTGATATGATTTAAAAAGTATTATTTTTTATTTGAAAATGTCGTAAAAATAATTTTAATATGCTTTAAAAATATTGAAGAAAAATGTTAACACTGCGAATAAATTTTAAATGAAAATTTAATTACAATCATTTTTTAAAGAGCATCTTCAACCCAAGAAATAACTACGAGTCGAATCTGATAGCTCAAATTTCTACAGTTTGTTCTGTAAAATATTTTCAACGATGCTTGCATCTTGTATATAGCAATTTACAGATAGTATCTGTCAAATTTAATCATGTTAAATTGGTATTATAGATACAAACTGACTACTACTGCATGCCAATATTTAATTTCTTTCTAATTCCTCATTAAACTGATCTGATGATTAAATAATCTGATGATCTTCCTTCTTTAATGTTCAATGATGGAAAAAAAATCATGGGATTAATATTTGAAGAAAAAGGAAAACGGTTTGAATTTCATTATTATAATGAAATACATTAAAAATTATGTAAAAAAAAATATTTTTATAAAACTGACATTATTGATACTGATGTTGTTGGTTGTTATTGATATCATTAAAAAGTCAGTTTTTAAAAGGACTAAATATTTGTTTCAAGCAGTAATGTTCTCTGGAATTATAATAGAAAAACATTAAGATTTTGCTTAACTTTTAATTTAAAAAATAAAAAAAAAAGCTTCTCATCTCCCAAACATATAAAATCTTTGTCAAATTTTGTAGTTCTGTGTCAGACTGTGTAACTCGAAGAATGCCACGCACACATACCCCATCTCCTTTATTATTAGTAGAGACGTTTAGTTTAGTTATATTAACGTCCCATTTAAAGCAACACTAGGGCTATTTTGGGACGGACCTCGTAATTTTGAACCGCGGTCAGATAACGAGGACGACATCTGAGCTGGCACCCCACTCTCCACACCACACCACACCAGCGGGAAGACGTTTGGTCATGACGGATTTAACGTGCAACTGACCCCCTTACATGACAGTTCTTCGGTGGAATCAGGTCACGAACCTGAAACCCTCCGGTTCCGAAGCCGAGACCTTACCACCAGGCCACCGCGGCCCTATTAGTAGAAACAGAGGTATAAATTTAAATGTAGATAAATTAATATCTATATCTATCTCTCTTTCTCTATATTTAAATATATATAATGATATCTCTTGATCTAATTTAAATCCAAATTAATTTCCTAATTTTTATCTTAATTTAAGATAACTATTCTAAGATGTTCTCTTATTTCCTGATCCAATTTCCATTTATTTAAAAAATTAATTTTGCACGTGCTTTGTAAACTGCTGAATTTAGCCAGTTTTTACGCTCCAAGTGAATGGATAGAAATCTTTAACACTCTTTTAAAGGTACCTAAATTTATCTTTCCTAACGACTATACGTATCAAAGAAATCCCTATCTAAATCTCATAGTAAAACCACCAAAAGCAAAAATTTCTGTTTCTTCTGCTCTTGTATCACTATGTAGACTGACGTATCTCGTCGTTTCTTCCTTATACATAATATGCCTCGCGTGATGAAATAAATCGAAGTTAAAATTTTAAAAGTTTATATATGTATATATAATGATACTGTAAAATCTAATTTAAATCCTAATTAATTTTTATCTTAATTTAGCCTATATTAACTTCGTTCTAAAATGTTCTCTTATTTCTTGATCCAATTCCATTATTTTTATTTAATTATGTTACGCGAGCTCTGTAAAAATACTTAAATCAGCGGTTCTCCCGCTCCGAGTGAAGGGATAACATTTTCAATAAAACATACGTTTTAGTTTCACTATTTCATTCACAATGATGATTTAATATCTTTCACGGTATAATACGAATATTTATGGTAAAAAAGAAACAACATATTGGAAATAATAAGGAACTTTATTTGCACTAAAATAAATACACAATTATTAAGCGGTCAATAATGTTTATGGAAACACTTGTATTGGCGATAAAAAATCACGCCAAGCTTGCAGCCAAGCACTTGCAACACATTCGAGATTAAAATAAAACAAGCAGCAAAATATAATGCGGTTACATCCGTTTAAGTAAAACTTAATAACAAGTTAAATAAATTTAATACAATAACTAAACCAAACTATGTAATATTATTCAGTTTTAACACCAAAATCACTGAGTGATCCTGGTTACGAAATTTTAAATTGACTTAAAATGAATATAAACAGAATATGTTTATTGTACATACCTGTGAAATGATACAGAACTATCCTTAGAAGCTTTTTCTTTGCATCCAATTGCACAGCTATAGTTAACCATGACTTAAATAAGTTTTGAAATCCAACAGTTAAAAGCGAGAAAAATTTGCCACTGAAATATAATGGGGAACGGAGATTGCGGTAACAGCGAACACAAATTCTCTCCAAAGGTCACGTGATTGCCCTACACCAAAGCAGGGTTGCATTCCCTCTATCAGTATCTCAGCTCTATGGAAAAACTACCGAAGGGAAAATATTTCGCTCTCTTATGCTCTTGTATCGCTTGTGAACGAACGCCAGTTTGTCCTCTCTTCTTGTACATAAATTATGCCTCCCGGGATGGAATAAAGCAACGTTTTAAAATTATAAAAGTGTTTTCTCTCTCTTCGGCCACTGAACTATTAAAAAAATATGTTTTTATATTACATATATATAAATTGGCGAAAGCAGATTCAAAAAATATTTGTAATTTCTATCATGTCTTATCAATAATGCATATTTTCTGTTATTAATACCAATAGCGTAAGTTTTTTTCGCTAGGAAGCCCATTCTTTCAATGCATTAATAAACTGTGTATGTGTTATGACTTATGGCACTTTATAAACCCATAATAATTAATAAACTTTTTCCTATAACAAAACGTTGTAGCAAAATAGGTTTTTGATATTTCAATGCTAATCTTAATTGCATTTCAAAACATCGATAATTTCACTTCCAGTGCTTCAAAATTTGTGAAATGTCACAGCTCCGATAACAGGCCAAACTTAACTTTCACCCACAGAAGCTTCTAAAAACTTCTTAACAATGCCGAATATATTGATCCGGTGGCTGATATTGCGAGTAGGTGCAGATACGACGACCCCCGCTTATCAGTTCCACTTCCCTTCCAGCAACACTGTTCTCTTCTTGTGAGGTCTGGAATTTGATTACCGTAGTGATCATAAACATGTGAAGATTTGCGCAAATCTCGATTTATGGTGACTCCGAGAAACGCTGTTCTACTTATTAAATCAGATGATTACTGGGGATTTATATTGCTAAAGTATAACAGATAAAATTGCTCTAAGAGATCGGGGTGCTATTCATTTGAAAGCAAAAAAAGCGGTTTTAGAATTTTTGAATGAGCTGCATTTCATTTGCAGTTGCATTTAATAAAGTGGGATCATTTTTTTGTTGTTGGCGACATTTTAATTAGTCACGAATTTGAATACATAACTGAATAGAACCAGCTATGCTTAACAAAGAGAGTTGTGATATTATGCGTGCTTTCTTGAAGGACAAAGTTCAGAGTACTTTATAATTGAAGAAAATACGAATAAATATATTTTTTGTGGATCATTACTGTTACTAATAAAAGTAAGAGTTAGCTTTCCTGTCTGTGTGCTTCCTACAGGCCAGACCATTTGACCTAGAGCTATCAAATGTGGTATGTAAATGTGCATTTTGGAATGAATCTTTTTGTTGAAATTTTTAATTGATCGAAAATTGAAGAAATTTTGGCATTTATCGGGATAATTTGGAAAGTTTTATAACAAAATTAATTTTTTATCATCTTGAAACTAGGAAAAAAAATTATATTTTCTAATTTACCATTTCAGATGTCATGTAATTTCCTTCCCAATTTTTAGAATTAAAAAAATATTTTTATCACAATAAAATCGATTTAATTCTTTCATCGAAACTTTAAATCGCATATGATACCCTTAATAAAAATAACATAAAAATTACTTATATATTATATATTATAAATAAAACAATACAATTAGATCAGTATGTGCGAATATTGTAATTAAAATTAAGTAAAGTTGTCTTTATTCAGCTTTAAGTCTTCTAGACAGCCATTTTGTTTAGAACTTATTAAAAGTTGAATGAAAAAAATCTGAAGCATCAACTTCATCAAATGCCAAGCATTCAGTATATTTTGATTTTTTTTCCAACACATCCAAAATTTCGATCGAATAGTCTTACATTTCTCGCACAATGTTCTGTATTTTCCTATTCGTTCGTGATTATTTTTTAATAATTAATACTTTCAGCATAAGAAGTATATTTTTGATGTTAGAAGAATTAGATTGTTTAGATTACAGAATAACTAAGAAGAATATTTTAAATATTCTTCTAATATATATCGTGGTTTTACTGTACTAATTCTACTGAATTAGTACAGTAAAATCACGATTATTCTCAAAACTGAGTGACTCGAGTAATCCAAAATAATAATAATAATGTTTCTGCACAGTATTTATTCCCAGTAAGGACCTACACTTATAATTATGATTTAATAAGCAGTAAATATCTGTACTTAGCCTACTTGGTAGGGCGTTGGATTCGCATCACTTGAGTTGTGAGTTCGAAACCTGTTGGCCGAAGACTCAATGTGTATGTGGTGGCTGGTGCACATATAAATCTGTTGTAACCCCAAAGTTCTCCAAATCGAAATTATACCACTGGAAGTACTGGATCAGAGGTGATCGTTCTCTGATTCAAGTCTAAATTACGATCTGTGAATGAAATGTATGAATGAAGTCTGTCCCGCTGTGACGCATGAGTAGCTAAGACGTATTCTTGACCCTAGATGGCGCTACTGAAACAGGAGAGGTTAAAACTCGGCTTAAAATCGCTAGCTCCGTCAGCGGACTTGTCTATGACAAGTGCCATTAGAAACAACAGCAATAAATTTGTGAATTTATTTTTATAAAGCGAAAAAGGGGGAAAAGACCCCTTCTCCCCTCATTCAACCTTTTTTTATGTTAAAATATTTTATTTTTTTTTAATTTCCTTGAAAATTTTATTTACATCATTTTAGGATTAATAATTGCAGATAATCCATCCAAATAACTGATAATTTAATCGGCAGAATAGATGGTTGGCAAATAAGTGTTAATGGATGGCGAAACCATCCGGTCACCAAAGGCAACTAATATTATCTACATTAAAGAATTTTAATTCATGAGAAGTAAGAAATCTAAATTATACTTTTTTAATTTCCTTTCCCTTTGTTTCTTCTATCAGAAATGTTCCATATTTTAAGGATACCAACTGAAAATACATTCAAGATCCAATTATTAACATTTTAGATGTATTATAAAAATGAAGAACGTAAATGAGAAAAGGGACGCACTGACGTTGGTAATTCGCAGGAAACTCTAATGCGAATGAGTTGGGATATTCTGCAGTGACAGTTAGGTCCACAATTATGAGGAGGAGGACCAAATTCAACAATAACGAACAGAAATATTCTTGAAAACGTCTTCTTTAATGTTTAAGGCGCAGATAGCAATTAAAATAATACTTCTGTTTGTCAGTTTTATTGGAGTTTGGGCTTTGGTAGTTTCAAACACAAAGTCATAAAAATAAAATAAAATAAGAAGGATGGAATTTAGTTCAGTAGTAAACTTCATCGAAAAGCAGACGATTTTATCACAGTATTTTAATCGTATGCGCGTATTTTAGTTTATGGTTATTAATCAAAAAAATAGCGAGGCTTAATTCAAAAACAATTTTCAAAAAATTTTAAAAAGTTAAATAAAAGGATTGTTAACAAATATTTTTTTAAATTTCGTCTTAAAAAGCGAATTATTTCATTTCAATAACCAAATCCAAATAAATATATGAGACGGAGAAGAAATAACTGAGATAACATTTGTAGATTGGTTTTTATATTTTCTTGTAATTCTAGGAAAATTTAAAGGCATGATCGATCGATAAACGCATAAATAAGTACTAAATAAATCTCAGAAGTTCATTTTCTAAGTGGTTTCCAGGAAAAATTCTCCTTTTCGGTGTTCTCTTGTTATTGGAATTCATTTACCGGCAACGGGATTAAAAAATATCTGATTTCAAAGAATATTAATTAATTTTATAATAAAAGGCTTTTAGATTAATTTATTTTGAAACTTAAAATTTTACGTTGTTTAATGAAAATAATTATAGCATCTCGTTAGAAATGTTCTCTTTTTAATGGTATGGGCATTGTTAGAAAACACGAAAATTTTTATTAAATTCTGAAGTTTCCAAAGAATTAGAAAGAAAAGAAAAACGATGAAGTTGCTTCGAATTTCGAAAACATTCTTAATATTTAAAATTACTTTCCAGTTTTTGAAAAAAGATCGCATTCATTACTTTATATATTTACGGATTTCTAAGAATTTATTTTTGTATCTGTTACTTCTTGATTATTGAATCTCAGTGTATTTCTCGAAATTGTGAAGCTTTAAGTAATGATTTCCTCGAAGAATGTGTGTACACAAAAGAAATCAGATACATTTCCATTTCGATGTAATATATCGGCCTAACTTAGTTAAATTGCTTCGACAAATAAAAATGTAAGACTAAGTTGTCTTTTTTTAAAAATTTAAAACGTCGCTGCAAATTTTAATTACATCGCAGCAAGTTATTTTTTCCTTGTTATTGTTAACATTCTGGATATTATCTCAAATCCCTTTAAGTAATAGAATCTTAAATATTTTTCGCCATAAGTTATTTATGGCTAATTGAATTCTTCGTAAACGATGGGAAAAAAATAATAAATGAATAGAGATGAAAATATTTTACATTTCATTTTAATCCAAGGAGAGAATTTTGAAGCTTAGATTTAATTGATAATTAATATTCTAGAAAGTAGAATATTACTAATTAACTTAATTTCGATTGATTTTAATTATTTTTAGTTTTTCTTTCTTGCCTGTTTTGGATACCGGGAGAGGTTTTAGTGAAATTTCATTCCGGATTTTGCAGTTTTCTTATATCCAGAATTTTATTCCCGGAAATTAAATAGGTTCTTGCTTTTCTTAGGTGTTTAGTAATGGTTGAAGATCGAGCTACCACCATATCGATAACCGAACCTCCTGCGGGAGAGACTAGACCATAAATAGTGATCGTGACCCAAAGGATTTGGTCACGATCACTATTATCCTAATTACTCCGGATGCACAGACAAGGTGGGAGTAATTTAAATGTGATTGCTTCCAGAAATAGATGACCCAGTTAATTCGTCGCGCATCCTAAGTGCATACGTACCCATCCATATCTATATATCACCGGCATCAATTTTTTTCGTCTTTTATTTTAAATCTTATTATTACGGGGTTTTCTCTCTCTCTCTCTCTCTCTTTGTACGATACATATCTTTTACTGCTCATCTAAAATTTTTGTGACGAGATTTCGAATGGAACATGATTGGAAAGATAAATGGAAATGAATTTAATAAAAACAATTTTTAGGAACATATTTTCATTAATGTGCTGAAAGGTTTTAAAATTCTATATACATAATATGTACTTGGTACAGAACTCTCTTTTATTACTTGTTGCAGAATGGCAACAATCAAATATAAACATATATATATATATATATATTTATTTATTTCTGTATTTATTCAACGCGTCGGTAGTTAATAGAGCTGTAAAATATTATTAAAAATATCTGGGAGAAAAAATCGTATGCTTTAGCAAATGTTAAAATTAAGATTTAAAAAAAAAAAAAAAAAAAAAAAAAACTTTCGTTGAGCATTAACTCCGAAATAAAATTTTCACTTACTCTTTTATTTCGTAGTATATACATATGTTAAATTGCATCTGCAATAATCAGCAACACATTGATTCAATTAAATTCATTTTTTTCCCTGCCATATGAAATGATAAGATGAAATTTTTGAAAAATACAAGACATATATAAACACATAAAACGTTTTTTACTATTTTTTTAAAATAGTAAACTAAATAGTAATAATTTATTTAACTTAAAACTTTTTATGGTTAAAAAATAATTCCATAATCCATCTCTGCAAAAATTTTAGCTCATTCAAACATACGTAAGTACAAAATAATAAAAGCCAATGAGACTTAAGTTATCTGTATTAATAATAACGACGAACGCGTGTGTTTGTTGGCGCTCGACAGGCCATGCTATTTGATTAGCTACCGAACTGGCACATATATACTTTGAAGGGTGGGAATGTGCACCTCAGAATGATTTTTTAATTATAATTATAATTAATAAAGAATGAAGTGACATGTTGAAGTTTCCAAATATAATTTCAGAAAACATTACAACGCAGTAATGTTTTTTGTATCATTTTAAAATACAAACAATTATCTTTTTAATGATATTAATTTAATAGTTGTACTTAATTTTTTTCCAACAGTAGATCTCATTATCGCTCTGAAATTCAAATCCTTTTTATGCTTAATCAAATAATGAATCGCATGATTTTCTTTCAGCTAAAGAAGGAGGATTTTATTAATTATCTGTGTAATTTCAAATTTAAATACTGCAAAATTGTTTATTGAGTCATAAAGTAATCAGTCAATGATTTTTTTTAATTTTGAAAAATATGAAATTTAAGAAAAAAAGAAAAACTAAAGCCATTCAAATAACAGTTGGCACAAAGTGGCAATAATTGCTTTAATACACAACCTAAAAAAATCTTTTCTTTTATCCGTGCATTGAATCACATCAATACATGAAAGTTAGTGGGAAGAAGAAAAATATTTATCCCCAGTTTTTTTTCTTTGAAACTACCATCATTTATTTTAGAGATCAATTTCCGATGAAGCATATCTTCTTCTTACAATACCTAAAAATATAAAAAATACAAAAGAAAAAAAAAATCTATTTTAAGATACCAAAGAGAAGAATAAAACCCCCATTTCACTTACTCTTTTTCTACTTAAAAAAAAACAAAAAAAAAATAACTTTCGATTTCCAGTATCATATAAAAAAAGTGGGGGCAAACACATTTTTCGGGGCCTCCCACCCACCGACCTTCCTAATTCACAGCCCTGTATCCACAGAGGAGGCCGCCTCACAATCCCAAAATTGGTTGATCCATCAAAGTCAATCTCAGCAGCGGTCCTCCAAGAATCAAAGACAAAGAAAAAAAAGTTGAAACGATGAAACAAAAACAAAAAAAAGCCTCCCCCTACTATTGCTCCTATGTGTCCTTATGTGTGTTGGACATTTTCTATATATCCTCTTTTATCTAATTCTCCGCTTGGGAAGAATTGCTGGCTATTACAGTAGTAAAAGTGGCTTTTTGGAGCCCTCCCATACCTAATCAGAACGTGAGGTATGGATGGATTCACAATGTTGCGCGCAACATATATCATTCCCTGCAACTCCTGTGCGTGTCACAACATTTATAACAGAATGGATACAGCGTTGGCCTTCATTGTATAAGTGCATTTCGGCGACTATGGGCATAAAGATTACTGGCCAAGATAACCATGAAATGAAATGACATCAAAGACACACAGACTGTCATTGGCAGACGCGTTTACACGATGACGGGAAGAGCAATTCCAGTCTCTTTGTGTGCTAAAAAAGGCCTGCTCTTTTAGGTAAACGAAAATTTTATACACGTCGATATTTGTATTGAAGTTCTTCGGAGTTTTTTTCAGGAGCAAAAAGTGAGTTTATGGTTCCCATTCTTTTTTTGTTTGCAAGTTTTCCCACTGTTGTGTGAGAAGAATGGGCCTTTCTGTTCCAGAACTTTTATTCAGAAGAAGATTTTTTCCCCTCCTTGAAAGAAAAGGAATAGAGTGATTTTAGAAGTATGTGAAATAACAGTGCAAATGGCACGATCGCTTAGTTATTTCTTTGAAGTTAAAAGCGAAATGGAGGGCATTCGATCGAATTTTTGACTTTCCGTTTTGAAATGTAAATCGACAAAAATGAAATGGTGAAAAAAGATTTAAGGGGTTGCTGAGTTTTGAATCGAAGTGTCTCTAACACATGTTCGAAAACAGCAATCACAATAAAATTTAATGTTGCAATTAAGTTTAATTTTATTTCATGAAAAATTGAAAATAGACTTCGAACTTTTAGCTTACTTTCACAAAAAATCGACTTTCCAGAAAAAATGAATAATATTATTGGTCACTACGTTTAATACATTAATATATGAATAATACTGATTTTAAATCTTATAACTTTAAATCTGCAATTCTTGCATATAGTCAATTTATTTCGTGTATCTTGGAAACGGCTCTAACGTTTTGGATCAAATTTTATATTTAGATAAGGTTTTGCTTTTTAAGTTTATCTCTTCTATATGTGTCTTTACTGAAAAAACGTGATTTTACACATACAATTTTTTTAATACTAACCTTAAAGCCTTTGTATCTGTTCTCAAGCTGCCAATATCATAAAGCGCCATCTCGGACCCGATTCCACCATGGTAAAACTGAGTGTAAGTTTAAAAATATAAGTAACGATCGAAACTGTAAAAGGAATACTGTAATATAGATAATTTTCTATCATTAATCTATATATAGATTGTTTCGAATAAACTAAGTGCATTCATTTTTTTAAAAATTTAAACGTGCAGTTCATTTATAAGTAAGATTGAAAAATACTCATATGAAATCAGTATGTTTTTCGTATTTAATATTTTCTCCGAAAAAAAAACAGGATTTTACCAAAAAGAAAAAAAATCCTGCCAAGCGAAGTTTTGTCTTCCAGATATTATTTTTTTAAATAAAACTTTTTTTTTTTCCTTTTTTGTGAAACGATAATACAGGAAAAAAAAAAGTTCCTTTCTTATTACTGTTGACTGTTATTTTAGAATAATGGATTAAAATGTTCTTATGTTTCCTTTACATTTGAATTTTGTTTAAAGCATTTTTTTAAATATTATAATAGTGAAAATATTAAAATGAATGATGCATTATTAAATAAATTAACTACATAACTCATAAAATGAAATCTAAAACAGTAATATAATTTTTAAAAATAAATCTTTCTACAAGTATTGAATAAACGGTTAATTATTTTTCTTATTTAAACGCATTTCAATCCGCATAAATCTAACGTTTAAATCTCAAATGGAACCGATTATGCTCATAAGTTCATCTTATTTCATACGTGAGACAATATTTTGTTTACTAGCTTACGTGAACAAGTGAAACAATTAATATGATGTTAAAGTCACAAGATAATGTCATTGCGCATACCATCAAACTGTATTTTGTTTCACGAGGTGGCGTTCTTTTTTTCCCCCCCTCCACCTTGTCTACCGCGTATATTAAACCGACAGAATTATTTGTTGTGTATCACGTGAAAATATACTGACTTTATTGCTGACGCACTTCATAATATTGTAGATTGGTTATAAAACTAGAAGTTATTATAATTTTGTAAACTAATCTTCATAATATTAGATTACTAACAATCTTTGATAATCAACTTCTTGACAAGGATTAATTTAAAATTTAAAGACACTTAACTTTCCTGCCATTTATGTTTCTTTTCTTCTGCACTTTTGAAAAGTGTAAAAGTACTGGGCAATATTGTAAGTATTCTCTGGCAATACGAAGCAAGCCTGTCCTATTAATTGGTCTATCCGTCTCTATTTGATTGTTTCCTATGTGATGACACATACTAAGCTAATCCATCATCTTTTACGTCACTGCGATCTGAACACCGAATTGTATATATTGTTCGTTTCAGTATTCTGAGACGACCACTTTTCGACGATTCTATCTCTTTAAGGAGAGAGACACGAAAGGATTAGTGCATTTCCGGAATTTTTGGTTATTCTTTGACCTTGATTTTCACCCTATTCGATATTTTTTGCCCAATTTTTTTTTTTTTTCACGTGTATATGAGTATTGCATCTTTTCTGGCAGTATTATTTTAATTCAGTCGGCGAGTAATCCAAGTTTATTTTATTGTTAAATGTAAACAACTCCTCCTTTCATCTTTCCTCTCACCCCTATTTTGACGAAATAAACCCTTTTTAACGAATGCGCAAAACCGCGGTGCTTTTTAGAATCCGTTGTCGAACAATACTACAATATTTTTTCACTACTTTCACAAAAAAATATGAATGAAAGACGAAACAAATTGACCTCGATCTGCATTATCAAGATAGACATATTCCTGGGTAATTGGATATCTAGAATTTTGTAATTTGACAGAACTGCATTTAAAAATCGGTTACTTACATGATGCTATTCCAAGCTTATTTTAAAAATTTATTTATTAGATGTATTCAAAAATCTTATGACTTTTGACTTATCTAAATCAAAAACATCTTTTGATCTCTGAAACCTTAAAGACCGAAAGAGTTTTTCATCTATCCGCTACTTATTCAGTTTCCATAGAATTTTGCCATTGAAACGCGGCGGAGATCTACAGATCAGTATTCTTCGTACAAGTCTCTCTCATGTGTGATTCATAAGGAACGGTTTGGATAAAAATCAAAGTCTCATGCAAAAATCCCGTTCGTAGAAGAGCGATAAATAAAAAAAGGTTAGTGAGCCGTAACCGAAGTTGCGAACCGTAACAGCTTTCTTCCATTCAAGAATGGATTACGACCCATGTTCTTCTATTGGGAATGGTATGATATGCTGACTCCCTCAACTGAACGAGTTCGAAGGGAACGGCACGGACTTTTCTCTATTTTGCTTATTTGTTTGGTGTTTCTTTTATTTTCCTCTCTTGGAAAGAGAACCACCACATTCAGGGACATGTACCTACTTTGCATGCATCTTTTGATCGATGCAGTAGAATTAAGGGCTTTATTTTTTCAAAAAAAATTTATAGACGCATAAGAAGAGAGGGAGTTGTTGACTGACCAAAATGACTGAACTATAACAAAAAATAATTGAGTGATTTAATATTATTAAATTTCGAAAATCGGAACCCTAATTCTTTGTTCAGAATGAAGACGAAATTCTTTTAGGTGACATTTTATATTTTTACAATATTTTTCATCTTTCTTTATTCATTTTGTATTTTCTAATACGTGAATTGATTCCGATAATTAAAGCAGTTTGCATTACAGTTACAAGGCAAGCTTAACTGCACATGCCATCTATCATTTAACTGTACGTTCTGTACAATAACTGTGTCAGCACCTCTTTCAACATGCGTTATACCAAAATTAAGTAAGTCGAGCCCATTTTATCTGAATCAGGAGACCATGAATTTGATTAGTCGTGAAGAGATATATTAGGCTCATATCTAGTTTTTGAAATTAAGAAGGTAATATCTATTGGAGGTTAAATATTTGCATCTTATAAATGTTTTGATTTAAAAAAGTAAAAGGATTGAATGGAATCAATCCTTTCAGCGATTCAAAAGATTTTCATTGCATTTATTTTTAAAAAAAACTCCGATATCCTTTATTGTTTAACCAAGAATATCGTTAGAGATAATTCCAAGTGTCTACAATTGGTTATAATTGTGCATTTGGAATGCATTTTTAAAAATCAACATAAGAACGTTTTGTAAGCACATGTAGTGTGCACATATATGATATAGCTGCGTTTACAAAACGTTATCTAATTCTGATTTTGATTTTTTGGAAAATTAGTAACTCTGTTTTGCGGTGTACATATGCAACATATTGAAATTGCTCCAAACTTACATTATAAGCTATACACTTAGAAAATGTTTGCAAGTAAGCTCTAAATTTATAAGATGATATATGTCCGTAGATCAAAGCAATAGGAACGGCAAATTGTTTCAACTGAATATAATATTTTGAATGAATTTTGAATTCGTTGAATTGAATTGAAAAGGCAACAGCTGTTTGAATTGAATTTATTAAGAATTTTAATGTATTAGTACTTATGAGACATAGTCATATACGGAAACAATATTTTCAAAATTTAAAGTTTTATTACTATTTTCAGTAAAAAAATCATTTTGGAGTCAAAATGTTTAAAAAAATTGTATCGAAATAATAGATTTTATTTGTTTGATTAACATGACATAAAAAATTAGCAGAACAATTGTTTTTGAATCACCCAATAAAAGGATTTTATTTAATTCAGGAATTTGATTTGCATATCAGTTTAGATAAGTTAGACATCTTAGTGGATGTACACAGAGTATATTTGCCTTTTTCTTTTATGTTAGAAGAGAGACTGTTGCATCTTGGATATAGTTTACTTTTACTTATTTATCTCATTATGGGCTGCCATCTTGTAGCAAACAATTGAACTAATGTAGAACTCACTATTACTTAGTAGAAGCCTATAATTATTTATCATGGAAATTTTTTATGCAGATGTGAAATTATTTTTCAATATAAAGAGTAAAATCTTTGATTAATTCGATTTATTTATTTACAAATTTCAATTACGTTTCAGGATTTCAATTATATTCCATTGCGGGCACTACATGCACTGTGTGTTGTGCTCTATAATTTAGTAAATAAACCTAAAGGGTGTTTGCAAGATCGAACATTACCTGTAAAGATTACTATGTATTAGAACTGTAAGCTGTCCTTTCTTGTACTGTGGATCACGAACATATACTGTGCCACGGACCGTTGATCTGTATAACATGATGTTAATTAATCACAGTCACAAACTGACTTCTCCGACCCGCGGAAGGCAGACGGAAAAACTTGAATGACCGGACCGTTGCAACAGCAACTCTAGCCCTTAGGACTCTTATGGTTGAGTCCTAAGGGCTATCACCGGCCAAGGTACAACCTTTCCCTAAGGAAGTACCTCCCGTCATCGAAGACCCCCCCCTTTTTTTTGTGTACCCATAGGGGTAGCGAAAAACAATCATCATGCCATCAAACAACCATCAAATTAAACGAAGAAAATATGTCTGTAGACGATTAATAGATGCTATTTAAGACAGCAAAATTATCCACAGGAACAGAAGGCAAGTAGAAGCAAGCTTTGAACGCTGCTAATGTATAAACCTTCTTCCAAAAATCTTAAAAATACATATTTTAGATTATTTCTGTTTCCTCATCACCGCCTCAAGACTTAGAACGAAACAGACTAATAACAATGAAGACAACAATGATTATCTTGTACCATTGATCACTTTGAGTGCAGCTAAAATTTTTCCTTATATTATTATTGTTTTCATCTTTCTTGTCTCATTGTTTATAGACAGTGAAAACTGAAGTTGTACACATATACCCGTACAACTTTTCAGTTATAGGTATTTAATTATAAGTATTTTAGTTATAGGTATTCTAAATAGAATACCTAGAATTAAAATAAAAATGTAAATTATGAAGTTTTAGTTGCATAATATCAAAAGTGACTCAAGTTGTAATGAGTCCCCCTTATAAATGTTTTGAACGAAAAAATTAGTATTTGTCTATTTTGAAGCTTGTATCTAATTCATGCAGTCATTCTACCAAATATAAATTATAATATTTATGAAATCTACTAATTATAAAGGTCGGATATTCGAGGGTATGCTTTGAATATTCCTCAATATACATATCTAAATATCTTTAGCAATCCTTCAAAATTGCAATATTTAGATTTCAAAGTCCACATAGATACTTCTGTATTTCCCCAAAATATCAAAATAATGCGAGATTTAAGTATGTAAGGAAGCTAATGAAACGTGTCCCTTCTCAAGTAAAGAGGAGGTGGAAGTGGGGGCATATTTTTGTTTTGAAATATTCTCTTTTTGCATAACAAAATATTCATAAGTTCTGGAGTACGCACATATTTCCTCTTTATTTATTTATTTAAATGAATTCTGATGGTGGATTTTTCTTGTCGACAAAGAGGAAAAAATGTTTCGGTTGATAAAACATTGGAAAAGACCTGCCTAAAATTCTTCCCGCTTTGGCATACTCCGGTGAAGAATTAAGTCAATGGGGCTTTCAGGAGATGGCAGAAGTTGCCTTTTATTAAGCAGGACTAATGATGGGTTCAGATCTTTATATCATCTTACTGAATATCGCTAGCAAGAGAAAAACGTTTCTGTAAAGCTTTAAATTAATAAATAACATTTCTCTCCATATTTATTTTGTGACATTCAATTTTTAGTCAGAAACAGTTATAATTTACATTACTTAATAAATTTCCAAAATTACTCTAATGCATGTAGATTTATTTAAGTGTGTAACTCCAGACCGATGAAGAAAGATTTATTTTTTAAATATTTTAATTAATAGTTAGGAAACGTGCATTAGATATTTGGGTTGATAATAAACAATCAAAATGAATAGGAAAAGGGTTAAGAATCTGGTTGCAATTTTCAATAGAAAATCATACCTCACGTTCATTAGCATTCAGTAACTATTTCCGATTCTCCGTCTGACGAAAGCCAAAGCGGAAAACTAAGAGCTAAGTATTATGAGTTCTACTTAATCGACATGTTGCCATTTGCAGGAACTAAAATGCTATTTCACATGTATTTAAAGCTGACTGTAAAAATTTAAATTTAAGGTGAGATAGTCAGTAAATGATAATCAGTTGAAATATTCAATTCTGAAATCAAGGCTGAATATTTTACAGAAAAGTTGTTTATTTCGACAGAAATGGGAAGTTATTTAGAAACATATATTATGACAGTCAATCAAAGGGTCGCTAGCAACATTCGATGCATAATCGAATCAAGTTGTCATTAAATATAAACTGTTACTTACTATAATTATTAATGAACTGGAATACAATCATGTTCGTGACAAATGAAAGCGTATGTATTTAGAATAGCATTCATTGCATGAAGAAGATCACATAATCAGGTTTTAGTTTAGTTATAGTAATGCCTCATTTTGAAGCTAGACGAGTACTATTCTGGGACGGACCTCGCAATCCTGATGACATGTCAGAGACGACAACTGAGCTTGTGTATATTCTTTTTAAGTTTCTGCCCATATCAAGAGCTTTTTTTAACCCTTTGCACTCGGAAAAGTAATTTGATGCATAATTATTCACTTAATTCATGGACTTATTTATTGCTCCTAGAGATATATAAATACAATCGTTTTAAATTGAGTTTCCCTAAGAAATCGATCTACATCTTTTTACCTTTCTGTAGGTCTTCTTAACATTAAAATTTAAGCCCCGGTGGGGCACCTCGAAATGAGGATGAGATGCTTCCGGCATGGTGGTTGGATCTCGCCACCCTGGAGGGTACACTTATAGGTGGGGGATCTGACTCCTCCCATCGATGACGGGACGTACTTCCTTCGGGGAGGGTTGTACCGTGGCCGGTGACGGCCCTTAGAACTCAGCCACAGTTCCTGCCAATGTTGCTGTTGCGGAGATCCGGTCAATCAGTTTCTATGGTTTAAATCCGTGTGCCTTCGTGGTGGGTCGGAGAGTCAGATGGCTGACTTAACATTAAAATTTTAAAAAATAATAATAATAAAATATTAAAATGATGCACCGTCTTGAATGAGAGAAGGCACTGCAGATCAAAGGGTTAATCCTTAGCATCAGATTTAATATATACCACCCGTCAATATACACGATGAAGCTTGGGTGATGCCGGCGTCCTGGCCTAGGGGTAGCGCGTCTTCCCTGTGATCTGGGCGTCCAAGTCTTGAGTCCTGATTGGGGCATGGTTGTTCTCTACCCTGTATTCTATCTGTGAGGTGTGTGAAAGAGCCCCCCTCCCCTTCCCCCATCTAAAAAGAGGTTGTGCAAGTGACTGTGTGTGAGTGTCATCTTCATATCAGCTAACTAGACTTCTGCCCTCGGTTGCTCAGGGTTTTTTACCCTTAGAAGCTATTGCACCCCGGTTTCCCCATTTTCTTGGACTTGGTGTTCAATCCAAAGAGGATAAGCAACATCAACAACTCGAGTCTGTAACTTGAGTCCTCACCACTAGGTCATCTTGATTCATCATATTTACTTACTACTTGTAGGTGCTTCAAATTAAATTCCTTTAAAATTATTATAATATGTCTTTAACTTTTGCACTCCTGTGTTTTGATAGAAATCTTCCGTCTCCTATATCTTGCTTGCATTCAAAGGGACTATATTCAAATGTCTGAAGTTGGATCTCGAATTACAATTAAGAATAAAAATAGAAACAGTTTTCTTATCTTTTTGAAATGAAGTAAGTATTGGAAATGAGTTCGAAAACTTTCACCGTTCATTTTATTGTAAAGAACTCTCTTAAAACGCAATGCTGTTCTTCAAGCATAAACTTCTTGTTGAAGAGAACATTAAACCTCCGTAACGTTTAAGCTGAATTTTAATTCCAGTATTAAAAAAATTAAAAAAATACCAAAACAAGATACCTTTTTTTTTCTTTCTTTTTTCTCCCTTATTCTTCTTCCACTTTCTCTTTCATCCAGTAAACGCTTTCGGTGTAACAGAGAGAGCGAGAGAGACAGAGAGAGAAAAAATCCGATGGTCCCAGAATGAAGAGTCCGAAATTTCTTAGCAAGCTTTTGTTCCAAACTTTCAATAGAGCGACATCAAATATCGGCAAAGTCCCGGGATAAATGATACAGGGGAAAAACTCCGCATAAAGGATACAGAAGCATTGAGGCAGACAATGGGCTTACAAAAGTGAAGAATCGCCCGCAGAAAGAAGAAACAAGAGCCTACTCCCGAAATGAAAGCCCGAGTCAGGTCTTTAATCAAGAAATAAATGAGTCGGTGTCTCACTTAACCACTGGTATAAAAGACTGCCCCGCTTCCCTTCCCTCAATGGCTTTTCCGATGAAGAATGGTGCTACAAGAAGAGATATAAAAAATATATCGTAAAAGCTCGTGAAGTGTAATATGATACGGTTTTTATTCGGGGAACTGCTGGATCTTTAGGCTTTTAAGTAAGTATTTAAATTGGCGCCCTTCATGTGAGTAGAACCAGGAAAAAAATCTTTAGGGTTCTTAGGAATAAATCGTCTGGCTTGAAATATTTTTATAGATTCTTATGAATATCTATATTTATATGTGAATATAAAGTCATATTTTGTTTTAAATTGGTATTCGACTTTTTTTTTTTTTTTTTTTTTTTTTGTATTTCTCATGGATTATTTTACCTTATTTTATAAAATCGCCTGTCTGGTCTTATATCAAAAAATGATGGTAAATGAATTTGTTTCTAACTAAAAACTGAGATAAAGACTCCCTTTTCACAAGTGTGCCTTGGATGGTTAAGTAAATTTGTATCTTTCTTAACCATAGAATAAACAATCTTATTAGGCATTATAGTGTACTAATTTCTGTTTATTCTCTTTCGAAATCAGATATTATGAATATATGAAAAATTCTCTTACATCCTATTTCACCATCAAATACTTGGACCACTCAAACCATCATAACAGTTTACTTTAGGCACGTTTTTCTCTGTTATTCTTCAACCCTTGCTGTATCAACTAATCTGTTAAATCCAATCATATTGCTCTTCATTACTAAGACAACCTTTTGGTAAGGATCTGCCATATGCCTTTGGTGTTTATCTGCCAAAATGTCCTTAGTCATTATCTTGCAAAATTTCTTGGTAATTAGCAATCATAATTCCTCGCATTAGTGAAATCAAATCAAACAAGTTTTCAGTCATAAGACACCCGCTTGGTATTTATCTGCCAAAATGTCCTTGGCCATTATCTGCCAAAATGTCCTTGATCATTCTCTGCCAAATTTCTTGGTAATTATCTGCCAAAAATCCTCTCATCAAGGAAATCAAACCACATGGATCGTCAGTCAAAAGACATAACGCTTGGTAATTACTACCATAGATTTTAAATCCACACTATTTCCTCTGAGCATTTACCCTGAGAAAAGCAAATGTTGGGCTGGTACTCAATGAAGAAGGCATCCTCTGTCTGATTTAAACTGTCTTGTTTTATTCAGTTTTTGAATAAGCTTGTGTATTTATAACTCAATATCTCAAAAATATGTGAATAATGTTAAACATTGTTGCCACAATTGTAGAGAATCACTCCATATGTAAGAATTGCCAGCAAACCATAATTCAATAGCATGCTTACAAATTAAGACAGATCTGAGTCTCATATTTATGCTGAAAACATTGTGCAACAACTCTTCATCAATGGCGGAAAAAAAATTCTTTCTTAAAAAAAATATTTGTCTCACGGAATTTTCTCTTCTATAAACGATGTACACAGCGAGCATTTCCACTAATGACATGCCTGGCATAAAGAAATACAAATGTAATGTAAAGGATATGGAATCCATCAATGATAGCACATTACAGCTGAAATGTAATGCATGAAAAGTTTGTAAAGAAGTAAAAACAGGACAATAAAGAAATTTCATTCATGCAATTAATATACAGATTTCATTGTACTATCAAGTTTTTAACAAATATATTTTGTGTATTTTGTTTTTCGTAATTAAAAGAAAATATTTTCAGTCCCAGTGCTGCAAGTTGCCTGTGTTACATCATATATATATATATAATTTTATAAAGCTAATTCAAAGTTTGCATTGTCATTTTCAAATTTAACACTTCAAATTCATTGGAAATTGGTATATATCCTCTCTGATGCAAGAAAAGAAAAACATTGAGGTGTTTTGACCAATTTTATTTCGGTTCAAATATATTAATAACATAAGGATCATAATTAGGTCTGTTTATTCGTCTGCAATTGACCTTGTGAAGATTTTCCAAATGTTTTGACTTATCTATAATACTGGTAATTATAATACAAGTATTAGATTAAAAAAAAAACTGTCTGATTCTTCTCTTAGGACATTGATGCCAACGCCTGCATAATTGGTTAATGCCTCCAGAGTGCAGCTTTTGTTGGTGTTTTTCTCTGACCCTTAAACTGTGTTTTTCTACACCTCAACTCGTTAGAAAGACTGTTTTTCAGCTCCGTCAACCCTTCCGAACGATACCCTAAGTGTGTTAAACAGTTAAGGTTGCGGTCCCCCATCCATCAACACAACCAGAGGATTGTCCTGGAGTGATGGATCGTTCGCACGAACTGAATGCAAGCGAAGATTAGATGGTTTCTCCCGATTAAAGGGTTCTTCCCTCTTTTTTTCGGGCTGCCGTCAATGGGGGAATTGATCTGATTAACCGCAAAAGACAGTTAATTAACCTCACGAATCTCTGGTAGAGACCGAGCAGATTACTCTTGATGTCTTCCCTTCTTTAAAACAAAAAAAAAAAAGTGCTAGGTCCTCTTCATAAACAACAAGTACTGTATTTTTCGGTTTTCTATCTTAGGAAACTATGATAATTTATGAGTGGCATTTGTTTCTGTGTGAACTGTGAAATGAGATCGTGAGTTGGTTGTGCATTGGCTGCCATCTTTGAAAGCTACCTCTAGAATAGTTCAAAATAATAAATGGTGGTGAAATTTCTGTGGTTAAACGCTTATTTTTTTTTTCACTCGTTTGAGTATTTTCGAAATGTTCAAGTTTTTTTCTACTATCCAGGATACAGTCATCCTTTAAATTATGTGTTTCATCCGCAAGCAAATAACATCTACCGTGAATTGAGCGTTTATATTATTTTCAAAAATTGGAGAAAATATTATGGATTTGTACATATGACAAATTTATTAACGAATTAGTAAATACAGTAGTTGAATACTTATTTCTGATCAATTCATATATACATTTATGCATTAATTCAATTCCTTCTTAACCTTGTCCGCTAAAGATAAATTCCTCTGATACTTTTAACCGAAGTAATAAATGAAAAATACAATAAAAACCATTTTTTAAAAGACGGTTTTATTAATGCACTGAAAAGTAGAAATTTTTTATTTTAATTATTTAATGTTTTTTTAGTCTTTAATTTTTACTTCAATATTAAAAGTATAAGAGAATTGTATGCCTTTTTTTTCTTCTCGCAAATTCACTATCGTCAAGTGTCATCAATAATATAGAATCCAAATTTAATGGAAATCATCAGTTAACTAATAATTAAGCTCTAGTTATATTATATTGTGACTAACTATAAATATATAAATTAAATTATTATATTGTGCAAGTGTACAGAGTATAAAACATCATCAGGAAATAAGCGAAAATTTGATTACAAATTTCCATTTATACAAATACGAATATAAAAAAAATCAACTTAAATAAAAATTTGAAAAAACTAACTTTACCAGAATAACTAACTTAACAGGAATAAAGGGAAGGAAACATTTCTGTTATATAAGGCATATTATAACCAAAAAATATTTAATTTAAAAAAATTTGCTCCCGGAATCCATTGTTAAGAGCATGAAACAAGTCAGACTAAATAAAAATACTTAAAAAGAATTACTTTCTGATTTCGGATCTTCCGCTATCAAATAAATTTTACGGTGAATTTGATTTTTCGCTTCGAAATAAATTCTGTGATGAATTTGATCTGGGTTTTATTCTAGCGAATTTAATTTTTCGTTATGAAATAAAGTCTCTAGTTCTCCGCACCCCCCCTTTTTTTTTTGTTCTGATTTTTGTTGCAGGAGGATGACATGAATGTACGATGCACGATTAAATGCGAGATTAAAACTTTGCTGAAAATTTTTAATTAGGCTATTTATAATGTTAGAGAAGTGATTACAAAATGTTTGTGAAAATACTGAATTTCTTCTTCATAACCTTTCAAACATTCAAAAGAATCAACAAAGTTTAGAGAAGTTAATTTAATAAAGAATCTGCAGTTGAGGACCACAAATCATAAAATGGTGTCTGGCAATATGATAAAAGAGAAAGATTATGTTTATATAAAAATAAATCTTTCTTGTAATAGAATTATATATATGTAATGATATCTCTTAATCTATACTTATAATAAAGCTCAATGTGTGTGTGTGTGTATGTGTGTGTGTGTGTGTGTGTGTGTGTGTGTGTGTGTGTGTGTGTGTGTGTGTGTGTGTGTTGGCGCTCTACAGGCCAGGTCATTTGACATACAGCTATCAAATTTGGTACATGTATACCTTAGAGGTTGGGAATGTGCACCTGGGGACCCTTTTTTTTGAAATTTTAATTAGAATTTTAATTATTACTTAAAAACTAACTTTCCCGATAAAAAAAATCTTCTATTTTCCCCACCGCCAACTTTTCCGCCAAGAAAAATCTTCCATTTTCCCCACCGCCAAATGAGTAGGGTTTTTTTTTTTCTCCCAACAGTAATTAGGCTACATTTTTCGGCGGATTCTTTCAAACGATTCTGTTTATTTTCTTAATGTTTTATGCATTTAAAATTAAACATTGTTAATTTATCCATGTTTCAGATTCATTCTGAAGTACTTTTGAATTAAAATAACACAGAATAAAGGAAATTAAAAATGTATAATCTGCATAGCGTTACCCCAACTGGCGTAGAAAAATTCACGCATTTACGTTACCGTAAGTGGCGAAGAAAATTCACGCATGCGCATTGTTTTCTCATTGTTGCCATGACAACCATTATCAACGGATGATTTAAATTATTTTTAGGTTAGTTGCATGCTTTTGTAAGTAAATTGTATTTATGTTAGTTATATATTTTTTGTATATGCTTATAGTTTTAAGTACATCGTTTTTTAAGTAGTTTTTTTAAACCTGTTTTGGACCGATTATTTTAAACGATTCATTTTATTTTCTTAGTGTTTGATGCATTTAAAATTAAACATTGTTAATTAATAGATCTGTTCATGATGAATCTGAGAAAATTTTGTTGACAAATTCTTGAGATATTACATAAATTAAGAAAGATATTCTTTAGTGCCCATAAAGTTTAAACGCTCAGTGACTCTATTATCAGTAATCATATTATTAAAAAAAATGCTTTGTTTCAGTAAAAAATATTATTATATTAATTGCAGATTAATCATTTACACTTTAATTTAAAGCATAAATTTTACGAGGGGTAACAGAAAATTAGAGAGATACATATCACATTATGACTGAAGGCCTTTACAATATTATGAGTGAATTATATGACTATCAAAATTTGAAGTTTTAAAATATTTTGGCTGAAGAATCTATTAAAGTTGGAATTGTGTAAAATATTTAATGGTACGACAGGAGTTTAACCCCCTGCTTGACCAAATTTTTAAAAATCGCCAATAACGGCCTTTCGAAATGTTCAAAAGCAAAGGAGCAGATGTTCAATCATAGTGCATAATAAAGATTGCCAGCTTTGGCGCGTTATCGCAACTTGACGAAGAAGGGGGTTAAACTCCGGTTCAAGCTATTTAATTATTAAAATTTGAACGAACATTAAGATTGGCGAATCGGCTGGTCGCCAAAGGCAGCTAGTCTAATATAAATCTCAATTATTTCTCAAATTTTTGTCTTGGCCTTGGTTTGCCTCATGATGACCCCCTACCCGAAAGCGCGTAAGACCTTGAATCGTCGGGGTGATAACCATTATTTATTTATTGAAAGACTTACAATCATCGCCAGAATATGGACGATAAATAAGAGTATACATTATAGTTCATTCGACTAAAATAAAATATTTAAATTTAAATAGTCAGCAGATCAATTCTGGGTTTAGGAGACTAAATTAAAAAGTACATAGATAAAAATAATATCACAATGTTCAAAGGTATAGAAGATATAATACACTGTACAGCAATATCAAGCAATGTACCAATATCTAAAATCATCTATCTATCCCATTATATAAAGTGAAAAATAAGTGAATGGCACAAATGCAAGACGGAAATACAAAACAGATTTAGAATGACAAACACACATAAAAAAAAAAGCACTAGAAGGTAAAGTAAGAATATGATTAAAGCTATTATAACTAAGTTTTAATAGCTTTAATCTTACATAAAAAACAACTAGAAGCTGTGTTAGAATAATTACATAAATAAAGAATCAATTAAAACAAGACTGCAAACAACCCAAGACACAGATTCATCATCCTAGCCACCTCTGAATATCTTCACAAATATCTCTCGAGACTTCACAACTCTTCCCCATCATCCTTAGCGAAGCTTCGTTCCTGAGGGCATTAAGAAACCAGTGAGGTTTGGATTTGCAGATTACGATAGAAATTTGGTATGATTACGAAATTTGGCATGATTACATATTTCTAGATTACGATAGAAATTTGGCATGATGGCAAATTTCTATCGTAATCTAGTCTATTTTAACTGTATTCTAAAATATTATTTCCTAATCCAATTCTCACTTTTTTATTTAATTAATTCTAGAACGCGCTTAATAAAACCACTCATTCCGTGTTCCCTCATCGGAAATAAAGGGATAAGAATCCATAGCATTCACACATATTTTTTCAAAGACATCTAAGATTCGACATGTGGCAAAGAAATCCCTATCATAATCTTATTGTAAAATCACTGAAGGGAGAAATTTCGGTCACTTTCGCTTTTGTGTCACGATGTAGATTGACGCATCTCTTAATGCTTTTTCTCCGTAAATAATATGACTCCCGTGTGAAATAAATCCAAATTAAAATTTCAAAAGTTTCTTCTTTGTGGTCAAGCATCTGCAAAATTATGTTTGCATGTGTGTGTATAAAAATAACATAAAAAATATTTTGATATTTAGCTTCAAATTTCAAAATTCTTTGAAAGGAAGAAGTGATAAAACTGAAAGTGAGGTTTGAAAGCTCGTAAATTAAACTTTTCTCTAAATATGTAGCAAACAAAATTTTCTAGATAAAGCCATATAAAACAGTAGTCTATTAAGCAAGTAAAATCACATGTCTGTCATATTTTCTAACTTAATAATTATGCAGTTAACGTTTTAAAAAAAAAATACCAAATACAGATGCCTAAAACTTTTTAAAAAAACAGTGAAACTTTACTAGCAGTGGAAATGTATATAGCAGATCTTCCACGTTTATACTTTTCACAGTTTATGCAGAAACAAAAGATTTTAAACACAGGAGCAAAAATGCTGAGTCGCAAGTGGATTTGGAGCTGAAAATGCTAAAAAGCGTCTGAAAATAACTCCTTGAGTTGAGCGAAACTCACTGAAAAGGAAGAAAAGAATGAATTTTGTTAATGTTTGACAAACGATTCGTTCAAGAGAAACAACGTAAAATTTACGATTCGCTCTTCGTCTCGAAATAAGAAACTGAAAATAACTCAATCCGTGTGTCTGTTACTCTATACTTAGGTTTAGATTTTTTTTCACCACGTGGTAACAAAACAAATGGAGCAGTATGAAGTAACGGTTTTTTTCTTTGTTGTGAGTCTGTGTTCCGTGACTAAAAGGTTCCAAAACAAGCATATCGAGCCTGCTTTCTAGATTTGGCTACCGACGAATTTTCGTCTGGACCAACCAATATTATAAAAGTGTATACAAAATATTTGAAACATTTAATATGCTAAACTATTTTTTTAAATTTCAAACTGCGTTTGATTTTTAAATGAATTTTGATAAAATACTATCGTACATGAAATGCCTCGAAACCCGATTTGATGATTTGAAATCTGTTTCAAAAATAGTCTACTTGAAAGTCAAAGTGGATAATTTGTTGTATGTGTGTCAAATAATCTTTTTTGCGACTCGAAAAAGTAAATAAAGGAGCTTGGTTTGTTACATTCAATTTAGAGTCATGCGTACATCAATAGGAAATGTTATTTCAATGAAAAACTTATCGATCAAAATAAGATTCATGTTAATTGGTTATCTAAATATGCAAATATGGAAATTCCTTGTTAAATAATTCTCTGTTATATTTTTAAATGTTTTCAGTGTTCTTTTATAAAACGACAAGCTCAGAACGATTTTATAAGACAACAAAAGGAACAAAGATTGAAATCGTCTTTTCCTCTGATATCAAAGGTGATATTATTTAATAGTTAAACACATTTGTGGATTATTTAGGATTTCTGACGTAAGCAACCAAAGAGCTGGACACGTTGCTTGGCTTCCATTTTCGCCAGATCTTACTCTATTGATTTTTTCTCTCTCTCTAGAGTTATATTTTGTTATTATTAATATATGAAAACGCCTTTGGATATATAGTATGAATCATGATCAGCGCTGCTGACATTGTAGTTTTCCTGGTACTTTTCAGAATTGTTTTTACATTGTTGTAAACTTTGCAAAAATGTTCATTCGATCAATATTTTACATAATTTCATTCACTTATCCTCATTGCCCCTTTTTCAGTATTGTAACGTGTGCCATCAATATTGTTAAATATATTTTATATAGTGATGATTATACTTTGTAACATTATTTAAAATAAATTTCACAATCTTTTCAAACTAAACATCATTTGTAAAGACCGAAATAAATATTTCCTATTCATTTGTCTGCCCTCTCTTGGCTTAACAGAAACAATTTGTCAGTATTTTAGATCGTCATTACATGACAATTCTCAAATTTCATTATAGCAGAGTCTGCATTTTTTTAAAAATTAAGCTCTTTTGATTATTTAAAATAAAATAAACAGATTCATAGAGTAAATCATGACTGTGGAGTATGAATATAACGGATAGAAATTGCTTAACGTTTGTATCATGTGAGAATATGATGTTGATTTGGCTTCGGGCTTTTGAAGCTTCAAAATGTACATGCAGAAAATTGGCGCTTTATCGCTTTTAAGGTATTAATTTTTCACTTTTAGGGTTATTAGAAAATAATAAATAAGATTGTCACATTTGATGACTTATCGCCAACAAAGTTACAACTTGGCGCGAATGTCCATCATGCATCCGATTCTCCTGTCTGGCCAATAAAGGAGAAGGTGGTAACAAGTTATCGCCCGAAGAAGTGCAGAGAAGAAGATGGGAATAAACCCGAAACAGCGAGGAGGGTATCGAAAGTTAAATATATATAATAATAATGATATATATATATATATATATATATATAATTCTTAATTTTTGTCGTTAGTAAAAAAAGGTTTTGGAGCTCGAACGATTTTGATATGGGGGGGGGGGACCATCGTTTTCTAAATATCGACATATCGACGCATGCGTTATCTGACAGTCATGTGATTTCTTAAACCCGGTTCAAACTGGTTTTTCACGAAAAGAATTCTGTCTTCGAGAAAAAAAATTTAGAACTCGACTGATTTTGAGATGGTCAAAACCCAAAGCTTTTCTAAATGTTGGTGGTTGCGAAATATGAATCATGTGAGAACAGGATGTTTTTCGGTCGGATTAATACCATGTGATTTTTAAAAAAAATGTTCTCACATAATAACTTGAAATTTGCAATAGCAGATTTCAATTTATTTTTTTAACTGTAATTCTATTTGACAACATGAGATAACGAACAGTCTTAGTGGCTATGAAGCCTTTACTCGTTGTTCCAAGTTCATCGTTTGCGAGATTATGTTGCATTACAGTTATTGCTCCCCTCAGAATTTGGCGCCAGAAAATCTAAGCACCTGCCAAACTTAAAGAACAGCTTTGACGAAATAATGCCCTTTAGACAGTATTTCTCCTCATAGCACTGTTTCATCATAACATATTTGTGAGCGAAATTCAGATAAAAACAAACTACAAAAAAAAAAAAAAAAAAAAAAAAAACATGTCTATAGATATGAGGCAGTAAACTCATTTACATACAGCTGTCCCCAAGTGAGAAAACATGTTACTTTGACATTATTATAAAAATAAGAGCAGCCATCTTAATGTTTGAACGCTCCAACATGAAAACAAAGCCAGGTACATAGCTTAAGACTTGAATAAATCTCTCCATTAACAACCAAGTACTTAATTCCACGGAGAACTTTATCTACCATGCATCTGTAAATGTCACAAGGGATGAGGTATCATGATGTTGGATTGAGTGACACGGACCGCTTGTACGTGACTTTGTTAATGTATTCTGGACATCGGTTGTCAAAAGATTATTCAATAATGATCTCTCTCTTTTTATCCTTCAGCGATCGAAGTGCCCTTTTATGGTTGGACGGCGACTTTTATAACTTTCTTTCATGAAATGAAAATCTGATGTCTGATACATGAAGGTTTTTTTGTGGAATGTTTCTCGAAATTTCCATTTATTATAGTATATATATTCTCTGTTAGAAAGTATTTGGAGAGTATTTTTAAGTTTTGTTAACTTATAGACATCTCTGCTCACATTAAATGGCTAGGCATAGAATTATGCAGTTTTTTTTTTTAAATCTATTTTTTCTCCTTTAAAATTTAGTTTTAAATTCTGCTTGGTCACCAAATATGCTAAAGTAATTTGCAAAAGTAATTAGATATTTACAGAAAAAAAAAGGGAACAATTTTCTTTATAAAGATTGTACTTCTTAAATAAAACTTAGTTAATTAGATATTTAATTTGTAAAATATCTGAATAATTCTTGTCTAAAAGTCTGGAATTGAAAGCACTTGTTTTTTGCAAATTGCGGAAAATTCCGATATTTCTATAAAATATTTCTTAATGTCTTAAATAGAATAGTTTAAATTTTCAAATCGATTTCAGAGGGTTTCTGAAAAAATAAAAAGTGAAAATATATTAATCATTTCTTTCTTTTTATTTCTTTCTTTAAAAAAGAAAATTAAGACGAAGAATAGAAACACGAAGTGCATTTATAATATATGGTTATCATTACATTTTGTTTTCTTTTTTGAAATCGTGATTCCTTTTTTATTAGTTTAATTTTAATTTAAAACAATTCGTATATTCTTATAGATAAGTTGATACATTTTAAAAGAAATTATTCTCTAATTTAGTTGTCCATGTTATTCTTAATGCTATGCGATTATTGTTAAAATTATGACTTCATAAATATTTTCACTTGTGATACCAGTTTCATCTGAAAATTTTTTTACAATCTCCTAAACAGAAAACTAATTGCGTAATATAGAATTAATGAACGATTAATGAAAAGCAATTAAATTTAAGATATTTATGCTGTGCAAATTTCATTGAAATTTAAAACTAAGGTTAATTTTTCAACTACTTTTCTAGTGAGTATTTTTAAAAAATAAATGATGTATAAATTTTTGAAACCCTATTGTAGCTCTTGGATCATGAAAGACAAGTTAAATTATTTCCTGGTGTTTCTACAAGCAGCATCAGATGTGTGAACCAAAGAAAAAAGGCACTTGATGGTAGGAGAGGCTTAATTTTGAAGCAACGGGAATTGCCTGTGTGAACTATCTAGCTTCCCTCTTATCCCTATGATTGGGAAATGCACTTGTTGAAAATGTTGAAGCTGGATTCTTCATTTTATTCGATGGAATCTCGGCCTCCCCTTTCCAAGGAGCATCTTGAAATAGACTGCAATAATACACTGGAGAGTGTATATCCGGCTTTTGACCGTTTGTGTTTTTGCAGCGAATTTTATGGAACGGGTGTTTAAAACTAGAGGAAGTTGATCTTCGCTGTAGGTAGCAGTTGTGAGGCTTAAAGTTGTTAGTAGCTTCTGAAGTGTGGGAATGTATTTGGAGGTTAAAGATATAACATTTCCGTTGTAGAATGACATGCTACTGTAGCAAATCAGATGCAATAAAAAATTAATGTAACGCCACCTTGTATGGCACGATTAGGCTTAAGTGAATAACAAATTAATCTGGAAAAATTTAGCTGTCAAAGTAATTTAAATAATAAATATTAAGCAAAATTTAGCTGTCTGTACAGTTGAAATAACAAAGAGTCTGGCAAAATTTAACTATCTATGCAGCTTAAGTAATAAACAATTCAGAAATGCATCTGTCTTTGTGATTTAAATAACAACCAGGCTGAAATTAGCTGTCCGTACAGTTAAAATGGCAAACAATCAGGAAAAAATTTAACTAGCTATGCATTTTAAATAACAAACAATTCAGAAATGCATCTGTCTTTGTGACTTAAATATCAGTCAGACAGAATTTAGCTGTTTATTTTTATTTTGATGCTAAGTTTGAATCAAGTCTTCAAAAGTGTTTTTCACTTGCGAGAAAAAAACAAAGCTATGTTAATTTTTTTTTTAATGAATAATCTGAAATATAAATTGAATAAGTTAGCATCATCGATTCAAGGAATGGAAAGAAATTCAATTTAAAATATTTATTCTACAAATTTCAATGAAATACATTATATTGTTCGAAAATGCAGAAAATTTCTTTTAATTATCTCGTATTAAAAATTTAAAAATCGAAATATATAGACACCATGTATGACATTTGAAGATTCCCTTATTTCATGTGAAATCAATTTTTTTGTGATTATTTCGTTGAAAAAAAATATATAAAATAATTATTTTTCATTGGGGGTTTTGTTGTGCTATATTTATTTATCTTGATTGAATTGGCTTTATTTGTTAAGCAGGTATCCAGTGTACGTGAATATTTTTCTAAAGATGCGTGGAAAGATATGTCATCATTAATTGACTAAATTTTCATATTATCATAAATATTATAAGACACAGTTCTTTAACGGAGAGGGCCAAATTGCTGAGAATCGATTATTTATAATAGTGCATGTTTTCCCGTCATTCTTATATAACATTTCCAACTTTTTCTCACTATACTCTGTAAAAATTCATAAAAATTTTGAGTCTAAGATTTTTTTTTTTTTTAAGGAACATAACAATTTTTTTCCCCTTCAGTATTGAAATTTTATATTAATTAATTTTAGAGAATGGAAAAGCTTAAAAAAACAGATAACATTCTTATGGAAATTTAATACTTTTTTTGCCATGTCATTAAAATTAAAAGTTACATGGAGAAAAAATCCTCCATTAATTATTTACAGTATACATAGATATTGATGCTTTGTAATTTGAGTAATTATATTTTCTTTTCCAGTACAAGTAAATATAAAATCGAACAAACTGCTTAATGTCAATGCATGAACTAGAATTTTTTTAGATATGTATATTGGGACAAAAAGATGTACCGAGTGGTCATCAAATCTTTATAAGATGACAAAAAAAATTATTGAATATATTGTTGTATAATTTTGCTGTGGAATAATTGTGTTCATCAATTTTTTTCAGTCCTTCAGATAGTGGAACTAACTGAGAACTAATATTTTTACTTTCGATTGCTATCAAAATGACACCAATGTAGGACATAGTTTAACTTGCTCTTTGGTTCCTTGCATTCAAATCAGCCATTATTGTTCAGAGTAAATTTTTGGGTTGCATAAAGGAAAACGTGTTTGCAACACCGGCTATATTTATTGATATACTCGAAGTTAAGATCACAAATGCCATGTTTAACATGACAGCCGAAATGTTGGACAATACCTGATTAGACTGGAATAATGCCTTGAAATTTTCACTGACATGAATGATTTTATTAAAAACTAAATATACATCTTTATAATAGCTAAAAAACCCCAAATTATAATGGTTTTCTTATTCGATAATTTTTGTTGTAATCAGAAAAAGATTTATGTGTAAAAAGGCAATTGCTTTTGATTCAAACATTCATTTTGTAATTACGTATGTCCAGAATTCTGAGGGAAGGTAAAATCGCTAGACTGCTATTAATTTAATTTATTTTAAAAGCTGAGCTTAAAAATATAACTTGATTTTATTTAATCAAATATTCCTGAACTTCAGTTTCAGATCATGAATGTATTAAGAAATATTAGCCATTAAAAAGAAAGTGAATGGTGCGCATTCACACAATCTTGATTTGATATCTTAATTGTCAAAATTTTTAGCTTGTAATCAGAGCTTGCTTTCTAACATAAAACATTTCGTAAAGACATTTTGCTTTTATCCGAACTTTGCTTTAACAAACGAGCTACTTTATGTTTTTCAAAACCCAACTTTCTGTAAATCCAAAACAACGATAAAAATTCTAAGCTTTTGTTTATTTTTTTTTTTACTTTAAAAGCTCTCTGTAAACGTACTAGGTCACAAAATATTCCAGATTTGCGTAGGCATATTTTGATAAAGTTTACGATAACAAAACGCTTGTTACATAGAAAAGCTTCCTCTGCTGCCTATTGAATTCGATTACAAATTAAACAGCTCTGACATCATGTTTGATAATATTCTATTCAAGCTGGTTTGGCATTTTAAAATGCGATTTCTCATTTTAATGAATCTAACATCGGCATCCTAACTTAAGTAGAATCTAATCGCCAAATGATGTCATATCAAAGTGGAAATGATATGGATTTTTTCTGGGGGCATTGGCCTAAATGACATATTTGGGTCTCTATGATGAAACTGTTTCTATCATATTGTTCGAAGAACGTTTTTATTGTCCTTTTATCATTGGCAGAAAAATGTTATCTGGCAGTGCATGGGCTGAGAAAATAAGAATTTCTCTTACATATGTTTCCTCAGCTGGGAGTTATTCAAAGTATCATAAGCTCTGATCATAAAATAACAACATTGATTTGTTTCCGTGTTATGCACTGATACAATCTAGAAAGGAAAAAAAGTTCTTTTTTCGGAATACTTTTCCATGAATATTGTGCAATAAGATAGCATCTAATTACGAAAAATTATAAAAATATTGTTATTTTTTATTTGTATAATCCTTCCAGATGAGTTTGGAAGATATCTTTAATAAGTGAAATGAATTTCAAACACTTTCTTAAAAAAAAAAAGTAAAAGAAATAGCGTCAATTTGTCAGTCTCCCGTATTAGATGCATCTAACATCCCAAAACGGGAAGTATTGTTTGTCATTGATGAAAAATTTGACATCGAAATTTTAACTGAATTTCATCGTTTCAGTCCTTCTGTCTGAACTATTTTTTCTAGAATGTTTGTCTTTCTATTTGTGAATATGATAATACAAAATCAAAACAAGCTAAGAAAATAAAATTTATATTTGTATTGAAATCAGAATTGCTGTATTATATAAAATATTGAACACAAACGGCGATCCGAAATCCATACTCAATTGTTTTTAAAACTATGTTACGAAGCTAAACATAAAATGACCTATATTGTATAAAAGGAAGCAATGGGAGGGGGGGGGGGGTATTCTCTCTTCTTTTTTTTTTTTTTTCTTCTTTAAAATTTTTTATTCGAAAAGTGTTTTGATTTTATAAAAGTGTTGCAGGATTTTCATGAAGTTTTAAAAAAATTGAGTATTTTATACAAAATTCCCTTCGTTTATTTTAATTGCAATATTTAAAAAAAGCCATTTGGTGGCAGATTCTTTGATATAAATTCTGACATTGGAAGATTACAAGTTCAATGCTCATTTCTATCAAACATTCATTCTGTACTTGGACCAGTTGCATCTTAAATTCTTCGGTGTCGATTAACCTTCCGTGGGTGGGCAAATTTGAAGAGTAAGTATACGCCAAAATGTCTTCCTCGTGTTTTGAGAATCTCTGAAATCTTGCGCAACTTCAAAACAGTGTATTAACCTAATCAATAAATTTTTATGTAAAATCATATGATAAATCAATATGTTTCTTTAAAATGTATTTTTTTTAAATTTCAATTAAATTAAAATCTAAAATTAATTTCTGATTATTTTCAAATTTCTGATCGAATTATTCAGTGATTGGGCATTTGATTTTAACACAGCAAACATTTCAGGAATTAAAATATCATTACAAACCGCCAAAAGAGATCTGACAGTTATCCAACTTTGTTATAGCTTCACTGAAATTTCTAAATTATGCTCTCCTCAACCCAATAGTGCCGATCTAAAGATCTCATTAATTTTAACTCCAGGTTTACAAAACCCTGCGATGAACCATACTTGATGATCCTAACAATTAAGTATCCTTCGCAAAATCAAGGATAATGAGACCAAAGATCTCTCGGTGTCTCTTCAGATTTAATATTTAATTGGAGAAGGACAATTTAATGAATGGACGGACAATAATCGTGCAAGCACGTCATCACAAAAGTCTCAAGTAAATTTTAGAAGGAACAATAAAACTGGTAGGACTTAATCCATTGTTGACCCGAGCTTCGTGACTCTGGGTTTGATTTTCTGATCGCCTCTGAAGTTAAATGTTGACCCTGCTTTAAGTAGAGATTAACGTTTCTTATAGAATGACAATATTCTTAAGAAAAGATTTCTGAGATTATGGTAAGAGAAAAGCATTCGGTTAGGTCAGTTAAAGTAAATCTGCATTTTTTTTCAGTCGATAATTTCTCTAATATACTGCACTTTTGCATATCTGGAAAAGGGATAGTAAAAATTAATTCACCATAGGAGAAAAATCTATTTTCAAATTTTAATGAATTCCTATGATTTACGTCTTTTGATTTTGTAAAAATTATATCTGGAATTTCGTTCGTTTGCCTGAATATATACTTGGCAGTCAATATGTATATAACTCATAAAGATAACAAGCTATAGAGTGAAAGTTGAAATCAGCTTTCTGCATCTAAATTATAGATCCAATTAATACATTGAAAGAAAGAGGTAATTTTAATACATTAAAATTTAGAGAGTTCCTTTACTTTTGTAAATATACATTCATAGGGAATATATCTATGAATGTATTGTAATATTCCAAGAATTCGATTTGGGTATTTTAATGAATATCCACATTTCAATTTCTTGGATACCGGATTTTCCATTTTTTTAGTTATTGTGTTTCTTTGTATTCGAAAAGTTGTTGTGGTGTATTTATTCGAATAGATTGCTTTCCAAATTTAATGAAAATCTGCAAATTTAATTAAAGACTATATATCAAATTTCAACCTTTTAACTCAAAGAGTTTTTGTGTTATTGTGTTCACAGAAATACAGACAGAGCGACTGACAAGTATAATTTCGAAAATGTGTTTTTCGAATTCAAGGTCTGAAACGTGCAATTTCGACAAAATCTTGTTTTCGAATTTTTTAACGATCACAATAATTTTTTCTATGTATACTTTGCATATGAGAAAGTAAATGGATGAAAAAGAAATTCATGTAGTCTTGACATTAAAATTATAGATCTACTTCAGATTTCGAAAAAAAAAAAATTGCTAAATAATTCAAAGAATTATAAAAAATACAAAAAAGAAGAAAAGTTCTGTTAACAGCCCAAAGTGCATTCTTGATTTCCTTTACTGTATAACGAAGCTAGACACAAAATATAGTATACAATAATAAATATATATACAAAATAAGTATATATACAATATAAGTATATATACAATATAAGTATATATACAATATAAGTATATATACAATATAAGTATACAGTAATATAGTATGCAATAATAAGTATACAAGAAAGTTAAAGGGAGACACTCCAGTCGATTATTTTAATTTATCCATTATTACGGCTTCATTAACCTAAAACATATTTTTTTTCTAATCCTCTTTTTTAAAAATATATTTGAAATCACGAAAAATTATTTCTTGTAGAGGGAGATAAACAACTTGGTTGCGAAAAAAATTTAAAGCGGATCGAATTAAGAAAATTCTGTGCTCACATATCTTAAACATTATTCCATTCCTATTAAAATCTAAGAAATCTATCTTTCGGGACCTAAGATATTTCATTATTATTCAAATAACTGGAATTTCAAGTCTAAAATTAATGTCTTTAAAAGATAAACGGAAACGTTATAAAATGCTATTTTTAGATTCAAAAAAAAAATTCTTCAAAATTTTCCTCTCTCTTCAGATTAAGAATTCCTTCTTTCTCTCAACTTATCTGTCGACATGCGAAATTCGATCCTAAGACATCCTTTTTTCCTGAAAAAAGAATTCCCCGAGCTCTGTCATTTTACTGCAAGTTCTTAAAAACCTTCCCTCAAAACAAAATAGTTCTGGAATAGACGACATTTAAAAAAAAAAGTAGAAGAGAAAAAGAAAAGAAATGAAATGAAAAATAATAATAAGTTCCATTCCTCAAAGATGGCTGAAGAGCGCTGAGTAGCGATGCGAATAAAACGCGTTGCCATGGCGACAGATTCATCTCAGTTTCATCGTTTCCCGCCCCGCTCCCTCCCGCCACTTCTCGTGTTTTTAGTACGATTTATTTATTTCCATCCTCTAAAACTTTCGATTTCCAGTTTTTGATTCTGGAAATGGAAAATTTTTTTAACGTGGCGTCGATGTTTTCATTTATGTTCATACAAATTTCGTTGTCATCGATTTCCTTTAATTCAGCAGTATCGAACACATTGTTTTAATCCAGCACTATAAAAAAAATGTCACAATTTTATTCCATCACTATAACGTTTTTTGAATCGATTTTTATCAATATATCCGATCACCGACTTCTGTATAGCACTTTGTTTTCAGTTCTACCTCAAATAAATATATAACATTTTTATGTTATTTAATGTATTTAAAACAAAACCCGTATTATGAAAAAAAAATCCATTTAATCCATTAAAAGACGAACAGCAATAACTTTATAATGTGCAGTAAAAAGCATAACAGTATGCAATAAATAATAATAACATTATCATAATCTTTTTCTTATACTTGGCTAAAAAAGTATGTGTCATTGTATAGAATACCTACGTGCTAATATATATAATGCCTATGGAAAGTGCATAACAATTCTCCCATTTGATAGTTACCTTTAAAAAAAACTAATATTCTATAAAGTGTCTTGTTATTCTACAGAATACCTGCGTTTCATTCTTTGCAACGCATATGTAAAAATTTTATAATTAAAATAAGTCAACATGAGATAACAAATAATACTTAAAAACACAATATCTTCTTGAATTTTCTTTTAAAATTTATCCGAATTCTTTGAGCACTTTGCTTTCAATTCTACCTCAAATTAACCCTTATCGTGGCAGATTGCTTTTTTGAAAAAAAGCAAAAAAAAAAAAAAAAAAAAAAATGTATATAAGTAGCTTATTTTATATTTTATAGATATTTTTTATATTTTATATTTTTATATTTTTTATATTTTATATATATTTTTATTTTATAGTGGTAGTATATTTTTATAAAGTTGTATGTATGGTATACTATACAAAATGAACATAAGGGTTAATGTGTAACGCTTTTACGTTGTTTAAGTATTTAAAACAAATTCATGTTATGAAAAAAAATCCAGTTAGTCTATTAGAAGACGAATAGCAATAACTTTATAATATACAGTAAAAAGCATTACAATATACAATAAATAATAGCGTTATCATGATTTATTTTGTTATACTTTACTAAATAGCATTTGTCATTCTGTAGAATATCTAAATACTATATACAGGGTGTTCATTAATTATTGTCGGGGTTTCCGTACCTCATAACTTTCGAATAAAAAATATTACGCAAAAACCGATTACGTATTCGTAAAATACAACTAAGAATTTTATTAATGATATTAAAGTGTAAAGCTTGCACAATTTGCACTTTGTAGGCATTCAGTTGAAGGCGATTATGTATTTGTAAATTACAACTCAAATTATTATGAATACGTAAATTACAACTCAAAGAATTATGAATACGTAAATTGCAACTCAAAGAATTATATATTCGTAAATTACAACTCAAAGAATTATGAATAAGTAAATTACAACTCAAAGAATTATGAATACGTAAATTACAACTCAAAGAATCACTTTCAGCTGAATACCAACAAAGTGCAAATTGTGCAAGCTTTACACTTTAATATCATTAATAAAATTCTTTGAGTTGCAATTTACTTGCGTAATATTTTTTATTCGAAAATTACGAGGTACGGAAACCTCGACAATAATTAATGAACACCCTGTATAATGTCTAGGGCAGTGTTTCCCAAAGTGTGTACGCGTACCCCAAGGGGTACAATAAGAGTTTGATGGGGGTACAACTGAGGCGAAAGTCAACCCCCGAAAAATCACATGACTCTCTCCAAAATGAAAAGGAACAAACAGGGAACCAAATTTTGACGATCTGTCATCTCAGCACAATTTCATCCTTCTCATTGATTCAAATAAATGTTACTTACAATATAACTTTCATTTATATGTTATTATGAATAATTTTATTTCTCTTTTCTTACTATTTTGTGTATGTCACAAAAAATAAAAAATAAATATATTTTTGATTGCTATTAAAATACATCCTTTTTTTTTTTTTTTCTTTGACGAGGGGTACTCAGCGTTTCGAAAATTATAGAAGGGGTACACATATGTCAAAAATTTGGGAAACACTGTTCTATGGAATGTGCATAATAATTTTCCCATTTCATATTTCTTTATCCGTGTGCCTTCAGGCTGGTCGGCGATTCAATGATATGACTTACCCTAAGAAAAACCCAGCATTCTGTAGAGTATTTTGTTATTCTGCAGAATGCCGGCGTTTCATACATTGCAATATATATGTGGAAATTTTATAATTAAAATAAGTCAACATAAGATAACAAAATAATATTACCCCCCCCCCCTTCTATTGAATTTCCTTTTCAAATTCTTCCGAATTCTTTGAGCATTGATGCAGATATAATCAGCTCAATCAAATTTATTTTGAAAATACATGAATAGCATCCTCATTTACATTTTGCTTTTATTTAACAAATATTCTCAGACACATCGTCAACACAAGAGGCTGTCTTTCACTACATTATGCAGTTAGGAGTGTCGCCCATTTTTAGCGGCGCGTGTCTATTTTCCCAATTATTCGCTTGGCTGATTTTTAGAACATCAGCAGATAATTACTAATGGATTTCAAAAGATGTCTCGGAACAAAAATTTATCAAAAGTCAGTAAATCAGTTTTGGAAAGCAGAGTCATTTTAAGCACGAAATAGCATATCTCCAGTGAAGGATTTAGAGATCAAACGAACTAGATTTAGAAATTTGTTTGAGGTTTATTAAAGTGACAAGCAAAATAATTCGGCAAATAATTTCGGCAGAGAGGATGCGTTTATGCATAAAAATTGGACCTGTGTAGTAATTTTTAAAATAGTCTTAGGAAAACAAAATCTTCTTAAATTCATTTATGAAAGCCGGTACTTCGAGGAGAAATGGATATTCAAATCAAATAGATCAGTCCCAGAGGAGTAACATTACTGGTTAGATCATTTTGTAACCGTAATCATCGTACTTTCGGATCAATTCTGATTGGTTATTATATTTGTTCTCTTAAATAAAAAGAACTGACACCGACTTGGTATGACTGTACTCTGCAAGATGCAAACATTTTAGTTCATTAAAGAATTTATTTTCAGATCCCCGGCCTGGTGTTTGCACTCTGCTCTTGTTGCCGTGACTTACGCCAATAATATTTAATGAGGCCAGCAAAAATGATGAATAAGTGTTTTCAATTTACTCCTCAAATAAATCTGAAATTTCTGCACTTTTTCAAATTTCCGTTCTTTACCTAAACTGCCTCGTGGCTGTTGCTCACCAGTGAGTAGCGGGTTCCATAGAAATTCAATCGACGCAAAAACTATGAGTTTGGGTTGTATTCTTAACCAAAATAATTCAAAACTATTATATTTATGCTTGCTTTAACTGTGTATTGTCCGTTAGTTCGGATTGGCTATTGAAGGATTTCCTGATTTTCCTCCAAGCGAAACACAGACATGAGCTACTGTCCCCCCCCCCTCGAAGTCTAATTTCTACAGATGATATTATCAACGGAAGAAGTGAGCCAAATTTTATACAAATTCACAATTCATCATCTACTTCTTTTCAACTATCCTTTTTGATTTTCTTGTCGCCTTCATCTTTCTCCCCTTTCTCCTCATCATAGTCTTTCTCTTTTCCCAGCACACGTTTAATTATTTGGTTGTCATCAAGAAACAGTCAGGAGTCTAAAGAATTGTTACATCTCCAACTTAGCTGCGTCTCTTCTTCATTCTCTTGAATTTTCGTCCATAATGTAATAGACCTTATAAATTACAAATTTATACTTCGAATATACGATTATTTTAGTATTCCTGGATAACAGTGTTCCAATAACAGGGGATATTTTTTTCTGTGCTTTGATCTATTTCAGGTAAAATAAAGGGAATACAACCATAAAACCTCTAAAAATGTTATTAAGTAAATTAATTAAAAATAAACAAAACTGCGAATACATTTCACAGAAAATCCCGGATAATGACTTGCCTTCCTCCGCCAATTCTTCCACTTATAATTTTTTTTTTTTTTTTTTTTTTTTTTTTTTTTGCTTACAAAGTGTACTTTACGAAGTACACAAAACGAAAATAGTGTAAATAGTAAAAATAATCGAACTCCAGATCTTGACGAACCTCCACTTTTCGGACCTTCATAAGTGCCAAAGCAAATTTTTGGAATTATGTCTGTGTGTCAGTGAATTCGATAGCTTTAAAACGCTGTGAGATAAGCGAATGAAATTTGGCATAGGGAATGAAACCAAATTTGTTGATTTCTATCAAATTTTGAATGAAATCCGTTCAGAGGATGTCTTCCAATCCAGCTGCCTGAATGCAAGTTAACATCATAATTACAAAACGAAAAGAAGTATGTAATTAAATTTTGTGCACAGATTTTTGCATCTAAAATATAGATCTATATCATATTTGAAATCAAATCCTCTAAGGAATTAATTGAACGTCTGTCGGTCTTTACTTTCGTGTTCTGTAAATACTATAACTCAAAAATGCAGTGACTTGAATAAACGAAATTTGATATGTGATTACAACTGCAGTTCTGTGTCAAATTCTGGTTTCAATCCGTTGGAAAAAATTCGCCTAAAATTTTCGGCTTCTTATGTATTAAACGCATGCCAGCGATTGATCGTCAAAAACAGCACCAAAGATCGCACGCTAGATTCAGTAAAATCGCTAGATTCACATCAAAGATATGTGTTTCTTAACTATGGTTCGTCATTGCCTGCAATGAGTTTACAGTCTTACCCAAAAACCAAAATTTTATACTGGCAGAGAGGAACAACATCTTTTTTAAGAGATTATGTTAGATAGTTTTAAGAAAGATAATTCTCTTTTCTTTCTTTTTTTCTTTTTATCATGTGAGAACATGATGTTGTTTTGGTCAGGGGCTTTTGTAGCTCGAAATTGCGTAGGCAATGAATAAATCATAAACGGCAATTTTCATCATCATTTTTAAATCGCATATATTTTTTACCTGCTTTTACCAGTATGGCATTATTATTATATATGCTTCTTTGAAAGCAGATGCGTTTTTAAAAGGTTGATCTGCTTTTAACAATATTTCTTTATTATTACGAATGCTTCTTTGACAGCAGAGGCGATTTTAAAAGGTTGTCATAGAACTATAACATCATAGCTGTTATTTCATCTCAAAATCGGTCTAGCGCCAAAACTTTGTTTGCCAGCTAGAAAAATTAAAAATAAAAGTTTAAAAAAATCATTATATGGAGACCGATAGAGAAGTTTCATGATTGTTTCAAACCGGTTTAAACTGGTTAATGACTTATATTAATTAAGACAAATAATGACTTAAAAAATAATGTTCTTGCATGACAATTTGAAATTTGCGATCGTAGATTTCATTTTAATTTTTATAATTATTATCATTTTTTTCATTTTTTTAAAAATCGTTAGCTATTTTTTGCTAGATTTTGTGTGGTTTAGTTAAAATAATCGGTATGGTTGCCAATAGTTCTTACTCTAAAATTTTGATTGCCTTATCCAGAGAATAGTTAACAGCACCTTTTTTTTGTTCTTTTATAATAAAAACTTCACCAAATCACTGCACCCGGAAGTCAATTCGCTGAAAAGATGTTCCAACTGCCCCTCTTTGGTCTGAACCTTGCGAAATTTGTATTTTGATTTAACATATATAAAAAGAAAAGAAACCGAAATGAGATAATCACTTAATCTAGCCAACCAGTTTGCGAAACATATTTCTTACAACATTCTAAACATACTTGGATATATCTGTAGAAGAAATCGCTTATTATCTAAACAGGTATAGTATAAAATCAGATAAGGCAAATTTCGATATGATAATCGATTCGCCAAGACACCTTGGTGATGAATGAATTCAGTCTTGCATTAAAAAAAAAGAAAAGAAAAGAAAAAGAAGTCTTTTAACACCCACCAAGTTTTTGTGGAGTTATTGAAATGTGGAAAACCATCTCAAAGTTACGCTCGTGACGTGTTCAGCTTACTTTAAATGTAATAGAAGCTGATAATCGTTTCACACCATCTGTTGCAACGGCT